>NW_019154192.1:1126387-1203507 GCF_002288905.1 Enhydra lutris kenyoni
CTTAGCCTCCCAGAAACTCTCTCTCTCCCTGCACTCTATATCTTCAATAAATTCTGCTTTCACTTCTGGCTATCTTGAGTTGATTTCCATCTTATGTGGGGGCTAGGGACCCTCTTGGCAGGGTGTGGGGGACCACCTCTGGGTCTTTGGACCTGGTTTGCCAGCATCATTTTAACATAGTCACTCACTTTTGGCATAGGACTTAGTCTCCCTGTTAGTAAATGTATGGGAATCAAAACATTAAAGCCAATATTACCCAACAGCTAATTTACCACATTCTCAGACCTATCCTTAGCAAGAAAAGTAGGAAGAGAGATTGATATTTTAAGTCTCAGAAAAGGAAGAGTTTCTTTAGCCACTCTGTTGTTTTCAGGGCTCTCCATGAATTGTTTTTGCCAGTGGTGACAGGCTCACTTGCTTTGTCTGAAGCACACATTGGATCTAATGGGGCAGAGTCTGCTTGGCTCTCTTATGCATCTAGGTTGGGGGATTTGAAACATTGTACTTTGCTGACTTTGTCTGTTTTGTGGGGCCTAGTCAGGGTTTCTGAAGCCTTGTTTTTCTTTCAGACCTGGAATCCCAGAATACTCTGCATCCCTCTTTTACACTTAATTTTCAGTTGATTGCCCCCCCCCCCGCCCCCTTTTTAAAAAGATTTATAGTTTATTTTTTAGGGAGGAATAAGGAAAATAGAGTCTCTGGCATCTTACCCAGACATACTGTCTTGAGGCATTTACTTTTGTGATTCTGAATTAGGGTTTTTGGGTATTTGTTTTTTGGTTTTTTGTTTGTTTGTTTGTTTGTTTTTAAAGATTATTTATTTGACAGAGGGAGAGTGTGAGGGAGAAGCAGACTCCTCACTCAGGGAGCCTGACATGGGGCTCCATTCCAGAACCCCGAGATAACGATTCAAGCTGAAAGCAGACGCTTAACTGACTGAGCCACCCAGACACCCCATGAATTTAGGGCTTTTGAGAATACCTTGATTCTCAGCTTATCATATAATCATATGCCATGTTTCTCATAATTGCTAATCATATAATATTTTTATTCCAAAGAGAATTTTCATGAAACCAAGTGATAGACTATTGAAAACATGACCTCTAAATGTGAACTCTGTCTGTCAAATAAATAAATAAAATCTTAAAAAAAAAAAAAAGATTTCCATTGTGAATTATGGTTGGAATTATGTACTCTTTTTTTTTTTTTTTTTAAAGATTTTTATTTATTTATTTGACAGAGAGAGATCACAAGTAGAGAGGCAGGCAGAGAGAGAGGGGGAAGCAGGCTCCCTGCTGAGCAGAGAGAACCTGATGCGGGGCTCGATCCCAGGACCCTGAGATCATGACCTGAGCTGAAGGCAGAGGCTTTAACCCACTGAGCCACCCAGGAACCCCTGGAATTATGTACTCTTAAATTACTGTTTATACCTCGTATTCTCCCCAAATGGAATGAACTTGAAAGAAATATAGTACATCTTAGTTTATTAAATGTACTGATGAAAATAATGTGGGTTAAGCCAGTGTCCATTAAATTTAACTGCATGGCTCCACAGAACCTCTTTTTAGGATAAATCTTCCTAGAATTGTAGTTTTCTTAATAGTTCCCAGTGGAAAATTCAATCTAAGGCCATGAAACAATGATTCTCAAATTGCAGAGTGTACCAGAAACTCAAGATTATGTTAAATAATCAGGAAGACCCATTCACAGGTTTTTTGACTCAGTTTGTGATAGGGACTGAGGATTTGCATTTCCAAATGGAATAGGTAACTGATACCTCTTAATATGGAATTATACTTTGAGAAATGTTGACCTAGAAATTGTTTTTTTTAGCTCAATATTTAAATCATTTGACTATTAATTTATTAGCATGTATTTTTTTCCTTTTAAGCCCTTAAACATTCTCTTAAATTTGAACTTACTTAAAAGCAGAAAATGGACAACTTCAATTTAGATTACTTTCAGGTTCATTTTCAGGTTATGAACAAAAAAAAAATTAAAAAAATTAAAATTAGGGGCGCCTGGGTGGCTCAGTGGTTAAAGCCTCTGCCTTCGGTTCAGGTCATGATCTCAGGGTCCTGGGATCAAGTCCCACATCGGGCTCTCTGCTCGGCAGGGAGCCTGCCTCCTCCTGTCTCTCTCTGCCTGCCTCTGCCTACTTGTGATCTGTCTGTCAAATAAATTAAAAAAAAAAAAAAATTTTTTTTTTAAATATAAAAAAAAAATTAAAATTAAAAATTAAAGCCTTGCTTTAATAATACCATACTAAAGTAGTATTTACATTTTCTGAGGCATTTAAGTCTGTACTTTTTTTTTTTTTAAAGATTTTATTTATTTATTTGACAGAGAGAGAGAGATCACAAGTAGGCAGAGAGGCAACCAGAGAGAGAGAGGGAAGCAGGCTTACAGCTGAGCAGAGAGCCCGATGTGGGGCTCGATCCTAGGACCCTGAGATCATGACCCACGCCGAACTTTAACCCACTGAGCCACCCAGGCGCCCCTAAGTCTGTACATTTTATTTATTTATTTATTTATTTATTTATTTATTTATTTATTTATTTGAGAGATAGAATGAGAGTCGGGAGGGTCAAAGGGAGAAGCAGACCAGACTCTGCTGAGGAAGGAGCAGGATGTGGGCCTTGATCTCAGGACTCCAGGATCATGACGGGAGCTGAAGGCAGTCGCTTAACCAACTGAGCCACCCAGGTGCCCTTGTACTGAGTACATTTTATGGTCACCTGCTATTGATAGATAATTCTAATGAAAACATTACTGTAGGGCGCCTGGGTGGCTCAGTGGGTTAAGCCTCTGCCTTTGGCTCAGGTCATGATCTCTGGGTCCTGGGATCGAGTCCTGCATTGGGCTCTCTGCTCAGAGGAGAGCCTGCTGCCTCCTCTATCTCTCTCTCTGCCTGCCTCTCTGCCTACTTGTGATCTCTCTGTGAAATGAATAAAATCTTTAAAAAAAAAAAAACACATTACTGTAAAATGAGAAACTTAATTCAGTCATATATTAGTGAAGTTCATTATGACTTTAATCCAACTAAAACGTTTCTGTTGAGAAATGATGTTTGAGTTAACCAGTTTGTAGAGTGTGAAGGGAAATGTAGAAACTTTCCAAGAAGGCTCTAAACACACACACACACACACCCACACACACACACACACGGACGGACACACACTCACTCACACAGATACAAAACTGAGCGTTGATCAAAATCAAAAGCAGGCTGAAAGGGGTATTTTGTTTCTGATTAAAAAGAAGTCAAGGGAGGGGCACCTGGCTGGGTCAATTGATAGAGTGCAATTCCTGATCTCTGTTGGGTTATCAGAAATTATGTAAAAATAAAATCTTAAAACAAAATTTAGAAAAAGTAGTACAAGGAAAAGAGGTGATGATAGATCTCAATATGCCAATATCTTCAAGTCACGGTTAATAGACTAAGATTCTTGGGTTCTCCAGGCAGTAGAAATAGCTAGAATTCCAGGCAGACTTTTTTTTTTTTTTTAAAGATTTTATTTATTTGACACACAGAGAGAGAAATCACAAGCAGGCAGAGAGAGAGAGAGGAGGAAACAGGCTCCCTGCTCAGCAGAGAGCCCGATGTGGGGCTCGATTCCAGGACCCTGAGATCATGACCTGAGCCGGAGGCTTTAACCCACTGAGCCACCCAGGCGCCCCCTAGGCAGACTTTTATTGGGGCTTATACTTGAGCACAAAGGGAGACAGTACAAAGGAAGGAGGCCTTCAGATTGAGTCCCTGAACCAAAGACCAGGGAAGGCTTTTAAAGAAACTAAGGTAGGAAAGGTGTGATCTCTAAACATGAATAGGCAGGAAGAAATAGAAAGTTGGGTGTACAGTTGCAGTGGACAGAACATGCTTTGATATGTATTATATGAATCACCAGCATGTTAAATTTCTACCTCAGGGTGTGATTTTTAATATGAAGGGAAATGTCAGTGATAGGTCAGTGCTTAGGGTCCACCTTGGTGCAGACTGCTTTGGTTGGGTCTTTGTCAGGCTTTCTAGTCAGCTGCTTCTGCATTCCTCTAAGATACGCTGCTCAGGGGTCAAGTTTTAGTTGTAAGGAATTGGGTTTTGTGTTCAGGATTGAAGGGACTGAGTCGAGAGACTTCTCTGTTGCTGGTATTTCTAGTTGTGTGTGTCTAGCGTACACTGGCATCTTAGAGCCTTCTTTGTGTTGCTGCTTTCTGTATTTTGTATTAATTTTCTTTGCATGAATACATTTTTGTTAGCATCTTAAAGATATGTAAGATACAAAAGTCACTTTGAATGAAGACTTTTTTTTTTCTTTTCAAATTGTTGGGTAGTATTCAGATTTTACTCCCTGATAACATTTATTTTTCTTTTATTTCTTTTTTTTTTTTTTAAGTTTTTTTTTATTTATTTGACAGACAGAGATCACAAGTAGGCAGAGAGGCAGGCAGAGAGAGAGAAGGGGAAGAAGGCTCCCCGCGGAGCAGAGAGCGGGATGCTGTGCTCGATCCCAGGGCCCTGGGATCATGACCTGAGCTGAAGGCAGAGGCTTTAACCCACTGAGCCACCCAGGCACTCCAATATTTATTTTTCATGTCATGTGTTACTGCCTCAGAATTGATGTTTCTTTTAGAGTAGATTTGTTTTTATCAAATACATGTCTTTACCAACATTTTATATCCTTCCTCTTGGAAATGTTTCCTTCATAATTTAAAAGTGTCATAATTCTTTTCTGTTAATCCTTTCACTTTGAAACTCCATTATGTATATGCCATACCACTTGCCCAGCTTTTATAATTTCCTTAGTTTCTCTTTTTATTTTTATTCACTTTTCTACTTTCAGACAAATTTTTAAAAAATCATATTTTAGTAGTACTACTGAATCATTCATTTCTTCAGTTATATTTCTCTGAATTTCCCTTCTATGCCTTGGGAAACCTCTCTTACTGTAGAATAATTTTTGTCATTATTTATTTATCTTTTTATGAGATGTTTCTGTTCCAGAGTACATAATATATGAAAGTAGCTATTTTAACCCCTTTTAAGTATATAAGGTGAGACTTTAAATACAGTCATGACTGTTACCACTCTACTTCCTATTTAATCATCCTAAAGAAAAGGTCTATAAATGTTAAGCTGTAACTCTGCATTCACCACACTACTCAGTCTTTAGTAACCTCTAATCTAGATCATTTCTACAAGTTTACCTATTCTATGTATCTCATATAAGTGGAATCACACAGTATTGTTCTTTTGTGTCTGTTGTTATTTTCTTCAATATTTCCTGGTTTAATGTATTGAAGATTCATTCATATTTTAGCAAATTTCAAAAAATTTTTTTTTAAAGATTTTATTTATTTGATGGGCAGAGATCACAAGTAGGCAGAGAGGCAGGCAGAGAGAGAGAGAGAGGGAAGCAGGCTCCTTGCTGAGCAGAGAGCCCGACGCGGGGCTTGATCCCAGGTCCCTGAGATCATGACCTGAGCGGAAGGCAGAGGCCTCACCCACTGAGGGTGCCCACCCAGGTGCCCCTCAAAATTTCTTTTTAAGGCTTATTATTCTGTTGTGATATATATATATATATATATATATATATATATATAGCACATTTTATTTATCTGTTTCTGCTTGTAAACACTGTACTTGTTTCCAACTTTTGCCTGTCATGACTAATGAGGGTATTGTAAACATTGGTCTACGCCCTGTTACTTAAAAAAAAAAAAATCTAGTCTGATCAGTCTTGGTTTGATTGCATTGTTACCCATTAGTAGTCACCCTCTTTTCCCCTCTTACATTCTGGGAACCACTGATTGAGTTTCTCTATAGTTTTGCCTATTCTACATATTTATATAAATGGAATTAATAAATGATTTGCGCAGGGCTTCTTTCCCTAGACTTGTTTTTAGGGATCATTCATATTGCACTTTGTATCAATACTTCTTTTCATTTTATGGCTGAATAATATTTCACTGTATGTGTATATACATTTTATTTAACCATTTGTCTGTAGGTGGGTACTTTGTTTATTTCCACATCTTGAATCAGTTGTACTGTGAACTTTGGTGTACAATACCTTTTGGAGTAACTGTTTTCATTTATTTTGTATGTCTGTGTAAGAGTAGAGTTGCTGTGTCATTCATACAATAATTATGGTTTTAGTGTTTTGAGAGACCATCAAAATGTTTCCCACAGCACCTGCACCATTTTATTCTATTTTTTTTCTTTTTAAAGATTTTATTTATTTACTTGACAGACAGAGATTACATATAGGCAGAGAGGCAGGCAGAGAGAGGGGAGGGAAGCAGGCTCCCTGCTGAGCAGAGAGCCCGATGCGGGGCTCCATCCCAGGACCCTGGGATCATGACCTGAGCCGAAGGCAGAGGCTTTAACCCACTGAGCTACCCAGGCACCCCTCATTTTACTCTTCCAGTAGCAGTATCTAAGGGTTTCAGTTATTTATTTTTTTTTTTAAAGATTTTATTTATTTATCTGTCAGAGAGAGGGAGAGAGAGCGAGCACAGGCAGACAGAATGGCAGGCAGAGGCAGAGGGAGAAGCAGGCTCCCTGACGAGCAAGGAGCCTGATGGGGGACTCGATCCCAGGACGCTGGGATCATGACCCGAGCCGAAGGCAGCTGCTCAACCAACTGAGCCACCCAGGCGTCCCTCAGTTACTTTTTTAAAAAAATATTTATTTATTCATGAGAGACAGAGAGAGAGGCAGAGGGAGATGCATGCTGCCCTCCAAGCAGGGAACCTGATGTGGGACTGGATCCCAGGACCCCGGGACCATGACCCAAGCTGAAGGCAGATGCCCAGCCACCTGAGCCAGCCAGGCACCCTCCAGTTTCTTCATATGTCCATGCCAACACTTGTTTTTCCCCTTTTTCTTCTTTGTAGTGATCATAATACAGTTGACCCTCCACAGTTTTGAGAATCTGCATGTAACTTTTGACTCCTCCAGAACTTTTATTTGTTTAAAGATTTTACTTGTTTATTTGAAAAAGAGAGAGTGAGAGAAAGAATGCATGCGTGTGCCCACACAAGGCAGAGAACAAGACAACTCCCTGCTGCTTCTATTCCATGTGGAATTGTGGTTTTAATCTTTAATATTTTTGTGTTTTTTGCAGGTATATATAAACAACTTGATTTTGTGTTGATATTGTAACCTACATCTTTGTATATTTTATTAGCTTTAGCACCTATTATATATTTTAAGATCTTTATGTATAGGCTTATGTGAATAGAAAGTTTTACTTTATTACCAGCTTGGATTCCTTCATTTTCTTGTCTTTTTGTCCTGGCTAGAATTTATAGTGATGGCTAAATAGTTAGTGGGGAGAGGACCTTTCCTTTTCTTTCCTTTCCTTTCTTTTTTTTTTTAAAGATTTACTTATATTAGAGAGAGTGCACTATTGGGCTTGCAGACAAGGAGGGGGAGGGGTAAGGGAAAGGGAGTGAGAAACCCAAGCAGAGACTCCATGCTCATCTAGGAGCCTGATTGGGGATTCCATCTCACCACCCTGAGATCATGACCTGAGCCACAATCAAAGGAGAGCTACTTAACGGACTGACACCCAGGGTCTGCCCCTCTTTGACCACCTCTTTATTTTTAAAGATTTATTTATTTGACAGAGGGTGGGAGGCACAAGCACGTGGAGTTACAGAAGGAGAGAAGCAGGCTCCTGCTGAGCAGGGAATCCAATATGGGGCCCCAGTAGATATCAGGACCCTGGGATTAGTACGAAGCCCAGGGCAGACAGTCAACAGAACCACCCAGGCAGCCCTCTTTTTTTTTTTAAACTTAAAGATTTTATTTATTTATTTGACAGATTACAAGTAAGCAAAGAGGCAGGCAGAGAGAGGGGGCGAAGCAGACTCCCTCCTGAGCAGAGAACCTGATGTGGGGCTCAATCCCAGGACCCTGAGACCATGACCTGAGCTGAAGGCAGAGGCTTAACCCACTGAGCCCCCTGGGTGCCCTCCAGGTGGCCTTCTTTGGCCCATTTTTGGTTGTTTTCTTCTAGTTGAGTTTAAGAGCTCTTTGTACAGTTTTGAAAACAATCCTTTATCACAGGTGTCTTGCAAATACTGTTTTCCATCCTGTGGGAGTTTTGTACCTGCAGTCTTCTATAATTTTTTTTTAAAGATTTATTTATTTATTTGACTAATAGAGATCACAAGTAGGCAGACACGCAGAGAGAGAGAGGAGGAAGCAGGCTTCCCGCTGAGCAGAGAGCCCGATGCAGGGCTTGATCCCAGGACCCTGAGATCATGACCTGAGCCGAAGGCAGAGGCTTTAACCCACTGAGCCACCCAGGCGCCCTGTCTTCTATAATTTTTTAGTTTGAGGAGGTTTTTTAAAAATCAGTTCTTTCTGATTTTCTTTTTCTTTTTTTTTTTTAATTTTTTTTTTTTAAAGATTTTATTCATTTATTTGACAGAGATCACAAGTAGGCAGAGAGGCAGGCAGAGAGAGAGGAGGAAGCAGGCTCCCTGCTGAGCAGAGAGCCCGATGTGGGGCTCGATCCCAGGACCCTGGGATCATGACCTGAGCTGAAGACAGAGGCCCAACCCACTGAGCCACCCAGGCACCCCTCTTTCTGATTTTCTATGTAAACATGTTGTCTGAACAGGTCATTTTATTTCTTCCTTTCAATCTGTATATCTTTCATTTTTCTTCCTTACTGCATTGGAGGACTTCATTACAGTGTTAAATAGTGGTGGTAAGATGAGACTTCCTTTTTTTGTTCCTGATCTTGTGGGAAAAATTTGAGTCTCTCACCATTAAGTATCATATTAATTGCAGTTTTTTACAGATATTCTCTACCCAGTTGAGGAAGTTTTCTCTATTTCCACTTTATGTATGTTTAATCATGCATTGGTGTTTGATTTTATTAGATGCTTTTCCTTTACCTGTATTATATCGTTACATGGACTTTATTTTTTACCGTATTGATAATGTACAGTACAGGAAATTATTTTGAATGTTGAATTTGCCTTTCATTCCAGGCATCAGTTCCTGTGGGTATCATGTGTGATTCTTTTTCTAAATTACTGTATTTGATTTGTCAGAATTCTGTGGAGGATTACTGCATGTATGTTCTTTAGAGATACTGACCTGTAGTTTATCTTTGATTTTTGGGAAATCTGGCCTCATGGAATGAGTTAGGAAGTATGCCCACTTGCATGTTCTGTAACATTATAAAGAATTGGTATAATTTCTTCCTCAAATATTTGATAAAATTCATCATTGAATCCATCTGGGTCTGTTGCTTCTTGTTCTGAAAGGTTATTAATTATTGAACTAATTTCTTTCAGTCAATATATGCTTGTGTTTGCTTTTTCCAGAGAAAATCAGTTGTTTATATATATATATTGATATATGTAATGTGATGTTGGGGTCTGGGTATGAATTGTCATGAAAGAATTCTTGAGATGTCTTAAAAAGATGGCTTTATTAAATAACGCACAGGTACAGGACACATGGGCACAAAGACCCTGGGATTGTGGCCAGTGACTGATTATATACTTTTAACTTGAGAGGGGTTTAGAGATAGCACAAGTCTCTAAGGAATTTGGAAGCCAGTCTTCCAAGACTTTGAGGAGCCGACTGCTGTTAAGATAAGGTTATTTACTATTGTCTAGTAGAATGTGAGTCATGAGACCCTTCACGTATATGTCAATGGGCCATAATGTTTGGAAGATGATTGCTAATATATCACAGGTAGGGTAGAGACAAAGGAAGTTTCCAAAAGGATTTTTATATGTTAACACTTGACAGGATCTAGGAGGTCAGGCTAATACAAAGCTAGGGTTGCCTTTTGCGTCTAAGCAGAGTATTATCATTAAGGTAGTTGTGCGTTCCTAGAGGAAGGTTACTCTGCTTATGTCAAGCTGCAGGTTGTAAGGAAATTTAATTTTTTTCTATACTTGTTTTGCATTTGTTCCCCATATCATATAGGAGAAGATTTATTATAAGAATTGGCTCCGGTGGTTATAAAGGCCCACAAAATGCCATCTGTGAGCTGGAAAGACACTAAAGGCGGTTTAGTTTTTGGAGTGTGTTGTGTTGTTGGGTTTTGCAGCCTGTAGCCAAGAAAGAATTCTTGAGACTCAAAGCATGGGGACGGGGTGGGGAGGTGGATGGTGGCGGCAGAAAGTGCTGCATTGAGGTCATGAGGAGTGACTGATTATAAACTTGGGAGTTGGGGGACATAAGGAAAAATGGAGGTTTTCAAAGGACTTTCTTACATTAGAGAAGACTCAAGACTTTTTTATGTTAGAGAAGACTCAGGGTCTACTGGAGGACTTCCTATTAGCAGGCTAAGGTGGTTTTCCCCTCTAGCAAGGCATTAACTTTAAGAGTTGCAAGTTTCGGGGCACCTGGGTGGCTCAGTGAGTTAAGCCTCTGCCTTTGGCTCAGGGCATGATCTCGGGGTCCTGGGATCGAGCCCCACTTCGGTCTCCCTACTCAGCAGGAAGCTTGCTTCCCTTCCTCTCTCTCTCTGCCTGCCTCTCCACCTACTTGTGATCTCTGTCAAATAAATAAAATCTTTAAAAAAAAAAAAAAAGAGTTGGGAGTTTCTTGGAGGAATGTTATACTCTATCTCAAGTATTTGTCAGTGACTTCAAGGTTGTAAGGACATTTAAACTTACATTTCCTCTGCTTTAGTTTCCCACGTCAGTAGTATAATACATCCAATTCTGGACACCTGGGAGCCCGGGGATCTCTGATGTATGTTTAGGATCTTAAGGCCTAATAACTAGAAATTCTGATATCTGAGGGCATGAAAAGATAAAGAGGTAGCCCTCCTTAGTGGTTTGGTTCTGTTTAGATACTCTGAGGATTCAGTAGTGTGTGCATTTACTGGTGAGAGGGTATCTTTTCCTCACCTTGTCTGCTGAATCTCATGCTGATCTCTTCTCTAAATGCCATCATAGACATACC
The DNA here is from genome assembly GCF_002288905.1 of Enhydra lutris kenyoni. Lineage (NCBI taxonomy): Eukaryota > Metazoa > Chordata > Mammalia > Carnivora > Mustelidae > Enhydra > Enhydra lutris. The sequence continues at coordinate 1,137,336 of NW_019154192.1, forward strand.
TGTAATAGTAATAGAACACATCATAGAGACACCTAATGATATTTTACCTCCTCTCTGGGCGTCCATTAAGTTCATAAAGTTGATGCATAGAGTTGATGATCTTAAGTGTTGTTTAGGTTGTCTTATTTTTTCTTGTATCAATTTGGGTAAATTGTGTCCCAGAATTTATTCATTTCAACCAGGTTATCAAATTTATGAGTATAGAGTCCTAATATTTCTTTTTTCTGGCTTATGGTTATGGTTAAGGACATTCACTCTGTAGTATGTCTATCTTTAATTTTTGAGGGCGCCTGGGTGGCTCAGTGGGTTAAAGCCTCTGCCTTCGGCTCAGGTCATGATCCCAGGGTCCTGGGATCGAGGCCCGCATCGGGCTCTCTGCTTGGCGGGGAGCCTGCATCCTCCTCTCTCTCTGCCTGCCTCTCTGCCTACTTGTGATCTCTCTCTCTGTCAAATAAATAAATAAAATCTTAAAATAAATAAATAAATAAATAAATAAATAAATAATTTTTGATGTTAATCCTTTCTGTTTGTGTTCTCTTTTTCCCTGGGTAGCCTTGTTAAAGGCCTGTCTGTTCTATTATTCTTAAAGAACTACCTTTTGGCTTTGTTGATTTTGGTTTTTGTCTATTGATTTCCAGTTTTCAGTTTCATTCTCATTGTTTTTTTTTCTTCAGCTTGCTTTGGATTTAATTTGCTTTTCTTTTCTAGTTTTGTCTTTGAATGATTGATTTTAGGTAATTACTAATATATGCATTGATTGCTCTACTGCTAAGTGCTACTTTTGCTGCATCTCATAGATTTTCAGCAGTTGTATTTTTTATTTCCTTTAATTTCAAAATAATTTTGTATTTCTCTTGAGAAATCCAAAAAACTTTCTTCTTGGATTCATGTATTATTTAGAAGTATATTAATTCCCATATAATTTGCTTTTTTGCAATTATCTTTGTGTTGTTGATTTTCTTTTTAATTTCTTTATGGTCTTAAAATTTTGTTTATGTTTTTTTGTGTTTTCTGGTCCAGAACGTGGTCTGTCTTGGTGAAAGTTCCTTGTGAGCTTGAGAAGAATGTGTATTTTGCTATTGTTAAGTGAAGTAGTTCATAGATAATCTGTGATATCCAGTTGATTGATGGTATTGCTGAGTTTAACTGTATTCTTTCTTTTTTTTTTTTTAAGATTTTATTTATTTATTTGACAGAGATCACAAGTAGGCACAAAGGCAGGCTGAGAGAAGAAGGTAAGCAGGCTCCCCACTGAGCAGAGAGCCTGATGTGGGACTCAATTCCAGGACCCTGGGATCATGACCTGAGCCGAAGGCAGAGGCTTAACCCACTGAGCCACCCAGGAGCCCGTTTAACTGTATTCTTGCTGAATTTTTTTCCTGTTGGATCAGTCCAATTTGGTGTATGGGTTTTGAAGTCTCCAACTGTGATTGTGGATACATATGTATAATACCCTTTATAGAAATTATTTCTAGAAGTTCATAGGTTTCAGTGCTTTGAATGCTTGGTAGGTAAGCTAATCTATATATTTTAAAGATTTTTTTTTTTTTTTTTTCCACAGATCACAAGTAGGCAGAGAGGCAGGCAGAGAGAGACAGGAGGAGGAGGCAGGCTCCCTGCTGAGCAGAGAGCCCGATGCGGGACTCGATCCCAGGACCCTGAGATCATGACCTGAGCCGAAGGCAGAGGCTTTAACCACTGAGCCACCCAGGCGTCCCAAGCTAATCTATATATTAATATTAATACTTACCTTTATGAATTTTTTTCTTTTTTAAGATTTTATTTATTTATTTGACAGAGATTACAAGTAGGCAGAGAGGCAGTCAGAGAAAGGAGGAAGCAGGCTCCCTGCTGAGCAGAGCGCCCAATGTGGGGCTTGATCCCAGGACCCTGGGATTATGACCAGAGCCGAAGGCAGAGGCCTTAACCCATTGAGCCACCCAGGCACCCCTCTTTTTTTTTTTTTTTTTTTTTTTAAGATTTTATTGATTTATTCGAGAGACAGACACAGTGAGAGATGGAACACAAGCAGAGGGAGTGGGAAAGGGAGAAGCAGGCTCCCCACTGAACAGGGAGCCAGATTCCGGGCTCAGTCCCAGGACCCTGGGATCATGACCTGAGCCAAAGACAGATGCTTAATGACTGAGCCACCCAGGAGTCCCTCCTTTTTATTTTAGATGTCTTTACATTTAAAGTAGGTTTCTTGGGGCACCTGGGTGGCTCAGTGGGTTAAAGCTTCTGCCTTCAGCTCAGGTCATGATCTCAGGGTCCTGGGATCGAGCCCCACATTGGGCTCTCTGCTCAGTGGGGAGCCGGCTTCCTCCTCTCTCTCTGCCTGCCTCTCTGCCTACTTGTGATCTCTGTCTGTCAAAAAATAAATAAATAAAATCTTTAAAGAAACCTACTTTTTTTTTTTTTAATTTAGTTGGTTTTTGGATTTTGATCTATTCTTAAAATCTGTCTTGATATAGGAAAGATGTTAGGGTTTGGCGTCGACAGCAAGAAAGAATTCTTTTTTTTTTTTTTTTTAAGATTTTTTTAATCCCTCTGGGATCATGACCTGAGCTGAAGGAAGCTACCCAGATGCCCTTCCAAAGGATTTTTGTGTGTGGAGGTAGATTTACAGGATCCTGGGGGTTGGGATAATGTTAAGCTAAGACTGCCTTTGACTTTAACAATGTATTAACTAACAGATAGCGTTGAACTCCCACAGGAATGTTTCTCTGCCTGTTTCGAGGACTTGTCAGTGGGCTTTGGCAGGAATTTAATTTTTTTTGTTTTGCCTCTGTTTCCCATATCATTAATTTGAGCCTTTAGACCAGTAATGTTCATAATAGTTATTTTTAAAAATTAACATAAAATGTATTATTTGTACATAATAATTTGTACGTAATACCTGTACATTGTACAGGTTTGTGAATCATCAGTCTTACATAATTCACAGCACTCACCATAGCCCATACCCTCCCCAGTGCCCATCACCCCGCCTCCTCATCACCCACCCCCTCCACACCCCAGCCCCCCACTCTCCACACCCCAGCCCCCCACTCTCCACCACCCGCAGCAGTCCTTAGTTTGTTTCCTGAGATTGAGTCTTTTATGGTTTGTCTCCTTTTCTGGTTTGTATTGTTTCCTCTTTTTGTCTTTTCTCCTATGATCCTCCACCTTCTTTCTCAAATTCACAAATCTGTGAGATCCACTGATAATTGTCATTCTCTGATTGACTTATCTCGCTTAGCATAATACCCTCTAGTTCGTCTGCGTGCCTTGCAAATGGCACCTGGGTGTATTATGTTCCATTGATCTATGTGTCTGTTTTTGTGCCAGTATCATACTGTCTTGATGGTGAAAGCATTGTAATAGAACTTGAAGTCTGGAATTGTGATGCCATCAGCTTTGGTTTTCTTTTTCAGCATTTCTCAGGTTATTTGGGGTCTTTTCTGGTTCCATGTAAATTTTAGGATTATTTGTTCCATTTCTGTGAAAAAAGTAATATGTGGATTGCTCTAGGTAGCATAGACATTTTCACGATATTTGTTCTTACAGGGCACCTGGGTGGCTTAGTCATTAGGCGTGTGCCTTTGGCTCAGGTCATGATCCCAGGATTCTGGGATCAAGTCCTGCATCTGGCTCCCCGCTCAGTGGAAGCCTGCTTCTCCCTCTGCCCCTCCCCCTGCTTTTGTGCTCTGTCTTGCTATCTCTTTCTCTGTCAAACAGATAAAATAAGTGTTCTATAGTTTTCTGAGTACAGATCCTTTGCCTCTTTGGTTAGGTTTATTCCTAGGTATCTTACCGTTTTGGGTGTAGTTGTAAATGGGATTAATTCCTTAACTTCTTTCTTCTGTCTTGTTGGTGGTGTATAGAAATGCAACTGAGGGGTGCCTGGGTGGCTCAGTGGGTTGAAGCCTCTGCCTTTGGCTGGGGTCATGATTCCAGGGTCCTGGGATTGAGTCCCGCATTGGGCTCTCTGCTCGGCAGGGAGCCTGCTTCCTCCTCTCTCTCTCTCTCTCTACCTGCCTCTCTGCCTACTTGTGATCTCTGTCAAATAAATAAATAAAATCTTAAAAAAAAAAAAAAGAAATGCAACTGATTGCTGTGCATTCTTATATTCTGCCACTTTGTTGAATTCCTATATGAGTTCTAGCAGTTTTGGAGTGGAGTTTTCTGGGTTTTCCATAGGAAGTTTCTTATCATCTGCAAAGAGTGAGAGTTTTGACTTCTTTGCTGATTGGGATCCCTTTAATTTCTTTTTGTTGTCTGATTGCTGAGGCTAGGACTTCTAGTACTATGTAGAATAGCAGTGGTGATAGTGGACATACCTGCCCTGTTCCTGACCTTAGGGGAGAAGTTTTCAGTTTTTCTCCATTGAGAATGATATTCACATGATTTTATAGATGGCTTTGATGATACTGAGGTATGTACCCTCTGTCCCTACACTTTGAAGAGTTTTAATTAAAGGATGCTGTACTTTGTCAGAACTTTTTTTTTTTTTTTTTAAAGATTCTATTTATTTATTTGAGAGAGAGACAGTGAGAGAGATCATGAGCGAGGAGAAGGTCAGAGAGAGAAGCAGACTCCCCGCGGAGCTGGGAGCCCGATGCGGGACTCGATCCCAGGCCTCCGGGATCACGACCTGAGCCGAAGGCAGTCGTCCAACCAACTGAGCCACCCAGGCGTCCCTTGTCAGAACTTTTTGTGTCTATTGAGAGGATCATATGATTCTTGTCCTTTCCTTTATTAATGTGTTGTATCACATTAGTTGAATTGCTGATTTTGAACCAACCTTGTACAGCTGGAATAAATTGCACTTGGTTGTGGTGAATAATCCTTCTATAAGTTTTTTCAAATTTTTATTTATTTATTTGACAGGCAGAGAGGCAGGCAGAGAGAGAGGGGGAGGCAGGCTCCCTGCTGAGCAGAGAGCCCGATGCGGGGCTCAATCCCAGGACCCTGGGATCATGACCTGAGCCTAAGGCAGAGGCTTAAACTCACTGAGCCACCTGAATAATCCTTTTAATGTACTGTTGAATCCTATTGTCTGGTCTTTTGGTGAGAATTTTTGTATCCGTGTTCATCAAGGATATTGGTCTGTAATTCTCCTTTTTGATGGGGTGTTTGTTTGGTTTCGGGATCAAGGTAATACTGGCCTCATAAAATGAGTTTGGAATTTTTCCTTCCATTTCTATTTTTTGGAACAGTTTCAAAAGAATAGGTATTTTTCTTTATTGTTTTATTTTTTATTTATTCATTTTTAAAAGATTTTATTTATTTTTGTGAGAAAGAGAACGTGTGTGAGCATGAGCAGGGGGAAGGATAGAGGGAGAAGCAGACTCCCTGCTGAGCAGGGAGCCCAATGCAGGACTCAATCCCAGGACCCTGAGATCATGACCTGAGCTGAAGGCAGGCACTTAAACAACTGAGCCACCCAAGTGCCCAATTCTTTTTTAAATGTTTGGTAAAATTTGGCTGGTAAGCCCTCTGGCCCTGCCTGGGCTCTTGTTGGTTGGAAGATTTTTGATTACTGCTTCAAGTTCCTTGCTGGAACTTTTCTGTTTCTTCCTAGCTCAGTTTTAGTAGTTTATATGTCTCTAGGAATGCGTCCATTTCTTCCAGATTGTCTAATTTGTTGGCATATAGGTGCTCAAAATATGTTCTTATACTTGTACTTAGGTATTGGTTGTGATCTCTCTTTTTTCATTCATCATTTTATTTATTTGAATCCTTTCTCTTTTATATTGGATAAGTCTGGCCAGCAGTTTATCAGTATTACTCTTTCAGAGAACCAACCCCTAGTTTCATTGGTCTGTTCTATTCATCTTTTGGTTTCTATTTTATTGATTCCTGCTCAAATCTTTACTATTTCCCTTCTGCAAGGTTTAAGCTTTATTTATTCTTTCTTCAGCTGTTTACGTATAGGGTTAGATGGTATATTTGAGACCTTTCTTGTTTCTTGAGAAAGGCTTGTGTTGCTATGTCCTTCTCTCTTAGGACCGCCTTTGCTTTATCCCAAAGATTTTGAACAGTTGTGTTTTCATTTTCATTTTTCCATGAATTTTTAAAATTCTTCTTTAACTTCTTGGTTGACCTATTCATTCTTTAGTAGGATGCTCTTTAGCCTCCATGTATTTGAGTTCTTTCCAACTTTCTTCTTGTGATTGAGTTTGAGTTTCAAAGCATTGTGGTCTGAAAATATGTTGGGAACGGTCCCAATCTTTTGGTACCAGTTGAGACTGGATTTATGACCCAGGTTATGATCTATTCTGAAGAATGTTCCATGTGCACTAGAGAAGAATGTGTATTCTTTTGCTTTGGGATGGAATGTTCTGAATATATCTGCAATGTCCATCTGGTCCAGTGTGTCATTTAAGGCCTTTATTTCCTTGTTGATCTATTGCAGTGAGGGGGGTGGCAAAGTCCCCTACTATTATTGTATTATTGTTGATGTATTTCTTTGATTTTGTTATTAATTGGATTATGTAATTGGCTACTCTCATGTTAGGGGCATATGTGTTTACAATTGTTAGATCTTCTTGTTGGCTAGACCCAGTAAGTATGATACAAGGCCCTTCCTCATCTTTTATTATAGTCTTTGGTTTTTATTTTATTTATTTTTTTATTTTATTTATTTTTTTTTAAGATTTTATCCATTTATTTGACAGAGAGATCACAAGTAGGCAGAGAGGCAGGCAGAGAGAGAGGAGGAAGCAGGCTCCCTGCTGAGCAGAGAGCCCGATGCGTGGCTCGATCCCAGGACTCTGAGATCATGACCTGAGCCGAAGGCAGTGGCCCAACCCACTGAGCCACCCAGGCGCCCCTAGTCTTTGGTTTTTAAAATCTAATTTGTCTGATACTAGATGACACCCCAGCTTTCTTTTGAAGTCCATTAGCATGGTAAATGGTTTTCCACCCCTCACTTATATTATGGAGGTGTCTCTGGATCTAAAATGAGTCTTGCAGATTGCATATCAATGGGTTTTGCTTTTTTATCCAATCTGATACCCTGTGTCTTTTGATTGGAGTATTTAGTCCATTTACATTAACGGTAACTATTGAGAGATACTAATTTAGTGCTATTGTATTGCCTGTAAGGTGACTGTTACGGTAGATTGTCTCTGTTCTTTTCTGGTCTATGTTACTTTTGGCCTCTCTCTTTGCTTAGAGGACCCCATTCAATAAATTTTTTAGGGCTGGTTTGGAGTTTGCAAATTCTTTTAGTTTCTGTTTGTCCTGGAAGCTTTTTATCATTCCTTCTATTTTCATTGACAACCTAGCTGGATAAAGTATTCTTGGCTATATAATTTTCTCATTTAGCACCCAAATATATCATGCCAATCCTTTCTGGCCTGCCAGGTCTGTGTGGATAGGTCCACTGCCAATCTAATGTCTCTGTCCTTGTCAGTGACAAGCCTCTTGGCCCTAGCTGCTTTCAGAATATTCTCTTTGTCTCTGAGAATTGTAAGCTTCATTATTATATGTCAGGGTGTTGGATCTATTTTATTGATTTTAAGGGCACTTTTCTGTATCCTTGGACTTAGATGCCTGTTTCCTTCCCCATATTAGGGAAGTTCTCTACTATAATTCACTCCAGTATACCTTCTACTCCTCTCTCTCTCTCTTTCTTCATCTGTGATCCCAGTTATTCTAACACTGTTTGGCTTTATGGTATAACTTTAATTAGGATTCTTCCCTCGTGATCCAGTAGTTGTTTACCTTTTTCTCAGCTCTTTATTCTTCATCTTCTGTATTTGGTCTTCTGTATCAGATTCTCTCTTCTGCCTGATTTATCCTAGCAGTAAGAGCCTCCTTTTTTTTTTTTTTTTTTTTTTTAAGAGCCTCCATTTTTATTGGACCTCATTAATAGCCTGTTTGATTTGGACTTGGTTGATATTTTTTTCTCCTGAAAGCGATTCTCTAGTGTCTTCTATGCTTTTTTCAAACCCAGCTTGTATCTTTATAATTATTCTGAATGTAAGTTCCAACATCTTACAAAGGTCTGTATTGATTAGGTTCCTGGCAGGTGCTTCTTGTTCTAAATTTTGAGGTGAAGTTTTCTGTTTTGTCATTTTGTTGAGAGAAGAACAGATGAACAAAGAGAACAAAATGCTGAAAGGGTAACAGTGACCCCAGAGAAGGAGACCTGAAACTGGGGGGAGGAATATGATCAGGCTGGTGAACAGAACAGAGCCACCATACACTAGATTCGGGTGTATTTTGGTGTGTTGGGAGAAACTTCATCCCAAAATTTTAAAGAAAGAAAAACATGTGTATATACACAAAAATAAGATTAAATACAATGAAGGGATGGAATATAACTGTAAAAATGAAAATTAAAATTTTAAAAAAGGAATTGATAAGTTGGTTGGAAAAGGAAAGAAGAAAAATTTTAAAAAGAGAGAATGTGATCAGGTGAATAGAACAAAGCCATACTCTAAATTTTGGGTGTATTTTGATCTGTTAGAAGAAACTGCATCCCAGAGTGTGAAAGAAAGAGAAACAATACACACACACACACACACACACACACACACACACACACACACACATATATGTATATAGATATACAAAAATAAGGTTGAATACAATGAAGGGATAGAATATGACTGTACAGAATGAAAGCTAAAAGTTTTAAAAAAGGAATTGATAAGAAGTTGGTTGAAAAAGAAAAGAATAATTCAAAAAGAAAAATTAAAAAAAAAGATAAAAAATTAAAGTTGAATCATGGGGAATCATGGGGAAAAGGCCATGAATTCCATGTGCTGTATTGCCCTACCCTGGAGTTTCGCAGTTCTCATTCATCTTGGTCTTGGCTGGATGTTCTTGCTGATCTGGGGGAGGGACCTGTTGCTTCGATTCTCAAATGTCTTTGCCCCAGGCAGCATGGCTCTGCCCTTGCCAGGCTAAGTAATCTGTTGGGGTTTGCTCTCTGTAGCTTTGCTTCCCTGAAGGCTTTTCCACACAGCTTTTAGGATGAGAATGAAAATGGCAGCCTTCCAGTCTCTCACCTCAGAGGAGCCCAGAGCTTGGGGTCCTACTCCTCAGTGAACCCTGATAGAAAAGCAGTTAGTCTCCCTGTCTCTGTCTGCACTCTGTATTCCCCTGGCCTGTAAGCGAGCATTTCTGTCTCAAGCACAGAGCCCTGGTTGAAGTCTCCAAACCCAAGAGGCTCCTGCAGCACTCTCCCCGCCACTCCTTCTGTGGGAGGAAAGAGGGGTTCTTCCTGTCCTGCCATTTGTTGGACCCCTACTTAAACAGCAGTGGCCCAGCTGTGCTAGAAATCACAGTTTATGGCAACTGTGAGCTGAGAGCCCATTCGTCAGCCCACTCTTTTCAGTCGGCTTCCCTGCTCCAATATGTGGGTGCTCTTCTACACTCAGGCACCCCACCGTCTTCCTGTGACCTTGAGGATCCTGAGACCTCACTGTCCCAGCAATGGTTCCATCTCCCACTTGGCTGAGCAACATTCCTCACCAGAGCAGACTCCTATAAGTTGCAGTTTTTGCCTTGCTGTTCTGTCACTTGGCTGATGAAGGCTCCTTCCCTCTGCCCTGTGGTCTCTTTTCCCATGTGTCATCTCAGATTCACTCCTCCACACTTCCTACCCTACAGAAAATGATCGCTTTTCTGTTCATAGAGTTGCTGGTATTTTTTTCTTTGTTCTCCAGCTGAGTTCGTAGGTTTTCAGAATGGTTTCATAGCTATCTAGCTGAATTCCTGGGACCTGACAAGATTTAGGTCTCCTACTTCTCTGCCATCTTGGACTCTTGGGGGTTAATTGTTATTGATACAGTCAGATTAATAGCTGCCATAATTACTATTTGTCTTAAAAAAAAGATTTATTTATTTATTTACTTATTTCTCACAGAGAGATCACAAGTAGGCAGAGAGGCAGGCAGAGAGAGGGGGAAGTAAGCTCCCTGCTGAGCAGAGAGCCCAATGCGGGGCTCGATCCCAGGACCCCGAGATCATGACCTGAGCTGAAGGCAGAGGCTTAACCTGCTGAGCCATCCAGGCGCCCTGTTTTTTTGTCTTTATTGCCTTTATTCTTCGTTCTTATCTTTGTCTTCCATTCTTTTGCCTTTTCTGATTATAAATGATTGCATTTTTTCTGCTTTCTTACCAGTATTTTTTTTTTTAACATTTTATTCATTTGTTTGACAGAGAGAGATCACAAATAGGCAGAGAGGCAGGCACAGAGAGAGCAGGAAGCAGGCTCTCCACAGAGCAGAGAGCCCGATGCGGGGCTCAATCCCAGGATCCTGGGATCATGACCTGAGCCGAAGGCAGAGGCTTTAACCCACTGAGCCACCCAGGCTCCCCTCTTACCAGTATTTTTAAAAAAAGATTTTATTTATTTGATAGAGACAGTGAGAGAGGGAATACCAGCAGGGGGAGTGGAAGAGGGAGAATCAAGCTGAACAGGGAGCTTGATGTGGGTCTTGATCCCAAAGTCCCTGGGATCATGACCTAGCCGAAGGCAGACATTCAACAACTGAGCCACCCAGGCACCCCTCTTTTTTTTAATTTTTAATTTTTTATTAACATAAAATGTATTATTAGCCCCAGGGGGACAGGTCTGTGAATCATCAGGCTTACACAGTTCACAGCACTCACCATAGCACATACATGCCCAGTGTTCATAACCCAACCACCCTCTCCCTACGCCCCTCCACCTGGCAACGCTCAGTTTGTTTTGTGAGATTGAGAGTCTGTTATGGTTTGTCTCCCTCCTGATCGCATCTTGTTTCATTTTTCCCCTTCCCTACCCCTAAGATCCCCTACTTTGCCTCTCAAATTCCACATATCAGGGAGATCATATGCTAATTCTCTTTCTCTGAATGACTGATTTTGCTCAGCATAATACTCTCTAGTTCCATCCATATCATGGCAAATGGCAAGATTTCATTTCTTTTGATGGCTGCATAGTATTCCATTGTCTATATATACCACATCTTCTTTATCCATTCATCTGCTGATGGACATCTAGGTTCTTTCCATAGTTTGGCTATTGTGGACATGCTCCTATAAACATTGGGGTGCACATGCCCCTTTGGATCACTACATTTGTATCTTTAGGGTAAATACCCAGTAGTGCAATTGCTGGGTCATATTGTAGCTCTATTTCAACTTCTTGAAGAACCTCCATGCTGTTTTCCAGAGTGGCTGCACCAGCTTGCATTCCCACCAACAGTGTAGGAGAGTTCCCCTTTCTCCGTATTCTTGCCAGCATCTGTTGTTTCCTGACTGGTTAATTTTAGCCATTCTGACTGGTGTGAAGTGGTATCTCGTGGTTCTGATATGTATTTCCCTGATGGTGAGTGATGTGCAGCACTTTTTGATGTTTCTGTTGGCCATCTGGATGTCGTCTTTGCAGAAATGTCTGTTTATATCCTCCACCATTTCTTTTTTTTTTTTTTTTAAGATTTTTATTTATTTATTTGACAGACAGAAATCACAAGTAGGCAGAGAGAGGAGGAAGCAGGCTCCCCGCTGAGCAGAGAGCCCCATGCGGGGCTCCATCCCAGGACTCTGGGATCATGACCTGGGCCAAAGGCAGAGGCCTTAACCCACTAAGCCACCCAGGCGCCCCAATCCTCTGCCATTTCTTAATTTGATTATTTGTTCTTTGGGTGTTGAGTTTGATAAGTTCTTTATAGATTTTGCCTACTAGCCAGGTGCCCCTCTTAACCACTTCTTAAAAAAAGTTTTGAAATTTATACTAGATACTAGAGTAATACACTAGAGTAATCAGTATAAATATAGAAGTAATTTCCATGTCAACTTTCAAATAATGCTTCATTGGACTGTGAGGCATGTTATAGTAAAGTAATCCCAGTTCCGTTTCCTGTCCTGTGTGTCATTGATGACATTTCGTGTTATATATAGGCGGTCTCCAATTTAATTCTGGTTTTAGATTTTTTGTCTTTGTAATGGTATGAAAAATAATACGCATTCAAATAGAAGGTGTATTTGAATTTTGAACTTGGATCTTTTCCCAGGCTAGTGATATATGGAAATGATGTGATATGTGTCTCCTGAGCCAGTGGTCAGAGATTTTTGAGATTTTTTTTGGTTCAAAAAGGTGTTTTTATTCAAGTATGGGGACAGGATCGTAGGGCAGAAAGAGCTGCACTGGGATTGTAAGTGACTAATTACATACTCTCTAAGTTGGGAGGGGTAGAGATAAAGGGAGTTTCTAAAAGGATTGTCATATGTTAAAGAAGACTTAACAGGATCCTGGAGGTCTGGCTATTATCAAGCAAACATTACTTTCTGCCTCTAGCAAAGCATTAATTTTAAGGCAGTTGCTGGAGCTTCTTGAGGAGGAGCTCTCTTTCTGAGGTGTTTGTTGGTGGGGTGTAGGTTGTAAAGAAATGTAATTTTATTAATTTCTTTTGCCATTTATTTATTTATTTATTTATTTAGCCTTTGTTCTTCTCTTCAGTAAGATCCTTTCATGTGCCTCTGGGCCACTGCAGTTCTTACAAAATGATAACTTCTTTCTCTACTCAGTACCATTTACCAAATAAACAGCATTTGATGATGAGCAGGTAATTTATTCAGTAGCCAGAGAATGGGAGAAGAGGAACTCATGTTGTTCCTTCTTCTTCTTTTTTTTTTTTTAACTTTTTTTTTTTTTTTTAATTTATTTGACAGAAAGAGACACGGCGAGAGAGGGAACACAAGCAGGAGGAGTGGGAAAGGGAGAAGCTGACTCCCTGCTGAGCAGGGGACCTGAAGTGGGACTGATCCTAGGACCCTGGGATCATAACCTGAGCTGAAGGCAGATGGTTAATGACTGAGCCAACCAGGCACATTTTTGAATAGGTCTCATGGTTGGGGTTTTGGGTTAGGGTGACTTAGGGACTGGTATGGAAGCTGACCTAAGGTCATGACCTAGAGAAACAACTTGGGATTAGAATCAAGAGTGTGACCTCTTTTCTTCCCTTAAGTGGATGCAATTTGGTTCTGTTATGTTAATGGTACTGTTATGTTACTGGTACATTTTTATTATTACAGCTAGATGATAATAATCTGGAGGAAGGTCATCAGGCATATGAATAGGATGAAACTGAAAAGTGGATAAATTCGTTTTTTTGAAACTGTTTGGAGCTTGTCATTTCTGGCACCAGTTTCTGCTAAGTATCACGTGTAGCAGGGATGGAAAACTTGGATTATTGTGGCTTGTTTGGAGCTTTTTAAAGAAAAAGTGAGTCTCTGGGGATGCCTGGGTGCTTCAGTTGGTAAAAGACTAATTTCGGCTCAGGTCACGATCCTGGAGTCCAAGGCTCGAGTCTGCATCAGGCTCCCTTCTCAGTGGTGAGTCTGCTTTTCCCTCAGACCCTCACGCCTCATGCTCTCTCTCATTCCCTGTCTCTCAAATACATCTTTAAAAAAAAGAAAAAAAAAAAAAAGGTGAGTCTCTGGTGAACAGAGTAAGTCACATATTCTAATAAGTCATGAGATCATGAGGATAAACGTCCAGTATACCAACAACCTTTCTATACCCATGTAATGATTGCAATCATCTGTTTTTTCATTATGATATTCAATACATTATTTGAGGTATTCAGCACTTGGTTATAGATCTCATTTTTTTTTTAAAGCGGCTCATGGCCCTAATATCAAGACCTGAGCTGAGATATAGATTGAAGACTTAACTGAGCCACCAGGCACCCCTCAGCTTTTTATTATAAAATAGGCATTGTGCTAGATTTTGCCCAACTTCAAAAAGGTTAATGTGAGTGTTCTGAGCTCATGTAAGGTAGGCTAGGCTAAGCTATTATGTATGGCAGTTGGTTATATTAAATGGGTTTTCCATTTATAATAGTTTCAACTTACAGTGGGATTATTATTTTTTTATTTTCTTTTTTTAAAGATTTTATTTATTTATTTGACAGATCACAAGTAGGCAGAGAGGCAGACAGAGAGAGAGGAGGAAGCAGGCTCCTTGCTGAGCAGAGAGCTCGATGTGGGACTCGATCCCAGGACCCTGAGATCATGACCTGAGCCGAAGGCAGTGGCCTAAACCACTGAGCCACCCAGTCGCCCCTACAGTGGGATTATTGAACATAACTCTAAGTTGAAAAAGATCTGTTTTATGTATGTGTATATGAGACGTACAAAATGTAATAAAAAACACAGGTTGATATTTTGAATGGTTTTTTACATCAGCTAGTAAGAAAAATAAGTTTTAATTTTACATTTACTTATTTTCCTTTGTGATTTCTTCACGTAGTTTGGCGTTTTGGACTTTCATTATTTTCTTCTTTGTAAGAACGTCTTTAAAAAATATGTATATAAAAATATATAAATATATATAAATATAAATATATAATATAAATATATATAATATAATATATTCACCCCCCTTCACTTTTAAGTGATAATTTTGCTTTAGGTTGGCTTCTTCCCCTCTTCCCTAGAATTTAAGTATTCTACTCCCATCTTCTGAGAGTTTGAATAATTCTTACCATTGCTTTTCTGTAGGAAAGGTGTTTTTTCTCCCTCTAGTTTCTGGATTGTTTTTAAAAAATCTTTTCGGGACGCCTGGGTGGCTCAGATGGTTAAGCATATGCCTTTGGCTCAGGTCATGATCCCAGGGTCCTGCTTGGATCAAATCCTGCATCAGGCTCCCTGCTCAGCAGAGAGTCTGCTTCTCCCTCTGCCTCTGCCTCTTCCCTTGCTTGTGCTCTCTCTCAAATAAAGTCTTAAAAAAAATTATAATCTTTTAGTTTCTCTTGTTTAAAATGATATGCCATGGGATACCTGGGTGGCTCAGTTGGACCTCTACCTTCGGATCAGGTGCCATGGGATACCTCGGTGGCTCAGTTGGTTGGGCATCTGTGTTCGGGTCAGGTCGTGATTCCATTGTCCTGGGATTGAGTCCCACATTGGGCTCTTGCTCAGCAGGGAGTCTGCTTGTCCCTCTCCCTCTGCCTCTACCCTCTGCTCGTGCTCGCTTGCTCGCTCTCTCCCTCTGTATATCTCAAATAAATAAATAAAATCTTTAAAAAATAAAAGTAATATGCCTAAATTACTTTTGCCTTTGGACATTTTTTCCCCCTTGGTGTTCTCTTGAGCTTCCTGGATCTGTGATTTATTTGTCTGGCATTAATTTTGGTAGAAATTCTTTGTCATTATTATTTGAAATAATTTCTTTTTTCTCCCTGTTTTACCTTCTGGTAGGCCAATTACACACTGTTCAATTTTTTTGTAGCCCCACAGTCCTCTTATCTCCCTCTCCCTGCAGTAATTATTCCCCAGTTTTTCGGTTTTTGAGGATTCTTTTGATAAATTCTTTATCTCCAGTATTCTTTCCCCACCTGTATCCAGTCTACTAATAATCCCATTAAATACATTTTATATTCTTGTTACAGTGTTTTTGAAGTTCAGCATTTCTTCTTGATCCTTTGTTACCATTTCTGTCTTCTCTGGTTCCATTGCCCTTCTGTTCTTGTATGCTGTTCTGTTTATGTACTAGTTATTTTTAGCATATTGTATTGTTGAATTCCCAGTTTGATAAATCCCATATATTTCCATTTTCCTTCTGATGCTTGTTTTTTTCAGATTGTGTTTTTGCCCTTCGTATGTCTTGTAAATTTTTTCTAAAATTTGGATTAGTATATTAATTAAAAAGAACTGCTATAAATGGTAATGTGGTAAAGTGGGAGGGGTGAGGGAAAGTGTCTTATCAAGACTATGATTAGGTTTCCCTCTTTAGGGAACCTTTGCCTTTGTGAAGTGAATTGAATTTTTCTGTTTCTGTTTCCCCACTTAGAATAAGAGGACTGGAGTGGGCTGGAGTTGGGTGTTTCTCTTAAGGTTTTGCTACCCTGACCTTTTCCTACTTAGCCGTTTGCTCTGGGCAGTGTATAATATGCAATACAATGTGACTCATTGTATTATGAATTTGGTTGTTTAGAGTTGTTTAAAAATAAATCCTTTAAAAAAATAAAAATAAACCCTTAATCATTTAGTCATTTCTTAGACATGAAATGTAGTGTATTAATGAGATAAGCATTCTTATATACACTCATTATTTCTAGAGCATTAAGTTTGCATACTTAAAAATTCTGATTATTTTAATTTTATGAAAATATTTGAAAAAAGCAAGTTTAGAGTGTGTGGTTGGGTCCCTCAGCTAAGTATATGCCTTTGGCTCAGGTCATGACCCCAGGGTCCTGGGATTGAGTACCTCCTGGGGCTCCCTGCTCAGCTGGGAGTCTGCTTCTCCTCTGTGCCTCACCCTGTCCATTGCTTCTGCTCTCTCTCAACTATCTCAAATAATAGTAAAATGGGAAGGACGTTTCCCTTTAGTTTTTTCTTTGTGTATTGAAGTCTATGGAAGATTGGATTGGATTTGTTTTTGAGAGAGCTTGAGCGCACTTGTGCTTGAGAGACCTTCACGGGTGTGTGAGGGTGGTGGAGAACCTGAAGCAGGCTCTACCCTGGGCTCCATCTTACGACCCTCAGACGGTGGACCTGAGCTGAAATCATGAGCCAAAATCGAGAGTCTGTTGCCCAGTTGTTGAGCCACCTAGGCCCTCCCATGGAAAGAATTTAGATAATATTTACAGTTCTATTGTGAAAAATGTCTAAAATCGTAAAAATGATTGTTTGAGATATGAAAATCCTCAGCATATTACACTATGTACTAGCTCTTCTTCTGGTATACTACTCATAGGTCATTTTACTTGGACTTAGAGGGGCAAGTAAAATGAGTTCATTCCTAAGTATTTTACTGTAAATGTTTCCCCGGAAGTAATTTAAGAAATAAATTTAGGGGCGCCTGGGTGGCTCAGTGAGTTAATAAGCCTCTGCCTTCAGCTCAGGTCATGATCTCAGGGTCCTGGGATCGAGCCCCATATTGGGCTTTCTGCTCAGCGGGAAGCCTGCTTCCTCCTCTCTCTCTGCCTGCCTTTTTGCCTACTTGTGATCTTTCTTTCCATCAAATAAATAAATAAAATGTTTTTTAAAAAATTTAAAGACTTTCAGGTACTATTAAAAATGTCAGAATTTCCTGTGCTCTTTATTTTTTAAAATTTTAATTTTTTTTTTAAAGATTTCATTAACTTATTTGAGAGTATAATCTGAGGAGAAAGGCAGGAAGGAGAAGCAAACTCCCCACTGAGCAGAGAGCTGGAGGTAGGCCTCTATTTTAGGACCCTGGGACGAGCAGACGGCAGTCGCTTAACCCACTGTGTTGCCTATGTGCCCCTTTTTAATTTACTTTAGTGTTGCCATAAATTCTAATA
This sequence comes from Enhydra lutris kenyoni, assembly GCF_002288905.1. Classification (NCBI taxonomy): domain Eukaryota; kingdom Metazoa; phylum Chordata; class Mammalia; order Carnivora; family Mustelidae; genus Enhydra; species Enhydra lutris. Next base: position 1,154,591 of record NW_019154192.1, read on the forward strand.
GGTTTATGTCATATCTCTTTTACCTTTTTACCTTCTGTTCCTTTTTTTTAGGGTTGGCAGGAACTGCTTCAAGTGATCCCAAACCTTTTATACCTTTGGATGGTTTAGGGAGCATAGGAATAACCATTTTGAAATTAAATTGAAACTAGTGGTAGCCCAAGGTAATGTTGATTGTATTGATAAGGGAAACAAAAGCAATAGACATAAAGCTTAAATTAAATCTCCTTATGGCTTGCAGCCCACTGATATCTGAAACTGCAAAATGTGACCTTCCTCAAGGAACTTGGGGCTGTTTTGGTGCCTTCATGGTTATGGGTGTTTTTTTTTCTTTTTTTTTTTTTGGCATTTTTCATTTTTATTTTTTAAAGATTTTATTTATTTATTGGACAGAGAGATACAGTGAGAGAGCGAACACAAGCAGGGGGAGTGGGAGAGGGAGAAGCAGGCTTCCCACCAAATAGAGAGCCGGATGTAGGGCTCGATCCCAAGACTCTGGGATCATGACCTGAGCTGAAGGCAGATGTTTAATAACTGAGCCACCCAGGTGCCCCATTGTTTATGTTTTATTAAAGAAAAAAGTCACCTTATCTTAATAGCAGCTAGTCCCTCAAGGTCCTGAAAGTCTTCCTTCCATATTCCTTCTAGACTTACGCTATCTCTAATGCCCAGTAATTAAAAAGTATATAATCAGTCACTGCTCACAGTCCCACTGCAGCTCTTTGTGCCCATGGATACTGTCCCCATGCTATAATAAGGTCATTTTTTTGGACCAAAAATATCTCAAGAATTCTTACCCATTTGCTCATAAACTCCAAACTGCCAAATTTCATCAGTTTCAACAGAAGCATGTATGTATGTGCTTTTATTTTCTTGGGAAGTAAGTTGCATTTTTGAGGAAAAATTAGAAAATTTATTATATTATATAATAGGCTTAGAAAATTACCATGAGATTTGTTCCATGAGGGAAACCAAAATGATTGAAGTAATTGTCAAGACTGGACATTTATTTAAGCAAGGAGAAAATCTGATAATGATTTTATATTATAATGATAATGATTGCCAGTAGATTGTTTATTTCTGTTGTGTTCATAGATAATTTTATTGGTAGCCCATAAATAGTAAATTGTTTGCTATTTATATCATAGTGTGCTGAGATGCAGGCTAGAGGGGCAGCTTATTAAAATCTTTGGGGCACCTGGGTGGCTCAGTGGGTTAAGCCTCTGCCTTTGGCTCAGGTCATGGTCCCAAGGTCCTGGGATCGAGCCCTGCATCAGGCTCCTTGCTCAGCAGGGAGCCTGCTTCCCTTCCTTTCTCTCTGCCTGCTGCTCTGCCTTCTTGTGATCTCTCTCTCTCTGTCAAATGAATAAATAAAATCTTTATTAAAAAAAAATTTAAGATCTTTGTTGTATGGATTTTCAAATGAGACATAAACAATTCACTAATAATTACTTTTCTTTTTTCAGCATTATCTGCATATCAGAGATACTACAGTTTACAGACTGATTACTGGAAGGTTAGTACACATTTCAGTGCCAGATTTGTTTTCTTATTTTGGCACAGATTATACAACATTGTAATGCTAAGTAATTGGAAAGAAAAGATTATTTTCTTTAGCTGTTTTGTGTTAAAGTATCTTGTTCCTCACTGGTATTTTTGTAACATATTCTTAGTAAAAGATACTAAGTGTGGTGTGTTAATAACAAAGCGAAAGCAGGGGAAAAAAAATTACTAATCTTTTTTAAGTCCAGAGCTGGGAATAATGAAGGATGGAGGATAGTTGGTTTTTTTTTTTCCCCCCTAAGGTGGGTGAGCTAGGCTGCCTGCTAAGGGAAAGATTCCTTATTTTTATATTTTCTCTGTGATGGGAACTCTGCAGAGAATTAAAATTATTTTAGAAGGTCTATTTAAATGAGGAATTAGGTGTAAGGATAAATTATCCATTGTATTATATCCATTGAACCGGATAAACCAGTAGGTTAATCATTCACAGCATATGTACTTCCAAGTATGGTATAGGAAGCTGAATAGATTGCTTTTCAACAATAGCCACCATAAAGGAGGCTGGGTGGCTCAGTCCAGTTGTTAAGTGGCTGCCTTCTGCTCAGGTCACGATCCCAGAGTTCTGGGATTGAGCCCCACATCAGGCTCTGCTTGGTGGAAGGTCTACTTCTCCCTCTCTCATTCACCCTGCTTGTGTTCCTCTCTCTCTGTAAAATAAATAAAATCTTAAAAACAAAACAAAACACTGTCATTATTTTATGCCATAAAATCAATGTATCTTATAATACGATATAAGCCATAATCTGTTTTAGGTATAACTGTCATGAGGATTAGTTATAGATAACGTGTGCATGAATGGGAAATTTTAGGGTATGCAAAATCAGTGTGTTGGTCTGTAATTTAAATAAAAATGGAATGGAAAGAAACAAAACTGAAGTCTACTTAATCCATAAATATTCTAATAAGGTTCAGTTAAATTTGTTGATTAGTTTTTCTTTTGGTTGCGTATTACAGAACTACAATTCAGTCAACCGTAGAATGCATCCTTTTGAAGGTTAAAATTCAGTGTTTTGTTTTTCTTTAAAAAGATTTTATTGTTGGGGCGCCTGGGTGGCTCAGTGTGTTGGGCCGCTGCCTTCGGCTCGGGTCGTGGTCTCGGGGTCCTGGGATCGAGCCCCGCATCGGGCTCTCTGCTCGGCGGGGAGCCTGCTTCCTCCTCTCTCTCTGCCTGCTTCTGATCTCTCTCTGTCAAATAAATAAATAAAATCTTAAAAAAAAAAAAGATTTTATTGTTAAGTAATTTCTCCACCCATTGTGGGACCACAAATCAGGAGTTGTGTGTTCTACTGATTGAACCAGCAAGGTGTCTCATGTTTTTTAATTAATAAAGTTGTGTAACCATCACCATTGTCAATTTTAGAATATGTTCATCATATGAAAACAAAATCCTGTATTCTCTTCCCTAATCCCTCCATAACCCTTTCTCAAGGAAACAATTAATTTGCTGTTATGTATTTGCCTAGTTTGAACTGGTCTTTTCACTTCACATGTTTTCAAAGTTCATCCCTACTGTAGCTTGTATAGCCAGTCCTTAATTTTTTTTTTTTTTTTAAGATTTTACTCACTTTAGAGATCGAGTGAGCAAGATGGGGGGAGGGGCAAGTGGGTTGGGGGAGAGAGAAAATCTCAAGCAGACTCTATGCCCTGAGTGTGGAGCTGGACTCGGGTCTTCATCTCAGGATTCTGAGATCATGACTTCACCTGAAATCAGGAGTTGGACTTAACTGACTGAGCCATCCAGATGTCCCCCAGTACTTAAATTTTTTTTTTTTTTTTTTACAAAATTTTAATTGCAGTGTAATTAACACAGGGTGTTAATGTTAATTTCAGAGGCATAGTATTGTGATTGACAATTTATGTTAGTCCTAATCAAGATAAGCGTACTCTTTTTTTTTTTTTTTAAAGATTTTATTTATTTATTTGTCAGAGAGAGAGAGAGAGAGCGAGAGTGAGCACAAGCAGATAGAGTGGCAGGCAGAGGCAGAGGGAGAAGCAGGCTCCCTGCTGAGCAAGGAGCCCGATGTGGGACTCGATTCCACGATGCTGGGATCATGACCTGAGCCTAAGGCAGCGGCTTAACCCACTGAGCCATCCAGGCGTCCCAAGATAAGCGTACTCTTAATTCCCATCACCTGTTTCACCCATCCCCACTGACCCACTTGCCTTCTGGCAACCATTAGTTTGTCCTTTATAATTAAAAGTCTGTTTTTAGGTTTGTCCCTTTTTTCCCCATTTTTCATTTGTTTTGTTTCTTAAATTTCATGTATGAGTGAAACAGTATAGTATTTGTCTTTCTCTGACGGACTTATATTGCTTAAGATTATAACCTCTAGATCCATCCATGTTGTTTCAAATGACAAGATTTTTTTTTCTTTTTATTTTATTTTTATTTTTTATTTATTTATTTTTTTTAAAGATCTTATTTATTTATTTGACAGACAGAGATCACAAGTAGGCAGAGAGGCAGACAGAGAGAGAGGGGGAAGCAGGCTCTCCACCGAGCAGAGAGCCCGATGCGGGGCTCGATCCCGGGACCCTGAGACCATGACCCGAGCCGAAGGCAGAGGCCTCAACCCACTGAGCCACCCAGGCGCCCCTTTTTTTTCTTTTTAATGACTGAATAAGATTCTGTCTTATCCTTTCATTCAGCAACAAATGGGCTGCTTCCATAATTTGACCATTGTAAATAATCCTGCAGTAAACATAGGGAGTGCATGTATCCTCTTGAAATTGTGTTTTTGTATTTTTTTGTGAATACTCATTACTGAAAATACTAGATCGTAGAGTAGTTCTGTTTTTCACTTTTTGAGGAACTTCATGTTTTCCAGAATGGCTGTACCAGTTTGCATTCCCACCAATTGTGAAGGAGTGTTCCTTTTTTATCCACATCTTTGCCATACCTTGTTTTCTCCTGGATTTTTGATTTTAGCCATTCTGAAGGTGTGTGGTGATATCTCATTGTGGTTTTTGTTTTTTTTTTAAGAATTTTAAAAAAGTAATCTCTATGTTCCATGTGGGGCTGGAGCTCACAATCCCGAGTTCAAGAATCACATGTTCCACTGACACCTAACCACGTGCCCCAGTATGTCATTGTGGCTTTGATTTACATTTCCCTTATGTTGAGTAATCTTGAGCATCTTTTCATAGGTCTGTTGGCCATCAGTCTTCTTTGGAGAAATGTGTGTTCATGTCCTCTGTCCATTTTTAAAATTGGATTATTTGGGATTTTTGTTTTTGTTTTGTTTTGTTTTTTTGGTGTTGAGCTGTATAAGTTGTTTACATATTTTGGATACTAACCCTTTATCAGAGATTTCTTTTGCAAGTTATCTCCTCCCATTCAGTAGGTTCCCTTTTAGTTTTGTTGTTTGTTTCCTTCATTTTGCAGAAGTTGTTTGTTTTTTTTTAAAGTATTTATTTATGTGACAAACAAATCACAAGTAGGCAGAGAGGCAGGCAAAGAGAGAGGGGGAAGTAGGCTCCTTACCAAGCAGGGATGTGGGGCTTGATCCAGGACCCTGGGATCATGACCTGAGCTAAAGTCAGAGGCATTAACCCACTGAGCCACCCAGGCACTCCTTGAAGAAGATTTTTATTTTGATGTAGTCCCAATAGTTCATTTTCACTTTTATTTCCATTACTTTAGGAGGCGTACTTAAAAAAAAAAAAATACATTGTTAGCACCAGTGTCAGAGAAAGTCCTGCCTATGCTCCCTACCATGATTTTTATGTTTTCAGGTCTAACATTTAGGTTCTTAATCCATTTGAGTTTCTTTTTGTGTATGGCTTAAAAAAGTGATCCAGTTTTACTACTTTGCATGTAGTTTTCCCCACACCATTTGTTGAACAGATTGCCTTTTTCCCATTTGTAATTCTTGCCTCCTTTTTGAAGATTAATTGACGATGTAATCATAGATTTGTTTCTGGGCTCTCTATTCGGTTCCATTTATCTGGTGTGTATATTTGTGCCACTGCAATACTGTTTTAATAATACAGCTTTGTGTGTAGTATAACTTGAAATCTGGAATTGTAAAACCTCAGATTGCTTTGGCTATTCAGGGGTCTTCTGTGATTCCATAAATATTTTAGGATTGTTTGTTCTAGTTCTGAGAAAAATGGTGTTGGTATTTTGATAAGGATTGCATTTAATGTGTAGGTTGCTTCGGTAGTGTGGACATTTTAACATTTTGTTATTCCAGTCCATTCGTTTGTATCATTTTTAATTCCTTGGATCACTGGTTTTATAGTTTTCAGAGTAAAGGTCTTTCAGCTCTTCAGTGAAATTGATCCTAAGTATTTTATTATTTTTGATGCAGTTGTAAATTGGGATTGTTTTCTCTTTCTGCTGCTTTATTATTGTATACACATGCAACAGATTTCTCTATGTGATTTTCGTAATCCTTCAACTTTTCTGAATTCATTTGTCAGTTCTGGTAGTTTCTGTTTGTTTGTTTTAAGATTTTATTTGTCAGAGAGCGCACAAGCAGAGGGGAGCAGCAGGCAGAGGGAAAGTGGAGGGAGAAGCAGTCTCCCCGCTGAGCAAGGAGCCCAGTGTGGGACTCTATCCCCAGGACCCTGGGATCATGACCTGAGCCAAAGGCAGACACTTAATGGACTGAGCCACCTAGGTATCCCCAGTTCTGGTAGTTTTTTGGTAGAGTCTTTATAGGTTTCTATATGGAGTATCGTGTCATCTATAAATAGTAAAAGTTTTACTTCTTTCCAGATTGGATGCCTTTTATTTCTTTTTGTTGTCTAATTGCTATGGCTAGGAGTTCAGTATTCTGTTGACCAAAGGTGCGGAGAATGGACATTCTTTTTTTTTTTTTCCTTAAGATTTATTTATTTATTTGACAGAGATCGGAAGTAGGGAGGGGGGGGGGGGGGGGGGGGGGGGGGGGGGGGGAAGCAGACTCCCCGCTGAGCACAGAGCCTGATCAGGGCTCAATCTCAGGACCCTGAGATCATGACCTGAATGGAAGGCAGAGTCCCAACCTATGAGCCACCCAGGCGCCCCGAGAGTGGACATTCTTGTCTTATTCCTGACCTCAGAAGAAAAGAACTCCGATTTTCATGTGGAGTTTTCATATGTGACCTTTATTATGTTGAGATATGTTCCCTTTAAACATACTTTGTTGTGTTTTTGTCATGAATGGTTGTTTTACTTTGTCAAATGTTTTTCCTGCCCTTATTGAAATGATCATACAGTTTTTATCCTTCATGGATGTGATTTATCATATTGATGAGACTTCTAAATATTGAACCACTTTGGATCCTAGGACTAAATCCCACCTGATTGTGGTGAATAATTTTTTAAAAATGTATTGCTGTATTCTGTTTTGCTGATAATTTACTGAGGATTTTTGCATCTATATTCATCAAAGGTATTGGCCTATAGTTTTTTTTTTTTTTTTTTTTGGTAGTTTTTATGTTTTTGGTATTAGGGTAATTCTAGCCTCACAGAATGAATTTGGGTTTTCCTTCGTCTTCTATTTTGGAATACTTTGAGAAGAATATATATTAATGGTGTGCCTGGGTGGCTCAGTTGTTAAGCTTCTACCTTGGGCTCAGGTCATGATCCCAGCGTCCTGAGATCGAATCCCAGATGGGGCTTCCTGCTGGGTGGGAAGTCTGCTTTTCCCTCTCCCACTCCCCCTCCTTGTAATCCCTCTCTCACTGTCTTGCTCTCTCTCTCTCTGTCAAATAAATAAAATCTTGGGGCACCTGGGTAGCTCCGTGGGTTAAGCCTCTGCCTTTGGCTAGGTCATGATCTCAGGGTCCTGGGATCGAGCCCTGCATCGGGCTCTCTGCTCAGCAGGGATCCTGCTTCCTTCCTCTCTCTCTGCCTGCTTGTGATCTCTGTCTGTTAAATAAATAAATAAAATCTTTTAAAAAAAGAATATATGTTAACTCTTCTTTAAATGTTTGGTAGAATCCACAGATGATCTCTGGTCCTGGAATTTTTTTTTCTTTTTGGAGTGTTTTCATTTTGAATTCAATTTCATTGCTGGTTATGGGTCTGTTCTCAAATTTTCTATTTCTTCCAGCTTCAGTTTTGGGAGGTTATGTGTTTCTAGGAATTTATCCATTTCTTCTAGGTTGTGGAATTTGTTTGCATATAATTTTTCATGTTCTTTTACAGTCCTTTGTATTTCATTGGTGTTGGTTGTTATGTCCTCTTTCATTTATAATTTTGTTTATTTGCGCTCTCTTTGGATGAGTCTGATTTATCAATTCTGTTGATGTTTTCAGAGAACCAGTTCCTAGTTTCATTGATCTGCTGTATTTTTTCGAGTTTCTATTTCACTTATTTTTGCATTCATCTTTATTATTTCCTTCTATTGGTTTTGGGCTTTCCTTGTTCTTTTTCTAGCTTTTTTATTTATTTAGTTTTTAGAGATTTTATTTGTTTATTTGGTAGAGAGCAAGCCTAAGTAGGGGGAGCAGCAGTCAGAGGGAGCGGGAGAAGCAGGCTCCTCACTGAGTAGAGAGCCTGATGGGAGACTCCAATCCCAGAAGCCTGAGACCATGACCTGAGCTGAAGGTTGATATTTACTGACTGAGCTACCCAGGTACCCTTTTTTCTAGGCTCACCTTTTTTAGGTACTAGCTTAGGTTATTTGAGACTTTTCTTGGTTCCTGAGGTAAGTCTGTATTGCTTGTAAACTTCCTTTTAGAATAGCTTTTGTTGCACCTCAAAGGTTTTGGACTGTTGTTTTCATTTTCATGTATTTTTTTTTTTTTTTAATTTCCTCCTTGATTTCTGTATTCACCCATTCGTTGCTTTTAGTATCTTGTTCTTTGATTTCCATGTATTTGCCCAGAGTTCTTCCTGCAGTTGATTTCTAGTTTTCATTTTCATAATGTTGTGTTCAGGGAATATGCATGGTATGATTTTGATTTTTAAATTTTATTTGTTGACACTTGTTTTATGGGCTAATAGGTGATGTCTTCTGGAGAATGTTCCATCTGCACTTTAGAAGACTGTATATATTGTTGCTTTAGGATGAAATGCTCTAAATATATCTGTGAACTCCATCTGGTCCAGTGTGTCATTCAAAGTCACTGTTTTCTTGTGGATTTTTATTGATTTTCTGTTCGGATCATCTGTCCATTGTTGTAAGTGTTTAATAGTAAGTGCTTAAATTCCCTTACTGTTGTCTTACTGTCAGTTACTTCCTTTATGTTTGTTAACTGCTTTATTTATTTGATTGCTCCCATTTTGGGAACATACATATTTATGACTTTTTAAAAAGATTTATTTATTTATTTGACCCAAGGAACACAAGCAGGGGAAGTGGCAGGCAGAGAGAGGAGGAGGGAAAAGCAGGCTCCCCACTGAGTAGGGACCCTTACAAACAGATTATAACCCAGGGTTCTCTCTTTAGAAGCTTTTATGTGGGTGGAGCTACAGTCAGACTTCCCCTCCCATACTTGGGGCTGCAATTGTCTAGTCTTCCCCAGGGCAAGAGTCTTTTTGGAGTGGTGCTGGCCCCTACTGGGGCTGGTTGCACACTAACTGTGGCCTGTGTCTTGGATGAACTCTGTCCGGGAGCATATTGGAGGGGCAGATCTGCAAAGTGCAGTGTTACAAGTTAGATAGTGAGTTTTTTCTTGCTGGGGTCCATATGCCCCATTGCCAGGCATATGCCAGGTTGGGGGTAGGCAGCTGAGGGAGATGGTGCCTGTCAGCTCCCCTGTTCCTAAAAGAGTCTCCCAGGGACCTTTGTCCCTACAGGACATGCTCTGAGATTAGTAGATAACTCTCTCTCCCTTATGTACAGGCGTCTTTCAAACTGCTGCTTCTATGCCGGATTTCCCTTAGCTTTTTGTTTTGCTGTCTTATTAGTAGAGAGGACTCAGTTTCCTCTAGAAACTAGACTCTAGTTTCTAGAGGGAATGCAGTTTCCTTTAGAAACTAGACTCTAGTTTCCTTTATAATTTCAGGTTTTAAAGTCTGTCTTGCGTAAGAACTCATGCATTTGGTATTAGGGGATTGTTCTTCCCTGCTTGAGCTCACTGTGTGGGTGTTTGTGCCTTTCCCCTTCTTGCTCAGGGGTGTTCCTCCCTCTTATACTCGTTCTCAGATCTGTTCAACTTCCCGCTGTGTCTTCTCTCTTCCTCTACCTTGTTCTCTGTGGCCTCTGCTCTACATTTAGTTGTGGGGTTTGTTCTTGATCTCTTTGGGTTTTTTCTAGGTTATTTACACTGATATGGGTGTTACCTAGGTGTATCCTTGGGACAGGTGCCTTAGGATCCTCCTACTCCATCTTTCCTGGAAGGCAGCTTCATTATTTTTAATAGCAAAATTCCTGTATTTGGATATTCACTTTATTCTGTTAACTGTTGATAGACATTTACTGTCTGTTTCCCATCTTTTGCATATAATGATTCATGCTACTGTGAACTCTTTTGAACTTGTTTTTGTTGAATGCATGTTTTTATTTCTTCTGGAATGGAGTAGAGTCTGATGCTAGTAATTAAACTTAAATGATCTGTAAGGCTAGTGTGCATACTGTATGTACCATGTTACATTCTCACATTCTGTATTGAAGATCCCAATTCTTCCTTAATCTTGTAACACTTGATTCTGTCTTGAAAAAAAAATCTTTTTTTTTTAATTTGAAGACTTACTTATTTGTTTTAGAGAGAGAGCCCTTAGAAGTAGGTAGAGGGGCAGGGGGATAGGGAGCTGATCTCAAGTAGATGCCCTGCTGAGCACAGGGGTCTAACATAGAGCTCATCATCACCTGAGCTGAAATCACAAGCAGAGTCATTAACAAGCACAGGGGTCTAACACAGAGCTCATCATCACCTGAGCTGAAATCACAAGCAGAGTCATTAACAGGACCGAGACATGCAGGTGCTCCTGTCTTTTCAAAATTCTTAATGGGTATGAAGTAGTAGTTTCCCATTGAAGTTTTCTTTCTAAGATTTTATGTTTTTATTGGAGGGAGAGAGTGTAAGAGAACAAGCAGGGAGAGTGAGTGGGACAAGCAGACTTCGCTCTGAGCACAGAGCCAGACACGCAACATGGGGCTTGATTCCAGACCCCCCAGATCATGACCTGAGCAGAAACTAAGAGTCTGACGTTCAGCAGAGTCATCCAGGCTCCCCTCTGACTGAAGTTTTTATTTTCATGGCCCTCAAGACTAATGATGTTCAAACATTTTTTCTGTTAATTGGCCATTTATTTGTGTATTTCTTTTTGAGAAATGTGTATCAGATTCTTTGTCCAATTGTAATTACTTATCTTTAATATTAATTTGCTAGAATTATTTATCTCATATATTTATAGAGGTTTTCTCCTGCTTTGTAGGTTGTCTTTTCATGTGTGATAGAATAAAGGCACAAAACTTTGCTTAACCATATATCTATTTTTTTTCTTTTGTTGCTTCATGCTTTTTGGTTCCTTTATACCCATTAATAATATGTAGCTATAAAAATTAATTCTTGTTTTTTTTCTTTTAAGAGTTTTAAAGTTGTTACTCTTACTTCTACATCCTTCATCATTTTGAGATAATTTTTGTATGTGGTGTGAGATCAAATTCAAACTTTATTCTTTTTGCAGTTGGGTATCTATTTCTCCCACTACTCTTCATTCAAAACGTAATTTTTCCCTGTTTTGACTCTGTTAATAGTCTCTTGACCTTATATGTGTGGGTTTACTCCTAGAGTCTGTTTTATTTCATTGATAATATTCTACATTCAGTGCTACATTTTGCATTTTATTTTTAAAATCTACTTATATTGTTGAATCTAAATTTTGTCTCATAGGCAGCAGATAGACGTTTATTATAAATGGAATTGTTTTTGTAGTTTTACTTTATTTTTCAAACATTGAAGTGTGAGAATTGTATATAGATTTTATATTTTCACCCTTGCTGAACTTGTTTATCGATAGGTACTCTAAGTTATTTTGGATTTCCTATGTGTAAGATTGTTTCATCTGCAAATATAGATTATTTTACTACTACTCTTCCAGCTTGGATGCCTTTTGCTTATTTCCTTTTTTCTTCCCTCCACCCCTTTCCTCCCTACCATAATTGGCTCGATTACAATCTCTAATAAAATGTTAAGTACAGTTGCTAAGAGAAGGCATTTTTGTTTTGCCTCTGTTTTGAAGAGGAAAACATGGCATTTTTCATCTAGTATGATGTTAATCGGGGAAATTATTTATAGTTCTCTTTTATTAGGGTAGGAAGATCTCTTAATTGTGTTTACATCATGAAAAGGTGTTGAATTTGGTTGGATTTCTTTGTGTCTGTTTAGATTATGACTCCTTGTTTGATTCATGTTATTTAAAAAATACAGTCAATTTCAACCTTGGTAGGATTACTTTAAAATTTCATTATATTTTGTTCAAAGATACAGTTGATTCTTGAACAACAGGGCGTTCAAGTCATCAACACTGTGCATGAGAAAATATGTATATAACTTTTGACTTCCCAAAACAGTTAATTGCTAATTGGTGATTTGAAAGCTAACTAATAAAATATTTTGTATGTTATATGTATTATATACTGAATTCTTAAAATCAAATAAGATAGAGAAAAGAAAACGTTAATAGAGTCACAAAGAGGAAAAAACATATTAATAATACAATACTCTATTTATGCAAAAAAATCCAGGTAAGTGGGCCCACATAATTCAAACTCGTTTTTTTTCCATCTTTTTTTTTTTTTTTTAATAATTAAAAAAAATTTTATAAACATATAATGTATTATTAGCCCCAGGGGCACAGGTCTGTGAATCGCCAGGTTTACACACTCCACAGCACTCAGTATAGCACATACCCTCCCCAGTGTCCATAACCCCACCACCCTCCCCCTAACCCCTCTCCCGCTGGCAGCCCTCAGTTTGTTTTGTGAGATTAAGAGTCTCTTATGGTCAAACTCGTTTTTGAAGGCCAGTTGTTCTTTACAGTCTTACAGTTCCTTTTAATTTATTCATATTTATTTTATGTAATTGGATGTGGTTTTATCTTGGAGAATGTTTCATGTGCAAAGGAAGAATGTAAGTTCTGCTTTTGTTGGTTTAGGTGTTCTCTAAATATTAAGTTTTCTGTGTTGAAAGTTTTTGTTCAGGTTGTTTTCCTGTTGAATTCTGTTTCTGTCTATGTTGAATATGAGATTGAACTATTGGTGAATTGCCTACTTTTGGGGGTCAGTTTTGTAGGTTTTTTGCTTCATATATATTCTGGTGCTCTCTTGTTAGGAGCATATATGTTTATAGTTATTATATGATTTTAATGAATTTTTTTTCATTTTTATGGAGATATAAGTGACAAAACTGTTAGTTTATTTTTTTATTTTTTATTTTTTATTTTTTTAAAGATTTTATTTATTTATTTGACAGAGAGAGAGAGAGATCACAAGTAGGCAGAGAGGCAGGCAGTGAGACAGGGGGAAGCAGGCTCCCCGCTGAGCAGAGAGCCCCATGCGGGGCTTGATCCCAGGACCCTGAGACCATGACCTGAGCTGAAGGCAGAGGATTAACCCGCTGAGCCACCCAGGTGCCCCACTGTGTTAGTTTAAAGAATACATATAACTTGTGTTTAAGATATATAATGTGTTGATCTGATACATTTATGTTGCAAAATACTTGACATGCTTGCATTAGCTGTTACATTTATGTCCTAAAAATACCATTTTTTGGTCTTGAAAACTTAAAAATTTTGCCCTTAACTTTCAAATACATGATAGAGAGATTGATATCTTCACTGTCCTGATTAATTTCCAGCAACTTACTTACTTTTGATTTGAAGTAAAGTTTCATATTAGTACAGATAATCAGAATTTTTTTTTTCTAAGATTTTATTTATTTATTTGACAGAGATCACAAGTAGGCAGAGAGGCAGGCAGAGAGAGAGGGGGAAGCAGGCTCCTCACTGAGCAGAGAGCCCGATGTGGGGCTCGATGCCAGAACCCTGAGATCATGACCTGAGCCGAAGGCAGAGGCTTAACACACTGAGCCACCCAGGCGCCCCGATAATCAGAATTTTTATAATTGTTTTCATGATATATTGCTGTCCATCTTTTTATTTATAATCTGTGCCTTTGAATGTAAAGAATTTCTTCTGAAGGTAGTATGTAGTTAGATTTTCAGTTTCACCCAGTGTGATAATTTGCACATTCTCATCGTTTAATTCCATGTATGTTTTAATCATTCATTTAATGGCTGTACATTTGTCTTTACTTTTATATGTCTCTCTCTCTCTCTTTTTTTTTTTTTTTTTTTAAGATTTTATTTGACAGAGAGGCAGCGAGAGATGGACCAAAAGTAGGGGGAGTGGGATAGGGAGAAGCAGACTTCCTGCTGGGTAGGGAGCACGATGCGGGGCTTGATTCCAGGACTCTAGGATCATGACCTGAGCTGAAGGCAGAGACTTAACGACTGAGCTACCCAGAAGCCCCTGTATGTCTGGTTTTGGGGTTTTTTTTTGTTTTTCTTTTTCTTTTTTTGCCTCAGTTCTTACATTACTGCTTTCTTTTGCAGAAAGCAAATTTTTAAATATAATTTAATTTTTCAGACTTTTCTCATTTTATCTTTTTGAATTATTTCATTAGGGGTTGCTTTAGGGCTTACCCATGTACATACTAAGTTATGAATTTACTTAATTGAAATAATTTACTCCTTGAAATGTAGAAACAAAAATTATTCTTATACACCCCTACATATGTGTGTTCTTTTTTATTCTTGCAGACTTTATGCCAATAAGTGTTGCAGTTCCAGCATTTACATTGTTGTAAGGTACACATTGTGTAATAGTATAATTTTAGAAGATTAGTTTATATAATTTGTCAAGTTTATTTTTTATAAAGATTGTATTTATTTATTTATTTGACACACAGAGAGAAAGAGACAGCAAGATAGGGAATATAAGCAGGAGGAGTAGAAGAGGGAGAAGCAAGCTCCCTGGTGGGGCTCGATCCCAGGACTCTGGGATCCTGACTTGAGCCGAAGACAGATGCTAAACAAATGACCTATCCAGGCGCCCCAGTTTATCAACTTTAAAAAAAAGAAAGATTATAGTTTTGTTAGCTTTTTAAATTATTATTTCTGATTCTCGTAATTATTTTGTATGTTTGATTTACTTGTATCCTTCTGTGCCTTTTAACATTTATTTGGGAGGGAAATTTGCTTAATACAGTGTAGGAATTCTGGGTGTAATGATTGCACTTTTTCCACAGGCCTTGTATTTTTTTCTCCCTTATTTGATTAATGAACAGGTGGATTAGTTTTGTAAAGTATATTTCCCTCCTGCAGTGTGAAACCTCTGACGATCCTGTTTGGAGGTTGCAGCTTTGAGTATGCATGTAGTATGTTCTGGAATGGCAGTGGTTTTTAATGCGGCCAACTTTTTCCCTCACAACTGTCTCCAGCAGTGAAGCTCTACTAGTTGCTTCTATGATGTTTAGTTTTCTTTAAAGATTATTTATTTGTCAGAGTGAGAGAGTATGCAAGCACAGCACAACCAGGGGAAGATGTAGAGGGGTAGAGAGAAGCAGACTTCTGTCGAGCAGAGAGCCTGATGCAGGACTCAATCCCAGGACCCTGAGATCGTGACCTCAGCTGAAGGCAGACGGTTAACCGACTGAGCTACTAAGGCATCCTGATGTGTAGTTTCCTGCAGTACTTCAGGACATAAATTGTTCTACAGATACTGTAATTAAAGTTTGGCTCTTTTGCAGTAATAGTTTTATGGTTGTGGATTTTTGTTTGTTTGTTTGTTTGTTTTTAAAGATTTTGTTTATTTGTTTGACACAGAGCACAAGCAGGGAGAGCAGCAGGCAGAGAGAGAGGGAAAAGCAGGTTTCCCACTGAGCCAGGAACCTGATGCAGGACTCGATCCCAGGACCCTGGAATTATGATCTGAGGTGAGGGCAGATGCTTAATGGACTGAGTCACCCAGGTACCCCAGGCGTAATAGTTTTTGAGGTGGTTGCTTGGGATTTGTCCTGATTTCAGGAAAGCTTTTGCTGTTTGGCTCTTTCTGTAGGTCTATGTGGTAAGCTGTCTCTGACCCGTGGGCTTCTAATTTGCTCCTAATTACAATGTGTGGGTTCTCTCCCCAGCACAACCAGATAATTTTCAGATACCAGCAGGATGTCTTACAAGTCAACTAAAATAGAGCGTCAGGCTCAGTCTCATGAGGCATCCTCACCCTGCCACCTTCAGATGCCAAATGAAAGTCCAAGTTGACACTTGTGACTGACCATAGATTGGAGGTTCCTACCATTGTTACCTGAAACTGGGTTCACCTTTTGTTGGGCATTGTACCCAAAGACTCAATGAAGCCAAAAGATTGAACCAAGCCAAAGAATTTGAAAAGGAAGGTTTTACTTGGAACAAGTAAAGGAGGGCACTGGGGATTTTTTCAAAGCTGTATGTTCCCAAAAAGAATAGGGGCCGGTAAGGGTGTGTACATATTTATGAAGTGGCTTTCACCTTGGGGAATACATCATGGGGCAGAAGTCATCTTAATGTGACCAGTTCTAGGTCTAAGTCACAAGGTCTGGCCAGGGTCTGCATTGCCTATTTTCTGACTCTAGTTAGAGTGTGGTATTTGAGTGCTCAAATGTGTCTAAATGCTGTGGAGATAACTCTAATATCTGTATCAGGTCAGTCTTCATTTTTGAGTTAGTACTGATTTATTGTCCATGATATATGTAGACTGTCTCCTGATTTAGCAGTGTTTGTCTGTTCATTCATAGTATGTTGGGAGACCTTAAAGGACTTTTGTCAGGAAAGCTATGTGTGTTTGTCTTTTTCTGGGGACCAGTATCTCCTTGTGCTTACATTTATTATGTAAGGTTTTCAGAAGCAGGCATTTGGAAGAGATGCATTAGGCAAAATGTGGAGAATATGTATGGGGCCTCCATTTTCTCTGAATGTAGCACTCTGAGCATTTCCACGTATTCATCAACAGGAAGCTCTCTGAACCCCACTTGTAGATTTAGGAGACTTTATTACATAGATACCATTGACTAAAGCATTGATCATTGAAGACTGAACTCAATCTCTAGCCCCTCTCTCCTCTCTGGAAGTTGGAAGTATGGAGCTGAAAGTTTCAACTATCCTATCACATGGTTGGTTCCTCTGATGATCAGCCCTATTCTTAGGTAACCTAGGGGCACCAAATATATATTTCTTCTTATAAAACTTTATTACAAGGTTTACCTTAAATATCTATGTCTTTTGTTTTACCACAATGTTGACTCCTTCTGAGAGTCATCTTATTCTTGAATTCCTCCATTATTCATTGGTAAGTGAAGTCACTAGTTTTGGTAAAGCTTTGTAGCTTAGTGAAGCTCTCTTCTCTGCCAAGATCTCTGAACCACAGTTTTTTATTTGGGTCTTGGGACAATGGTAAGTATAGTTTTCATTGACACTCTTGTTTTAGGGAGTTAAAGTGCTAAATGGGATGTTTGGCAGTAGTCTCAGATCTTCTCAAACTTGCCTCTTCTGGTATGGCCACGCTCTTACCAGCCCACCTGGTATATAAAAAGATGGTGGGGCTCCACTCTTCTAAGGGCCCTCTTTCCAACATAAGAGTCTTTGCCCCATGAATGGTGATTTCGTATGCATAAGAGAGTTAGCCATCCGTTCTCCTAACCCCATTCCCACCTGCTGTCAGGTGGAGTTTAGTTCTCCAACATACAGCTAGCTATTACTCCTCTTTGGAAGATACAAGATCCCTTTACTTGGGAGCTGGGGCAGAAGAAACCTGTATTCTAGATTGTACCCTTCTGAGATGAGTTTCTGTCACAGTAATGTAAGAGAGTAGATGGAAGGTTTCATGGTTCAAAGTCCAAAGATTAATCTTTTTTGTGGATTAGTAGTTTTTCTTCCACTAATGGTTTTGCATTTGCTATACAGTGTTAAGACATTTACAGATATTTTAACTGGTTATACTTTTTTTAAAATACTCTATTTATTTGACAGAGTATTAGCAGGGGGAGCAGCAGAAGGAGAGGGAGAAGCAGTCTCTCCACTGAACAGGAAGCCTGATGTGGGGCTCAGTCCCAAACCCTGGGATCATGACCTGAGCTTAAGCCAAACACTTAACTAACTGAGCCACCCAGGAGGCCTGATTGTACTCTTTGCAATGTTCACCATTTTTTCTGGAAGCTAGTCCACCTTACATTATCATGCAGAACATTGAATTACCACTTAAAATTTTATATTTATTTGTGTAGTTTGATTTAACCATAATGTCTCTTTTGGGGAATGTTTAGTAGTACTCTTGAAAAGAACTTACTGGGGCGCCTGGGTGGCTCAGTGGGTTAAGCCGCTGCCTTCGGCTCAGGTCATGATCTCAGGGTCCTGGGATCGAGTCCCGCATCGGGCTCTCTGCTCGGCAGGGAGCCTGCTTCTCTCTCTCTCTCTCTCTCTCTCTCTCTGCCTGCCTCTCTGTCTACTTGTGATCTCTCTCTGTCAAATAAATAAATAAAATCTTAAAAAAAAAAAAGAACTTACTGTAATATTTACATAATGTAGTCTCTTCTACCCTTTAGTCTTAGTGTGTTTTTATATTTGAAATGTGTTTCTTTTTGTTAGCATATAAACGGTATCTCGTTTTTTGTGTGTGTGTTTTTTTTTTTTTTTTTTAATCTGTTCTTAAGATCTCTGGGGTTTTATTTTTGTTGTTTTTTGTTTTTTTGTTTTTTTGTTTTTCAAATTGATAAGTGCTTTTTACTTTTTTTTTTTTTTTTTAAATTTTATTTGTTTATTAGAGAGGGCACAAAGGGAGAGGGGGAGTGAGGAGCAGACTCCTCACTGAGTACGGAGCCCGATGTGGAACTCAATCCCAAGACTCTGAGATCATGACCTGAGGTGAAGGCAGACGCTTAACAGACTGAGCCACCAGGTCCCCTGATCTCGCAGTTTTAACTGTGCAACTGGGACAGAGAGGCCATGCCTCTAGGAGTCCACAAACAACCAGTCCAGTTTTAGCCACTCGCCACTGACAAAATCCAGTGGTAGGTGGTGAAATAAGGAGTTGATTTCACTGAGACTGACATCAGAAAGACAGTGGACCGAGGTCTCAAAAAACTGTCTCCAAAGTACAGAAAAGAGTTCTAAGTTTATGTAAGGAGATTGTGGGATGAAAGTGGGTAGGTATATACATGTGGGCAGTAAAGGTCAGGTCCATCCATCATTGTCTTGAGGTCAGTCCCGGGGTTCTTGCTAATTAGGGCAGTCCTTACGGTTTGAGGGGTAGTTTTTTTGCCCATCAGGAAATGTTTTGTCCTCAGCGTCTTTTGCTTCAGTTGAGAGATAAGCTGGAAAAAAAGAACTTAATCATTTAGTACACACAGAGGTCAGAATGGAAGTAGTTGAAGTTCTATTTTGATAGGAATTTTTAATCCATTTTTATTTAATATAAATTACTATTTTTTTAAAAGACAGAGATTCCAGGGCGCCTGGGTGGCTCAGTGGGTTTAGCCTCTGCCTTCGGCTCAGGTCATGGTCCCGCGGTCCTGGGATCAAGCCCTATATCGGGCTCTCTGCTCGGCAGGGAGCCTGCTTCCTCCTCTCTCTCTACCTGCCTCTCTGTCTACTTGTGATCTCTGTCTGTCAAATAAATAGATAAAATCTTAAAAAAAAAAAAAAAAAAAAAAAGACCCAAGTAGGCAGAGAGGCAGGCAGAGAGAAAGGAAGGGAAGCAGGCTCCCTGCTGAGCAGAGAGCCCGAAGTGGGGCTCGATCCTAGGACCCTGGGATCATGACCTGAGCTGAAGGCAGAGGCTTTAACCCACTGAGCCACCCAGGTGCCCCGGGATAAGGGATTATTGATTGCTGTGTTGACTTAGCATCGTTCTTGCTAAGGATTTTAAAAGGAAGTACACAAGTGGGCCTAGGAGAAGGCTCAGGAATCTGAATAAAGTTTGGCCGAACTTGGAATTTTTGTCAGTTCACCCTGTTACTTGAAGGAATAAAAAATTCCGGGGAGCCTGGATGGTCCAGTTGCTTGAGCATCTGGCTTTTTGTTTCCGCTCAGGTTGTGATCTAAGTAGGGGTGGTAAGATTGAGCCACATGTTGGGCACTGAGTTGCTTGGGTTTCTCTCTCCCTCTGTTCCTCCCCACCATGCTTTCTTGCTCTCTCTTTTAAACGAAATCTTTATTTATTTATTTATTTTTAAAAAAGATTTTATTTATTTATTTGACAGCGGGAGAGAGATCACAAGTAGGCAGAGTAGCAGGCAGAGAGAGGAGGGGAAGCAGGCTCCCCTCTGAGCAGAGAGCCAGGTGTGGGGCTTGATCCCAGCACCCTGAGATCATGACCCGGGCTGAAGGCAGAGGCTTAACCCACAGAGCCAGCCAAGTGCCCCTTAAACGAAATCTTTAAAAAAATATATTCCTTTCCTTAGAACAACAAAAGTCCATTTATTGTTGAGTATCCTTTCATTCATTAAGGAACTGCTGAGTTCTAAGTTGAGACTTAAGTACCAGAGGGTATGCTTTATGGTGCTACCCATCAGGCATTTAAGAGAAGTTTCTACGAAAATAAGAGAAAAACAATGATTAATGTTAAAAACCAGTTTCTGATTTCAGAGAGTATCCAGTTAAGATTTTGTGATGTTGGGTTGAAAGCCCTTTAGATGGAAGGGTAAGGACAGCAGTGGCAATCTAATGGATTTGCTGGTTTTCATTTTGGGTGTCTGTGGTGATGGTATTTGTTGTCCTGTTGAACTGAGTGGCCCACATAAGTACCAGGCAGAACGGTTCTGTATTCATGATCTGTTGCAGTGATTTCCTTGAGGTTTGTATCAGGTATCCAGTTTTAACTTGGAGGGCTTCAGGAAAGGCCATTAGCTCTAAATTATTCCAAATAGAATGGAGAAAATCAGAAAGTTCAATTTGGGGAGTTGCAGCCAGATATTGGGGGAAAGTAGAAGAATTTGGGGTTTGAAATGGATTGACAAGGGCCACTTGGGTGGCTCATTTGGTTAAGCATTCGCCTGGTGATTTTAGCTCAGATCATGTCATAAGTTATAAGTTGGCTTGAGATTCTCTTCCTCTCTTTTTCTCTCTGCCCCTCCCCTCATACGCTCTCTCTCTCTCTCTCTCTAAAATAAATTAAAAAAAATTTTTTTTTTTTTTTTTTAAAGGAAAGAGAGGCAGGGCACCTGGGTGTCTTAGTAGGTTAGGGCCTCTGCCTTCGGCTGGAGTCATGATTCCAGGGTGCTGGGATCGAGCCCCACATGGGGCTCTCTGCTCTGCAAGGAGCCTGCTTCTCCGCTACCCCCTGCTTGCCTCTCTGCCTGCTTGTGATCTCTTCCTATGAAATAAACAAAATCTTAAGAAAAAAAAGGAAAGTAAGAGGGGCACCTGGGTGGCTCAGACATTAAGCATCTGCCTTTGGCTCAGGTCATGATCTCAGGATCGTGGGATTGAGCCTGGAATCTGGCTCCCTGCTCAGCGGGGATCCTGCTTCTCCCTTTCCCACTCCCTCTGCCAGTTCCCTCTCTCGCTGTCTCTCTCTCCCTCCCTCCCTCTCTCTAATATAAATAAATAAATAAATAAAATCTTTAAAAGAAGAGTAAATAAATAAAAATAAAGAGATAGGCAAAATATGCAAGATGGGACCCCAAAAAAGAGATACAGTTTGCATTGAAACATAATTTTTCTTCATTCAATCAGGGTATTTGGAGTAATACTAATTTGTTTATACAGCAAATCTTGTATCATTAAACTTGGTCCTGATTTTTTTTTTTAAGATTTTATTTATTTATTTGAGATAGAGAGCAAGCAGGAGAGCAGGAACAAGGGAGCAGAGGGAGGGGGAGAAACAGATTCCCACTGAGCAGAGAGCCTGACTCGGGGCTCCATCCCAACACTCCAGGACCATGATCTGAGTTGAAGGCAGACGCTTCACCAACTGACCCACACAGGTACCCCTTGTTTTTTTTATTTCTGAAAAATTTTATCTATCTTTATAAAAAATTCCATAACCCCCAAACTTGGTGTGATTATGTATGTAAATGTAGCAAGAATATTGATTGGCCACATAGGTACTTGAGTTGACTTTGGGACTTTTCATAAGAAATCTCAGATTGTGGGGTACTTGGGTAGCTCAGACAGTTAGGCGTCTGCCTTCAGCTTGGGTCATGATCCAGGTCGTGGGATCGAGGCCCACATAGGGCTCCTGGCTCAGCAGGGAGTCTGCTTCTCTTTCTCCTGCTGCCTCTCCCCCTACTTATGCTTTCTATCTGTATCTCTCTGTCTTAAATGAGTAAATAAAATCTTTTTTTTTTTTTTTTTAAAGAAATCTCTGCTTGTACTTTTCTAAGTCTCTTGAACGTAGGAACACCTTGCCTCCAAATTTTTCCTGTAGTACAAGTAAATTTGGGTGAATTACTTTGTTCTTAGGATCCCAAAAGTATACTGAGATTCCTGGGCCAGCGTGGATGTAACCTTCTTTTTGAAATGTAAGGTGGAAAACCCTGTACAACAGATGCAATGTGGTTTTCTCAAGCAAATAATCTGTCGGTACCAAAGGGAAATTGGTCAACTACTGGGGAAATGGAGGAAAGGAAAATTATGTCTGGAAGACAGAACATTCCTTAAGGATGTCTCTTAACATTGCAGTGCCCTGGGATTAATGTCAGTAGGAAACTATAAAAACAGAATCCAATGCTGCTAATGGTCAGTTTTAGAATGTATAATTGGATTAGAGTCACTTAGCAGCGGAGGATCTGGAAGCTTCTTATTTGTCCCTTGAAATATGAAGTAAGGGCTCTTGGGTTGGGAAGGGCCATATGGCCTTTAAAACTGCCTCTGCTAAGGAAAATAGTAATTCAGAAATCCATATTCACATCTTTTATCTGGTCTGTGCAGAACACAGGTGGACCTTAAAGACTAACCATGGATGTGGATTATTTTAAGCTTAACCTAGTGGTAACTGTAACTTCAGTTGCTGTATTATATGTAGTTTTATTAATTGAGGGAGAGATTTATTTATTCCAGAGAGAGAGAGCAAGCAGGGGTTGGGGGTAGGGGCAGAGGGAGGGAGAAAGTCAAGCAGACTAGACTCCCCACTGAGAGCTGAGCCTGACATGGGGCTTGCTCTCACCACCCTGAGATTACAACCAGAGACAAGAGCTGGACACTCAAAACAATTGCACAACCCAGGCACTCCACTCATATCCCTTTTGAATTAGTATTTTTATATTCTTTGCGTAAATACCTAGTAGTTTAATTGCTAGATTGTAGGGTCTTTTTTTAACTTTTGAGGAACCTCCATACTGTGTCCCAGAGTGGCTGCACCAGTTTCCATTCCCAGCAATAGTGTTAAGAAATTCCCCTTTCTCTTCATCCTGGACAACACTTGGTGGTATCTTATGTTGTTGATTTCAACCATTCTGACAGGTATTGGGTGATATCTCATTGTGATTTTGATTTATATTTCCCTGATGATGAATGATGTTGAACATCTTTGTATCTGTTGTTGGCCAAGTAAGAAACAAAACAAATAAGGTGGAGGGGGTGGGTGGGGAAGAAAGTTCCAAGCAAGAAACAGATTCTTGACTTTACAGAAAACACATTGATGGTTACCAGAGGGGGACTGGATGGGGAGCTGGGTGAGGGGCTGGGTGAATTGGTGATGGGGATTAAGGAGTGCAGCCATTGTGATGAGCATTGGGTGATGTATGGAAGTGTTGAATCACTGTATCATACACCTAAAACTAATTTGGTATGTTAATACTGGAATTTGAGTGAAAATTTGAAAAAAAATCCATATACAAGTAAGTTCATGCAGTATACATCTTGTGTGCTTTATTTCACTTAGTGTAATAATCCTCAAGGTCTTCCCATGTTGTAACAAATGTACAAAATTTCTTTCCTTCTTTCCTCCCTTCCTTAATTTTCCATTGTGTGTGTATCTCTCTCATATTCTCTTTATTTGCTCATCCATGCATGGACTTAGGTTGTTTTCCGTGTATTGGCTAATACAAATAATGCTGTAGTAAGCATCCAGATGGCAGGTATTTCCTGAGTTAGTAATTTTGTTTTCTTTGGGTATATGCTTAGAGGTCAAATTGCTGTATCAGGTATAGTTGTAGTCCCCACCCACCCACCCCCAGCCTCTTTTTTTTTTGGGGGGGGGGTGAGAGAATCCTTTGGTCTATCAAATTTCATTCCCTCCAACAGTGTGCCAAGCTCCCTTTTGCCTACATTCTCATCAGGGCTTATCTCTTGTCTTTTTTTTTTTTTATAGTAACAGGTGTTCAGTGTTTTCTCATAGTTTTGACTTACTGATGATTAGTATTAGCAGCTTTTCATGTAGCTGTTGGCCATTGACTGTCTTCTTTGGAAATATTATCTATTCTGATCTTTTGTCTATTTAGGCAAATTTGCCTTTTTTTTTTTTTTTTTTAAGTATTTTGGTTTTTTGTTTTGTTTTGAGAGAGAGCACAAGTGAAGAGAGGGGCAGAGGCAGAGGGAGGACAAGCAGACTCCCTGCTGAGCATGGAGCCTGGTTTGGGACTCTATCCCAGGACCCCAGTATCATGATCTGAATGGAAGGCAGATGCTTTATCAACTTAGCCACCCATGTGGCTTTGTCTCTTTAAAGGAAAAGTGATTCTCGTAGGTAGCATGTCATTGGACCTTGTTGTTGTTTTTTTTAATCCATTCAGGCATTCTTTGTCTTTTCTGTTGAAGAATTTAATCCATTTCTGTTTAAAGTAATTATTGTACAAGGATTTACAAATACCATTTTAATATTCTCTCATGCATTATAGATCCTTTGTTCTTTTTTCCTTCTCGGTGTTCTCTTTTGTGATTTGATGACTTTTAGTGGTGTGCTATGACTTATTTTTTTATAGTAATCTTTTACATAACTGCGAGTTTTTCCTTTCTATTTACCATGAAGCTTACAAAAAATATCTTTTAAATAACTTTCTGCTTTAACTTTATACACATACAACTTATATGTACATACATATAAGTTTATACACATAAAACAGTTTTTCCATTAACATTTGATGTTCTAATTAATGTATATTTTACATAATTTATCCAATAATAAATTGTTACACTTAAAGTTTTTTTTTTTTTAAGATTTTATTTATTTATTTGACAGAGAGAAATCACAAGTAGGCAGAGAGGCAGGCAGAGAGAGAGGAGGAAGCAGGCTCCCCGCCGAGCAGAAAGCCCGATGTGGGGCTTGAACCCAGGACCTGGGATCATGACCTGAGCCGAAGGCAGCGGCTTAATCCACTGAGCCACCCAGGCGCCCTAAAGTTATTTTTAATACTTAAATTTTTAAACTTTTAAATTAGATTTGTAAATAAATTATATACTACTGTCAGTATATTAAGAGAATCTGAATTTGTGTATTTACCTTTACCAGTGAGTTTTACACAGACATTCATGTTTTTACAGTGTTAATTATCATCTTTTTTTTTTTTTCCTGAAAAACTCACCTTGGAATTTCTTGTACAGGTATAGTGAGATGAAGTTTCCCAGATTTTATTTGTTCAGGAAGAGCATTTCTCCTTCCTTCTGAAGGACACCTTTCAGAGTTGAGAGTTTTTCTTTCAGTATTTCAAGTATAACCTATTATCTTCTGCCTTGCAAAATTTCTGGTGAGACATCTGCTTATGGTCTTGGTGTTATATTCAAAATTTGGGTAGGTCAAGAAATTTGCTTCCCTTTCTGAGCAGGGTCATGGAATGATTTCCTTGGCTATTAAGGGCTGGATGTTTGAGCACTCTAATGAGACGGGGTGGCTCACCAAGCCCTCTTGGGCAGGTAGGACCATTGTGTCAGTTATCCGGATAGGCGGAACTGCTGGGTAAGTTCTCTGGTAAAGTGCTGTGGTAAGTGGAGCTGTCAGTTGGGTAATGCATCTTCCTAAATGTGTTCTGGTTAGGCTTCCTGATAGAGTAAGATTGGTAGCTATACTCAACAATGGGTAGAGCCAAGAAATGGCTTTTCTGCTCAGTAGAGTCATAGAATAGGCTCAAAGGCTGGCATGCCTTGCTGCTGGGGACTTGAATCTGAGAGAACTGCAAACTGAGCTCCTTGACCAGCTGGACTTTCAGTCATGGCCTCTCTGCTCAAGTGCTGATTTAAGTAGTGTTACAAGGTGGAGTATGCATCTTTCCTGGTTTACTGGAGTGGAGGATGCACTTTGCCTAATTCACTCTTCTGACAGGGCTGGTGGCTTGGTTCTGCAGGTAGAGTTGCTGGCTAGCATCACTGCTTTGGTGCCACTGCAAAGAGGACTTTGTTTAATAAGATCTGTGTGCTGGTTACTCTAAGTCCCTCTCCTCCCCTGCCTTCCTCAATTGCATTTTGGTTCTTAGCAGAAAGTCTCACATATTCTCTCCAACATCTCTGTGAGAGGAGGCCTGTAGTGTAGTGGGCAGCTCTGAAATGAATCCATAATGGAAGGGGAGCTAGATGTCCATGTTGGACTCTAAAAACTTTAGGCCTGGGGGTGCCCTCTTGATATGTTGCTAGCTTGGTAGTGGGTCAGTGCAGTAAGAATATAGCTATTTGTCTTATGTTTCTAATGCGTGCTTCTCAGTCTCTGTGGTTCAGGGATGTGCTTTAGTCTCTACTCTTGTGTTCTGCAATTTTCACAGTACTGTCCTTTCTGTTGCTACTTGTAAATTGGTCTTTTAGTGAGGGGGAAGTCTGGAATGACTTGTGTTGTATCCTGATAATTTTATCTTGGCACCAAATAACTATTACCCATATACATTTTTAAAATTTTTATTTATTTATTTTTTTGACTGGGGATTATGGGGTCCAGAGTTGGACAGACAGAGAGAGAGCACACAGCAGGGAGAGCAGCAGAGGAACAGGGAGAAGTGCTCTCTCCTGAGCATGGACCCCAGTGTGAAGCTCCATCCCAGTACTGAGCTGAAGGCAGATGCTTAACTGACTGAGCCACTCAAGCACCCCTACTACAACTCTTACCGACTTAACAGCAAAATTTTTCCTTCCTTTCCCCATTACTCTCTGCTCAGGTGGCAAAGAGGTGTTCGTTCCAAAGAGAGGAATTTTTCCACCAGGAGATACAACAATGATTCTATCATACTGAAAGTTGAGATTGCTCCTTGGCCATTTGGACTCCTCATTTTTTATTTGAATTAACAACAGGCAAGGCAGAGAGTTCTTTTTTCTGGCCATGATGATTCATCTTGATATGCAGGGGGAAATTGGACTCTTGTTCTACAGTGGATGTAAGGAAGATTATATATTTAATATAGTAGATCCCTTCGTGCATCTCTTAACACGACCATGCCTTTTGGTATAAGTTCATAGGAAAACAACAAAAACTCATCACAGGGTGGAATAGTAATGGCCCAGACCTTTTAGGAATGGTTGGTATAATCCTAGCAGGTAAAGAATGATAACTGGTTGAAGTGATTTGCTGATAGCAAAGGGAATAGAGAATGATTAACGAAAGAAGGTACTTCTAAATACCAGACATGATCATTTGACTATAGCACCAAAGACTTTAAATTGTCAAGTGTGCATAAAGTATTTTTTTCTTCCTCTCTTACTTTACTCTCTGATTATGTAATGTAATATGTATCAATTTTATATCATAGTATTTAAGAATTCATTTATAGGGGCACCTGGGTGGTTCAGTGGGTTAAAGCCTCTGCCTTCAGTTCGGGTCATGATCCCAGGGTCCTGGGATCGAGCCCCATATCGGGCTCTCTGCTCCGTGGGGAGCCTGTTTCCTCCCCTCCCTCTCTCTGCCTGCCTCTCTGCCTACTTGTGATCTCTCTCTGTCAAATAAATAAAATCTTTAAAAAAGAATTCATTTATAGAATTTTAAGGAGAAGTGATACTGTGACTGAAGGTCTTTATCTCCCCTTCTGTAGAGGGAGCTACCCGGTCTGGTGGTGTCTTTGCTCACCACTATACCAACAACACCCTGTTCTGGGTTGTATACGTGATAGTTGTACCAAGTTAGGGTTCACTTGTATAATCTTTTCTTTTTTTTTTTTGCCATGGTGTGAAGGGGGTGGACTTTTTTTCTTTTTTACAGTTAATTTTATATGAGAGCCCAGTTAGACTGGGCCTAAATGTCTGTTTAACATTATTTCGGTATGGCTTTAAGGTTTCTTGATGAGATTAACGTATCTGTAGATGAGCTAAAGCTGATTTTCCTTCCCAATGTAGGTGGGCCTCTATCAGTTTTGAGACCTAATTAGTACAGAAAGGGTGACCATCCTGTTAATAGGTCTTTGAACTATGATTCTGTAGTTTCCGGCCCTTGTACTGGAATTAAAACATTTATTTTTCTGTTTCTGACTTGATTATTCAGATCACTGTATTTGTCAGCCTGCATAATCTCAAGTCAATTAGTTCCCTCTAATAAACGACAGACACACAGATGTACATGCACACCTTCTCTCCTTCCCTGATGGTTCTCTTTTCCTGGACATGCATCATATGACATTATTGAACCCTTTTAAATGCAATGTTACAAACCTTATTCCAAGATAAATTCTTTTTTTTTTTTTTTTTTAAAGATTTTATTTATTTATTTGTTAGAGAGAGAGAGAGCATGAGCACAGGCAGACAGAGTGGTAGGCAGAGGCAGAGGGAGAAGCAGGCTCCCCACTGAGCAAGGAGCCCGATGTGGGACTCGATCCCAGGACGCTGGGATCATGACCTGAGCCGAAGGCAGCCGCTTAACCAACTGAGCCACCCAGGTGTCCCGATAAATTCTTTTTAAAAATGCTTTTGTTTCATGTGTATTGCAGTTATGTTTTAGTTAATTTCTCATCATTGTATGTAATTTAAAGAACTTAAGTTCAAAATTGTTAATTTTGGAGTTTGGCAAACTTTTTAATAGATTTGACTATAAATTTTATTTATTTTTAAAAATTCTTTTTAAAGATTTTATTTATTTGGCAGAGAGATCACAAGTAGGCAGAGGCAGGCAGAGAGAGGAGCGGGGTGGGGGGGCGAACAGACTCCCTGCTGAGCAGAGAGACCAATGCGGAGCTCCATCCTAGGACCCTGAGACCATGACCTGAGCTGAAGGCAGAGGCTTAACCCTCTGAGCCACCCAGGCGCCCCTTGACTATAAATACTAAGTTTTATTGGCTCTATTAGGTTTCTGTCATATAGTCTTCATTTTTTTTTTTTTTTAAAGATTTTATTTTTCTGACACACAGAGAAATCACAAGCAGGCAGAGAGGCGGCAGAGAGAGAGAGGAGGAAACAGGCTCCCCGCTCAGCAGAGAGCCCGACGTGGGGCTCGATCCCAGGACCCTGAGATCATGACCTGAGCCAAAGGCAGAGGCTTTAACCCACTGAGCCACCCAGGCGCCCCAGTCTTCATTTTTTTTTAAAGTGAATTTGTAAACATGTAAAACCTATTTTTAGCATTGCAGTTTGCATAGAAAGATTGTGAGCCCAAATTGAATACTGAACCATTCCTTCCTGATCTGTGCTCTAGTGTATCTACTCAAAATTAACAGTATTTCTATTCATTTCCTTTTTTTTTTTTTAATTTAAGATTTTATTTATTCATTTGACAGAGGTCACAAGTAGGCAGAGAGGCAGGCAGAGAGAGAGGGGGAAGCAGACTTCCTACCGAGCAGAGAGCCCGATGTGGGGATGGGGGCTCAATCCCAGGACCCCAGGAACATGACCCAAGCCGAAGGCAGAGGCTTTAACCCAGTGAGCCACCCAGATGCCCCTCTATTCATTTTCTTTGAGAAGTTACACATTTTCTATTGTTGTCTTTGTTTTTGCCCCAAAGAAATTTATCATCTTAAGGGGAGGTCTGTGTGTTCATAGCCTGCTTAACAACTACTTTTTTTTCAATTGTCCCAAGGGACTCATGAATATCAGACTAAAGAGCTAGGTGATTGGGGGTGACCATCACCAGAATGCCAGTCTTAAAAGGTGGGCACCTAAATGTGTGGTCCAGACACTTTGCTCCTTAAGATGAAGGAAGACTGGAGTTTACGTCATGATTATGAGAGGAAAATGTGGTGCGAGTGTTTTGGTCTTTTCTGCCTTTTTTTGATGTTGGGTATTTTCTTAGTTCCTTCGTATGTAAAAGTCAGCTAGTTTCTGGGTTTTATTTAGGGAACTAAACTGAAAGTAGCTGTATATTTGACCCAACCATGAAGAGAGGGGAAGTTAGAAGCCTCCATATATCTAATCATCTTGGTAAAATTCAGAAAAATTAACATTTTTTTAAACACAGACACTTCATACAGGGTTATTAAAATCATATGAAACTATAATTATTTAACTGGGGTTTGTGATGGACATTTTGACAAATTATAAATCCTCTAAACCTCACTTGATTTCTGATTGATACAATGCAAGAATTTAATAAATTATGTATTTTGTAGAAAATTATTCTTAATCCTCAAAGTAGGTATAAAAATAACAAAAAAGATTTAGGATCATTTCGATGTAAGGTTTTTTGGTGTCCTTTTGCATAGATCACCATGATTGTCTCTGAGAATACCCTTGAGATTTTCCTCTGATTAGGGTACACTGATATTATTTGGATGTGTTGCTTTTCTTTTTCTCCAAAACCTTGTCTTTTTTAGTCTTCCCATCTTAGTAGGTAGGAAGAGATAACCTCTTTTTTTAAGGAGGAGATATCTTATTAAGATTTTGGTTTTCATTGCTGTGAAAGGTAATGATAAGCATTTCTCCATACACTTACTAACTGTTGTAAGCTTTATTTTTTAATTGAAATATATTTGATATATAACATTAAAAATTAAGATGTACATATGCTAGTTATATATATATGTGTATATATAGTAATATGATTGTCACTGTAGCTATAATTAGCATCTCACATTGTATAATTATCATTTCTTCTTGGTGGTTGGAATGGGAAGTTTTTGGTTTTGTTGTTGTTGGACAGCAAAGCAAGGTTTATTGAGTGAAAGTAAAGTGATGGTACAGAGCTCATGAAGAGGGTTGTCCAAGTTTTTTGTTGATAATACAGTATGGTTTTCTGTGTTAACTGTAGTGTGCACTAGATCTGGAGGGGTTATTTTGCTATTCACTGGTAGTTTGAAACAAAACCTATCCTATCCGTTCACTTCCCTTACCCTGATAACCACCACTTACTCTGTTTTAACAGGTTTGGCATTTTTAATACCACACGTGATTGATACCATACAGTACTTGTTTTTCCCAGACATATCTTACTTAATCATCATTGCTCAGGGTCTTCCCATATTGTCACAAGTGGGAGGATGTATTTTCTTATGGCTGCATAATACCCCAATGGGTTTATGCACTATATCTTATTTATCCACTCATCTGTTGATGGTATGTTAGGTAGTTTCCATATCTTGGCCACTGTGAATAGTGTTGCTGTAAACATGGGGGTGCATATATCCTTTCAGTACCTTGTTTTCATTTTGTTTGGATAAACGCCCAAAAGTGGAATCACTCTGTCATATGGTAGATCTAGTTTTTTAAAGAACTTGCAAATTATTTTCCATAATGGCTCAACCAATTTATATTTCAGCAGTGTACAAGTTTCCCTTTTTTCCATCCTTGCAAATACTTGTTACCTCTTCACATTCTCATTAGGAGAAGTAAAAGGTGATATTTCATTATGCTGTTGAATTGTATGTCCCTGATGATAAGATGTTGAGCATCTGTTTTTGTTTTGTTTTGTTTTTGTTTTTATTTATTTGTTTTACCTGTTGGTCATCTGAATGTCTTCTTTGGAACAGGTCCTCTGGTCATTTTATTTTATTTTATTTTTATTTTTAAAAAAGATTTTATTTATTTATTTGGCAGAGAGAGAAATCACAAGTAGGCAGAGAGGCAGGCAGAGAGAGAGGTGGGGGGGAAGCAGGCTCCCTGTTGAGCAGAGAGCCCCATGCAGAGCTTGATCCGAGGACTCTGAGACCATGACCTGAGCGGAAGGCAGAGGCTTAAGCTGCTGAGCTACCCATGCGCCTCCGTTTGGTCATTTTATTTTATTTCATTTTTTAAAAAGATTTTATTTATTTATTTGACAGAGATCACAAGTAGGCAGAGAGGCAGGCAGAGAGAAAGGAGGAAGCATGCTCCCTGCTGAGCAGAGATCTTGATGTGGGGCTCGATCCCAGAACCCTGGGATCACAACCTGGGCCTGAGGCTGAGGCTTTAACCCACTGAGCCATCCAGGCGCCCCCGTCTGGTCATTTTAAATTAGACTTTTTGTTACTAAGTTTATGTGATTTCTTTATATATTATTATGGATGTTAACCCCTTATCTGATACATGGTTTGCAGAAATTTTCTTCTGTTTTGTAGATTACCTTTTCATATTTTTATTGTCCTTGTTGTGCAGAAGTTTTACACTTGATGTCGTCCTACTTGATGATTTTTACTTTTGTTTCTTGTCATACTTAAGAAATCCTTACCAAAACCACTGTCTGGGAGCTTCTTTTCTACATTTTATTGTAGGAGTTTTATGGTATCAGGTATTGGAGTAAGTCTTTGATCCACTTCAAATTAATTTTTTGAATTAGTATAAGAAAGGGGTCCAGTTTCATTGTTCTGCCTGTATTTATCCATTTTTTAAATCCTATTTGAAGACATAATCCTTTTGCCAGCACGTATTCTTGACTCCCTGGTTGAGTAATAATAGTAGACTGTAAATCTGGGGGTTTAATTCTGGGCTCTCTATTCTTTGCTCTTGGTCTGTAGGTCCATTTTTATGCCAGTACTGTAGTACTTTTACTAAAATAGATTTGTAATGTAGTTTGAAAGCAGGAAGTATTACACCTTCTGCTTTGTTCTTTCTTTGGATTACTTTGGTTGTTTGGGGTCTTTTCGGGTTTCACACAAATTTTAAGATTGTAATTTTGACTGTTTTCACTGTGGACTTCATAAAAAAGAAACTGAAAATATTAATTCAGGTAGTTTGGCTTCTGCTTTACATGTCACCTTATGACTTCATTTTTTTTTTTTTTTAAGACTTCATTTTTTATTTGAGAGGGAGAATGAGAGAGGAAGAAAGAGAGAGAGAGCATGAGAGGGGGAGGGGTTAGAGGGAGAGGTAGACTTCCCACTGAGCGGGGACTCCAAGATCATGACCTGAGCCAAATGAAAGAAGTCGCTTAACTAACTGAGCCACGCAGGTGCACCTTCATTGTTTCTTTTAAGTGTATTACAATATGTGGTAGAATTTTGAGAACATAAAAAGCATGTCATATGTACTAGATTTCTAAATAATCTAAGAGATAGATGTAAAAATTTTTACTGTGGAATTTCTTTTCTTCTTTTTTTTTTTTTTTTTAACAGAATGCTGCCTTTTTATATGGCCTTGGTTTGGTTTACTTCTACTATAATGCATTTCACTGGTAAGTTGACTTAAACTTTGTGTTTCCACTTAGTGTGTATGTGTGTGTGATAAACACAGAATATTTTACTGTTTGGCTTATCCCTCATTGCCTCCACTCAGCAAATTTGCTAACACCTTGTGATCACCAGAAATTTGTAACTTGATTATAAACTCTCAATACCTACAGTTAGGAATAATGAAACCATTCCTCCATTGTTGAGGAGTAACTGATAGTCGTATGTAAGATTTTGTAAAGTACAGGAAATTCTTTGGGTCTTGTCCTTGTTTGTTTTCATTTAAGCTATATGAGAATCAGAATAAATTGGCAGTGTTTTACAATCATGTTGGATGGATCATTTGAATATTTTTTTTACAGAGATCGTAAACGTTCATTGACCAGTTTTTGTTATGGTTTCCTAAAGTTGGATATTTAGCTTATAGTTGGATGACTTTCCCTGCTGTTACTATTCTTGCTCTTTGGCTTTTGGGCCAGTTAGAAGGGCTGCATTGTTTGTTAAGTAAACTTACGAATTAGAGATGCTGTAAGTTTTTTCCTACTAAATTACATATCGCTTTGAGTATTCTTAAACTTAAGCTAAATACTTTCCTTTAGATGAATAACCTTTCATCCTTTAGATGAAAAACCTATACTGAGTAGATTAGGACGATTTTAATTAAATTCTCTATAAATTTCTTACAGATCCTAGTCACAGAATTTTTTTTTTTTTAAGATTTTATTTATTTGACAGAGAAAGATCACAGGTAGGCAGAGAGGCAGGCAGAGAGAGAGAAGCCGGCTCCCTGCTGAGCAAAGAGCCCAATGCAGGGCTCGATCCCTGGACTCCGAGATCATGACCTGAGCCGAAGGCAGCGGCTTAACGCACTGAGCCACCCAGGTGCCCCTAGTCACAGAATTTTTTTTTTTTAAGATTTTATTTATTTATTTGACATATCACAAGCAGGCAGAGAGGCAGGCAGAGAGAGGAAGGGAAGCAGGCTCCCTGCTGAGCAGAGAGCCCGATTCGGGGCTCTATCCCAGCACCATGGGATCATGACCTGAGCCTAAGGCAGAGGCTTTAACCCACTGAACCACCCAGGTGCCCCTAGTCACAGAATTTTTAATTCTAAACTTTAGAACTAGTTAAGTCCTTTAAAGATCGTTTGATTTTAAAACTCTCATTGTTGATAACGGTAAGTAAGATGTGTATATTTTTATTCATTCTTACATAAGATTTAGTGGTAAAAACCAGCCTTATGTTCAGGACCCTAATCTTAATTAGTACATATTCTGCTAAAAGGAAAAAGTGGCATCATTTGTACACAGTGACATTAGGTTCATAGCCTTCTGATCACTTAAAAATGGGAAGAGATTAGAAGGTTATAGAAGTGAGAGGTGGGACTTAGAAAATTTTGGAAGAGATCTATTTAGAAATAAGACTATAAGTTACACTAAAGGAATAATTTGTTGTTCTTTGCCGTTTCTTAAGATGGAAGGATGACTATATAAATCATTACTTACAGTTCTTTGTGCTAGCAAATACAGTCATTTTAGCCAGTCACAAGAGATTAGAAGAAATCCAAGGTAAGGTTGAGAACAAACAACTGTAACGTTTAGTAGTAGTGAGGTTTCTATGTACCTTATGTTGCATAATTTTCACATAGCTATGATAACTCATAAGCCTTAAAATTAATATAAGAACATAAAGTTAGAAGGGATATAAGTTAGTGTAGGTTGAAAATACTGCTTTTAATATTGTGTATGACAATGTTGGTTGTGAATGATGAATGTAAATTTTGATAATTTATTTTTAAGTGATGTCTGTATATTTTTTCTACCTTTAAAATGCTTAATTTTGGGGCGCCTGGGTGGCTCAGCGGGTTGGGCCGCTGCCTTCGGCTCGGGTCATGATCTCAGGATCCTGGGATAGAGCCCCGCATTGGGCTCTCTGCTCGGCAGGGAGCCTGCTTCCTCCTCTCTCTCTGCCTGCCTCTCTGCCTGCTTGTGATCTTTGTCTGTCAAATCAATAAATAAAATCTTTAAAAAAAAATAAAATGCTTAATTTTGTAATAAGTGTATATAGAAACACACTACTTTAAAAGTAGGAACCTGACCAAAATGATTTACTAAAGACATGTGTTTTCTGTAGCTTACATTATTATGAGTTTGTTTTATAATACATATTGTAAAATGTGTTAATTGAATTACGTTATCGATAAAGATTCCAATCAACAGTAGGCTATTAATAATTAGGTTTTTGGTAGTAAAAAGTGGTAAGTGGATTTTCTTGTTATGATGGGAGTTGGTGCCCTTCATCCCTGCATTGTTTAGGGGTCAGTTGTAATTGAGATTCAAAAATATTTTTAGCTTGTATCATACTCTTTTTTTGAGGAGATAATTTACATAGATCAAATACTAAAAAATATTCAAAATATATCTAGCCTATATTTTTCTCTACTCATAATCAAAACTTATTAAAAAGACAAAATAATTAAGATGGTACAGAATTCAACAAAGATAGATAGACAAATGAACGTTGATATAGTTGAGGAAAGCAGAAGCGGTCCCACAAATACATGTCCTTGATTTATGACAAAGGTGTACTCCATTGCTATTGGGATAATAATATTTATGGAAAAGACTGTATTGTAGGAATTCCATATGGAAGTAGTAAATACTAACTCCTATATGTAACACATTATACCAATGATAGTTTCCAAGGAGAATGTATAGAAAAATGTGGTGGGAGAAAGTGAAGTTTCTAAAAGTAGATTTATATGGAGCTGTAAAGAATGAAGATTAACATTTTTTTTTTTAAAGATTTTATTTATTTATTTGACAGACAGAGATCACAAGTAGGCAAAGAGGCAGGCAGAGAGAGAGAGGAGGAAGCAGGCTCCCCGCGGAGCAGAGAGCCCGATGCGGGGCTCGATCCCCAGCACGCCAGGATCATGACCTGAGCCGAAGGCAGAGGCTTTAACCCACTGAGCCACCCAGGCGCCCCGAAAATTAACATTCTTACCCTGTTGCTCTTTTAAAAATGTTCCTACCATTAACTGTCTGACATTCTTCGCAAACATTTTAAGTTAGTATTTTCACTGAAAATGTTATGAACCCTTTAAAAATTGTTGAATGATTTGTAAATTTTGAGAAAAAAAATCGACTGAGATTCCATACCTATTTCTTTTTTTTTTTTTTTGAAGATTTTATTTATTTATTTGACAGAGAGAGAGATCACAAGCAGGCAGAGAGGCAGGCAGAGAGAGAGGAAGAAGCAGGCTCCCTGCTGAGCAGAGAGCCCGATGCGGGGCTCTATCCCAGGACCCTGAGATCATGACCAGAGCCGAAGGCAGCGGTTAACCCACTGAGCCACCCAGGCGCCCCTCCATACCTATTTCTAACTTTAAAATGGTCGTTAGTAATGTTTTTATAAAGTTGTAATTTCTGTTAAAATTGTGTAACCAGAATGTTTCCTGGACTGCCAGGAAAATTACATGTAAGTATTAGAACCTTAGATTCTTTTTTGTCTTTGTTTTTTAGGGCAATTAAAGCATTTCAGGAGGTGCTTTATGTCGATCCCAGTTTTTGTCGAGCCAAGGAAATTCATTTACGACTTGGGCTTATGTTCAAAGTGAACACAGACTATGAATCTAGTTTAAAGGTAGGTATCTTGGGTTTTTTTTTTTGGATACTCACTATTCCGTGTGTGTGTGTGTTTGTGTGTGTATGTGTTAAATGTTAACAGTACTGAAAAATGTTGGTATTACACTACCACTTAAAAAATGAATGCATTAAAAAAAATGCATTTAGGAAAGAAACCTAAAGGGTTAAAAAGGGTTGAATTTCAGGGTATTGGATGGTACGATTTGCGAGGTAAGTGTTTAGTGTTTTAGATTTTGTTTACTTGGTTTGTTTTTATTTTATCTTTAAAAATGTTTAATCCTAAGCTTCGTTATTATGGAACACGGTTTTTATTCATTTGCGCGTGTAAAATGCTGGCCATTATAAAGACAGAGAAGTTGGTTATTGATGCTGTGCCAGTAATCTTTTGCTAGCCTTTATTTGAGATTGATTAGAAATGTCTCCACTTCTAGCTAGTAGCAAAACACCTGTCAGAGCAAAATTGAATAAGAGATTCTTATCTGTTAAGACTGCTAGTTTTTGAGTAAAAATATCACTGCAAAAAACAATATACATTATTGTTAAACACCTTAATTCTAATGTAAATATGATTTGTCAAAACTTATGATTTTCCAGTTTCAGTGTTTATGCTATCATTTTATGTTTTCTGAGGTTCTTAATGGGATTAGAGTTTCTTTGCAAAACAAAAGCATTGCTCTTTGAAAGAATTCAGGTTTCTGGGGAAATACAACAGATTTTGTGAATGTGACCATTTTGAATGTTTGCTCTTTTCCTGATATAATTCTATTATAGAATATCTTGGTTGCAAAGGTGGTTCGTGTGTGTGTGTGTGTGTGTGTGTGTGTGTGTGTGTGTGTTGCATATGGCAGGACTTACTCTGAGCTCACTAACATGCAGATGCTAAATAGACATTATTTCAAAATTGTATTGGGGGGGCACCTGGGTGGCTCAGTTGTTAGGCAGCGGTCTTCAGCTCAAGTCACCGTCCCTGGCCGTGGAATCCTGCTTCTCCTTCTTTCCATCCACTGCTTGTGTTCTCTGTCTTGCTGTGTCTCTCTGTCAAATAAATAAAATCTTCAAAAAATTTTTAAAGAATAAAAATAAAAAAATAAAAACTGTATGTGATTAGGAATCCCGTAAACCACCCTTAATGTCAGTGATTTCTAGAAGTCAGTGGACTCAGAAAACAGTTGTATGTATGGCTGGTTTATTACAGTGAAAGAATACAGGTTAAAATTATCAAAGAAGAAAGTACAAAAAGATGGAGTCCAGGAGAGACAAGAGTCCTGTTTATCCTGTCCCATTGCAGAATCATGTGAATATTACTCAATTTTCCCTGTAAAGATGTGTGATAACATAACAGGATTCCCAACCAGGGTCGTTTATCCAAGCCTTTCTAAGTTTTTTTTTCTTTTCCATTGTATGTGTGACGAAGTTTTAGAATATGAGTGAGTGGAGTGGAGTCTGGAGCTGACAACCAAGAAGGGATTCTTGAGACATCTTTGGTACAAAATGGTGGTTTATTAAACATCAGGACAGGACCCGTGGGCAGAAAGAGCTGCTCTGGGATTTTGAGAAGTGGCCCGTTATATACTTGAAAGTTGGGAGAGGGTTAGGGATAGCATAAGTCTCTGAGGAATTTTGGAAGCAAAGTTATCTAATAAAACCTTAGTCATGAGACCCTTCAGATGTATATTGGTGGGCTGTATGCTTCCGGATGATTGCAGCACACATCTTGGAGGGTTTAGAGATAAAGGAAGTTTCCAAAGGAATTTTTTTTTTTTTTAAGATTTTATTTATTTATTTGACAGAGAGAGATCACAAGCAGGCAGAGAGGCAGGCAGAGAGAGAGGAGGAAGCAGGCTTCCTGCTGAGCAGAGAGCCCATGCGGCGCTCGATCCCAGGACCCTGAGATCATGACCTGAGCCGAAGGCAGCGGCTTAACCCACTGAGCCACCCAGGTGCCCCTCCAAAGGAATTTTTATATGTTAAGGTAGGCTTACAGGGGATCAGCCAGGCTAGGACTGCCTTTTGCCCTTAGCAGAGTATTAAGGTGAAGGCAGTGGAGTCACTAGAGGAAGGTCACTCTCCCTGTTTCAAGGACTTGTCAGGGGGCTCTAGGTAGTAAGGAAATTTAATAACTTTTCTTCTGCCTTTGTTTCCCACATTATGTGTGTAATCTTGGGCATTGATAATGCGGATATGGAGAGCATACCTGGCTGACCTTACTTACTCAGTCAACAGCAGCTCCTTCTAAGGTCAGACTGATAACATGTGGCCTCAGGCCCTCAGCAAAAGTAATGGTCTCATAAATCATATGGATGACTCAAGGCTCTGGGTATAGAAGGGCACACTTGTAGGATATTCCAAGGATTTATTTTATTTTTCTTTTTTATTTATTTTCATATTTTTCAAAAGATTTTATTTATTTGAGAGAGAGAGCACGAGCAGGGAAAGGGCAGAGGCATAGGGACAAGCATATTTCCCACTGAGTGGGGAACCCAACATGGGGCTCTACCCAGAAACCCTGGGATCAGGACGCCTAATCGACTGAGCCACCCCGTTGCCCCTCTTCCAAGAATTTAGAGATTATCTCTCAGGATTTGATCAAGGGCCAGACATTTCTCTGAAAGTACAGTGTTCGCACAGTGGACATCTGAATTAATCCCTTATTATGCTCTGTATTCATTCACTGCCTTGATTCTTCAGATGTTTAAAGTAATGAATTTAGTTATCTCTGCATTTTAGGAACTTAAAAAAGAATGGTACTGAGCGCACAAATATTCGGTCAAGAACATAAGAGCCATTGCTGGTAAATTAAAGAATTTAAATTACATAGTATTGCTAAGGAATAAGTCCAAGGTTAGAATGCAGCAGATGTAGAGAGTGGAATCACATACATCACTTTCATGTTTAGAGAGGCATTTATCAGACTGTATATTATGGGAATTTAGTGGAATTAAAATGTAAGTATGGCTGTGACGATTCAAAGATTTTAATCCCTTCTTGACATTCACAGTATGTATATTAATATATCAAAGATGCAAATATGTCATATAGCACAAAATTAATTACGGTGTTATTTTTTTGGCAACATGTTATATTACAGGTGGAGGTTTTTTTGCTTGTTTTTTGGAGAGTTGTTTCATAGGTGTTCTGGAAATAACATTGGGAGACTAGAAGAAAACCGAGAAAAGCACTTTTTCTCTTAAATATGGAATGTGTATATAAAGTTAGTGAAGAGAAGATAAACTGAATAATAGTAATACAGTAGTTAGTACTACTAAGATCCGTTTTAAATTAAAGCTGAGCCATGATTTAGTGATTTGGCAATACTTACAATATCCCTTATTTACACAGAGCAGCTTTAGATAATGTTCACCAGCTGGTGAAAGTAGTTTTATTTAACTGATGCATAAGAAAAAATGTCCTGTATGTGCCTTTATTTCCTTAGCCTTAGGTAGGGAGTTCCAAACCTTCACATGATGTTGATTTTAATAAAAATGTCTTAGATACATGCAACTTTTTCTGTATACTTCTTTCCTTTGTTCAAGCTTCTGACAGCTTTCTTTTTTTTTTTTTTTAAGACTTTTTATTTATTTATTTGACAGACAGAGGTCACAAGTAGGCAGAGAGGCAGGCAGAGGGAGAGGAGGAAGCAGGCTCCCCGCTGAGCAGAGAGAGCCCGATGCGGGGCTCAATCCCAGGACCCTGAGATCATGACCTGAGCCGAAGGCAGAGGCTTTAACCCACTGAGCCACCCAGGCACCCCTTCTGACAGCTTTCTGATGCTAATCTCATCTGTGTGAAAAATAGAATATTGGGATGTTTTTGACCATTAGTCTTTATATGTTATTCCATTTTTATTTCATTCTGGCCTTTGCTTTTTAAGTTTACTCTTTTTTTTTTTTTTTAAAGATTTTATTTATTTATTTGACAGAGAGAGAGATCACAAGTAGACAGAGAGGCAGGCAGAGAGAGAGAGAGAGAGAGAGGGAAGCAGGCTCCCTGCCGAGCAGATAGCCCGATGCGGGACTCCATCCCAGGACCCTGAGATCATGACCTGAGCCGAAGGCAGCGGCTTAACCCACTAAGCCACCCAGGCGCCCTAACTTTACTCTTTTAATAGAAATACTGCTTGTCTGTTGTGGGACCATTTTAACCATCAGAAAGTTAAATTCAGGAAGATAAATTTATGTATATTATGATATAATTACTTAGCATTTTTAAATGAATGATGATATGAATCAGAATGAAAATCTCCCTTTAGGAGGTTGTTAATTTTCCTAAGTTGGGCTGTAGTACTTTAACCCAGTCTAGCCAGGTATGAAACCTCTCTAATAACACTGTGGTATTTTATAGTGTAATATATTAGTGTAGAAACTTAAGTCCCAGGTCCACTTTGTTGAAATAAGGGTAAACACTAGTTTATGTCATAATGGTAAACACTAGCTCATGTCATGACTAGTTCATGTCTAGACTTAAGCATTAATGATTCAGTTGTTCAGATATGAAATCAAGGATCCATCTTTTCTTTCTGTCTTTTCTTTCGGCTTTTCCATCTTTGATGCAGGATATTTACCAGGCATGAAAGAAGTATATTCTTTCTCCTATGTTCATATGTAGGGAGAAAACTAGTGTAACAATGGTGGAATGGAAATGGAGATATTTATTTATTTATTTATTAAAGATTTTATTTATATATTTGAGAGAGAGAGGGAGCATGAGAGTGGTGAGGGGCAGAGGGAGAAGCAGATTCCCCACTGAACAGGGAGCCCGATGTGAAATTCGATGCCCGGACTCCAGCATCATGACCTGAGCCAAAGGCAGTTGTTTAACCAACTGAACCAACCATGTGTCCCAGTAATGGAGATATTTAAAATATTCATCTTCTTGAATTGAAAAAAATTCAGTTTTGTTCAGATGCCATTTTAGTAGTATTTTGCAACAGCTTATCCTATGAAGCTGTAGTTAAGTTACCTTTCAGTGAAGAAATGAATTCATGGTCTATAAATTTCCTATGCATGAGTATTTTTTAATGGAAATATAATTTAAGTTAGTGAACTTCTTTTTAAAGATTTTATTTATTTGAGAGAGAAATAGAGTGAGAGAGAGCCCAAGCAGAGGGAATGGCAGAGGTAGAACCGACTCCCCACTGAGTAGACAACCTGATGTGAGGCTCAACCCTGGGATTCCAGGATCATGACCTGAGCTGAAGGCAAAGGCTTAACCAGTTGAGGCACCCAGGCGCCCCTGAAGATTTTTTTTTTTTAAGATTTTATTTATTTGAGAGAGAGGGAGAGAGATAGAAATAGGAACACAGCGAGGGAGCATGAACGTGGAAGAGAGGGAAAAGCAGGCTCTCCACATAAATTGATGATTTGTTGAGGATGTTTTACAGATGTGAAATATTCTCATCCTCTGTTTCATGATTGTTAAATTTTGGAAAATGTATATAACAGGAATAGAAGTTGTTTCTGTTGGGGTCCATTATCAAAGGAAGGAGACTGAAACAAAGTGAAAGTTATGCAAAGCTTTATTCTGTGCAAAGCATTAAAAGTCAGACTGACCAGCCAGGGCCGCCTTCAAAGACCCCATCCCGATCTCACAGGCTGGTTTTATAGGGCATAACCACAGACCTCAAGGTACGTGGCTTCTTTTGTTAAGGTGTTTACTCCCAGAAACTGCTGGGGCGTTTATTCCCAGAATGAAGTCTGTGGATGTAAACAACAGTATGTCTATCTAAGCAATACGGAGTTGCTCTGCCTAAGCAGGCCCCAATAGTTAAACAGGTTTTAACATTAAATCGGCGCTAGCAGTTTCATGAGCTCTGAATTATAATTTGCACTGAAAAATGTGCTGTATTGCCTCTTTGCAAGAAGGGAAAAGATCATTAAAAAATTCTTCTTAAATCAGAATTTTGGATCTGCTTCACAGTTGAAATTCAGTTGAAATTGTTTATATTGCAGTTAACACAGATCATTTTATAGGTAAAGTATTGTCATTAGAATATTTCTCATATATATTCATATGATTATATTTCATAATCTCATTTGTAGTGTTTTATATTAAATCATAATCTGGAATTTAATCCATTAGCTTTTATGTAGTTCACACTTTCTACTGCATCAGTAGGCAGATTGTTTATTTAGCAGTTCATTGTTGTTGTTATTACTAAATTATTATTTTTGGGGGCACTTGGGTGGCTCCGTGGGTTAAGCCTCTGCCTTTGGTTTGGGTCATGATCTCAGGATCCTGAGATCGAGCCCCGCATCTGCCTTTCTGTTCAGCAGGGAGCCTGCTTCCCCTCCCCCTCTCTCTGCCTGCCTCTCTGCCTCCTTGTGATCTCTCTCTCTGTCAAATAAATAAAGTCTTTTAAAAAAAATATTTTTGTAGTAAGGCTTTCTTGATGAAGAAGGTAGTTACGGGGTTTATCGTCTGAATAAACTCCTTAATTTTGGTAGGTATTCCAGATTACTTTGTCTTTGCTACTGTATTTTCAGAGCATACACAAGAGTTTCATACAGAATTCAAATTATTAGCATATTGTAATCTCTAATTCATTATAGATTCATATAATTTAGAAGTATTTCTGTTTGTCAAAAGACTGAAAATAATTTCATTGTAAATTTCACATGTATTAAAAATGGTGACATTTAAGCAATGTGTATATTCATCAGATTGTAATGAAAAATAAAGCACTGCTACCTTTATTTGCTTTTCTACTAGTTATTTCCTGAATACTTGTTGTGTGAGAGGAAGGTATATGCAGAATTATTTTCAAAGGCCAAAGACCTAAGAAAAACCCCAACAAGGTCTAGCTTGATAAAAAATGGTTTATTAAGAAGACTTAGGGACAGAAGTTTATCTTGGGCAGTCTCAAGGTCAGTAGAGCTCTGCAACTCCACCTCTCCTAAGACCTGCTTTTATAGCCTTAGAAGTTGGGAAAAATGTTTGAGGAAGAATATTGTGTGATAGAATAAATTTCAGAATAAATGTGTGTCACAGTCCTATAATTATGGCAGATCAAGAACATTATGACAGAAGGTATATCTAAGGGTGTGGTTAAACAAAGGAAAGAATGTGGTTTGGTGTCTATT
Source organism: Enhydra lutris kenyoni (assembly GCF_002288905.1). Taxonomy (NCBI): domain Eukaryota; kingdom Metazoa; phylum Chordata; class Mammalia; order Carnivora; family Mustelidae; genus Enhydra; species Enhydra lutris. The sequence continues at coordinate 1,198,202 of NW_019154192.1, forward strand.
ATAGTCAAGAAGGCTTTATGTTACAGAGTGCTCATCATAGCAGATTTGTTCAAGATTGCATTAGTTTGGTTCACACCATACCACAAGTTATGGTATAATTGGAGTGTGGTACTTCAAACAACCTCTTTTGCATTTTGAAATAAATACCTTTAATACAGACTTTCAATTATATTTTGGCAGTGTTTGGTTTTCTAGGCTTAACAATATAAAGTGCTATTTTAGTAGAAGCCTGCATGAACATTATTAATGAAATAGTATCTGTTTCTATTAGCTTAATTGATATTTTTCCCCAAAATAATTGTTTAATTTTTAACTTCTGAAAAATTTACTAACTGATGTTTGATTGCTAGACAAGAAGGGAATGAGGAAGTAGAGAAAAACATGTATTGTGAGGAGTACCTTTGGTAGAGGAAAATCAGAAACTTTCCACAGCACCCTGCTGTCCACAGGGGTGGATAGCGGGTGGGTGGGGGGAGAATATTCAAGCTGGAACAGCACTCTGACATCAGAGCCCCATGTGGGGCTTCTGAGATCGTGACCTGAGCCAAAACCAAGAGTTGGACAATTAACCAATTGAGCTACCTGGTATGCCAGGAACTTTCAACTGTTAAGGAGAGGTATACAGCCCAATGTTTGAGGTTTACTTTATGGCTAGAAAATATGGCTAGGACTTCAGTGTGAACATTTTGATAAAGATAACTCATTTTTAACAAGATGGGATTGGGAGGGTGACAAACCATAAGAGACTCTTAATCTCAGGAAACAAACTGAGTGTTCTGGGGTTGGGGAGATAGGAATAAGGTGGTTGGGTTATAGACATTGTGGAGGGTATGTGCTGTGGTGAGTGCTGTGAAATGTGTCAGACTGATGATTCACAGACCTGTACCCCTGGGGCAAATAATACAGTCTATATTAATAAAAATAATTTTGAAAAGATAACTCATTTTTATTTGGGAGTAATGCAGTAGTCATATAAAAATGTCAAGCTTGAGAAAAATGTAACTAGATATTTTGTTTCAGAAAGATCACTCTTCGGAGGTGTAGTGAATTCATTTGAGGATTGGCATGGAACTACATTGAGAATTAGATCCTGGAAAAGAAGACAGAATGTGTATAGTTTCTGTCACATTCCCTTTAGTGGCATTGTGTTGACCTTTTTTGTTGGTGGTATTTAACTTTGTTTTTTTATGTGAGAGTTTTTATATGACTTTAACGTCTTCCACAAGTATTTGGTTACCTATGGAGACTTTTATTATCATGTGCATGTTTTAAAGGGTGTAATTAATTTCAGGACTTTTGTTTGTTTTCCAAACCAGGAAGACCAATATAACATATTCAAAACAAATATAACAGATTGAAGAAAAAAACAAATAAATCTCCTTATATATTAGTGAATTTAGCAGCAGATGGCAGTGTTAGAATCAGAATTATGGCAGGCATGACAAATAGATGTACTGTTACTGTATGTATTTTAGAAGTTAGACTTTTAATATATTTAGTCAGTTTTTGAAGTTTTTGATTCAGATGATTTAGTTGTACCAGGTTTTTTTTTTTTCTTTGAAGATACTATTTTTATTTGAGTGGAAGAGAGAAAGAGAGCATAAACAAGGAGAGAGGTTGAGGGAGAGGGAGAAGCAGACACCCTGCTGAGCAGGGAGCCCACTGCAGAACTCAATCCCAGGACCTGAGATTATGACCTGAGCTGAAAGCATATGCTCAGTTGACTGAGTCTCCCAGGTACCCCATTTATACCAGTTTTTTAATGGAGAACAAGTTCCGTGGTTCTTTGCTGTCATTCTTGGATTAGCTGGTAGGATATTGAAATTTACTACTTTGATTAATGAATGGGAAGGCTGTGTGTATTTTAAACCAGAAGATCCGTCTTTCCTGGTAGGAAACAAAACAGAATGGATGATAGGCCACGTGTCCTTCTGGTGATGGAGCAAATCTAAGGCTTTCTCACCAACTCAAGTTTGGGTCATGTGTTGTGCATTGAGATTGCTGTTAAAGGAATATACACTGTGTACAATGGAAATAAGTGGGCTTGCTTTTTGAAGTTTCTTTTTCTGCATTTTTAAGTAAGCTATGCCCTTGGACTCAAATGCTAGACCCTAAGATCAGGACTCATGTGTTCTACTGACTGAGTCAGCCAGCCAGGCATTGCTTTCATTCATTTTCAGTGACTAATTATTATGTAAAATAGTCTCAAAAAACCAACCAGTTTTCCACGATTTCCTCACTTCAACACTTTAGTTATTAGTTCAAAAAATTGAGACATGATATATAGCATTATATGTATAGTGTATGTACACAATTCAGATGTACAATGTGATTTGATATTTGTATATATTGCTAAATGATCACAAGAGTAAGTTTGGTTAACAAGTATCATCATACATAGGAAAAACAATTTTTTTCTTTTGATGAGAACTTTTTAAGTTTTTTTTTTGAAGATTTTATTTATTTATTTGACAGAAACACGATGAGAGAGGGAATAGAAGCAGGGGGAGTGGGAGAGGGAGAAGCAGGCTTCCTGCTGAGCAGGGAGCCTGATGTGGGGCTCGATCTGAAAACCCTGGGATCATGACCTGAGCCAAGGGCAGACGCTTCACTGACTGAGCCATCCAGGTGCCACTAAGTTCTATTTTTTAACGCAACCTTTAGATATACAGTACAGAATTTTTCACTACAGTTGCTGTGTTGTATGTTACCTCTCAAGACTGACTGACTTATTTAAGACTTCACAGACTGGAAGTTGTATCTTTTGGCCACCAGCACTCATTTTGCTCATCCCCCACCCTTTGCCACTGGCAGTCACCAGTTTGTTTTCTGTATCTTTGAGCTTTTTGAAAAATTATTTATTTTTATTAAATTTTAAAAATTGTTTAATTTCAATATAGTTAACATACAGAGTTATCTGTTAGTTTCAGTTGTATGGTGATTTAGCACTTCCATACAACACCTCGTGTCCATCACAGCTGCACTCCTTAATCCATATGACCTGTTTCAACCGTCCAGCACCCATTCTCACACAGCAGTGGGGGGTGGGGCTCCTCCGCCCTAGTAACCATCACTTTGTTTTCTAGAGTTAAAAGTCTCTCAGTTTGGTCTCTCTTCCTTTTTTCCTTTGATTGTTTCTCAAATTCTACGTATGAGTGAGATCATATGGTATTTGTCTCTCTCTGACTTACTTCACTTAGCATTATACTCTTAGGATCAGTCCATGTCATTGCAAATGGCAAGGTTCCATTCTTTTTAATAGCTGAGAAATATTCCCTTGTATCGTATACCACATCTTCATTTTCCATTTGTCTCTCGGTGGATACTTGGGCTGTTTTTTTGTTTGTTTTCGCTTTTTTAACTTGGCTGTTATTTAAAAAAAAAAAGGTACAATAAAAATAGAGGTGCATGTATCCCTTCGGTTAATGTTTTTTGTATTCTAACCCAGTAGTCTGATTGCTGGGTCATAGGATGAGCTCTCTTTTTTACTATTTGAGGACACTTTGTACTATTTTCCAGAGTGGCTGCAGCAGTTTGCATTCCTACTAATAGTGCAAGAGGGTTCCTTTTTGTTCATATCCTCTCCAACACCTGTAGTATATTGTGTTGCCTTTTAGTTTTCTTGTTTCCTTTCCTGTTCAGAAAGCTTTTTTTTTTTTTTTTTTTTTTTGGAGAGAGAGAGAGAGAGAGAGAGAGAGAGAGAGAGAGAGAGAGAGATGGAGAGGGGCAAATGGAGAGGGAGACAGAAAATCTTAAGCAGGCTCTGTGCCCAGCTCAGCCCAGGACCCATGCAGGGCTCTGGATCATGACCCTGAGATCATGACTAGAGCCAAATCAAGAGTATGATACTTAATAGAACCAGGTGCCCCCAGAAGGTTTTGATTTTGATGAAGACCCAGTAGGTTATTTTGCTTTTATTTTATTTTCCTTCCCTCAGGAAACTTACCTAGAAAAATGTTGCTATGGCCAGTAGTCTAGGAGGTTACTGCCTGTGTTATCTTCTTGGATTTTTATGGTTTCATACCTCACATTTAGGATTTAATCCATTTCAAACTTGTTTTTGTGTATTCTCTAAGAAACTCGACTAGTTTCATTCTTTCCCATGTTACTGTCCAATTTTCCCAACATCGTTTATTAAAGAAAATGTCTTTTTCTGATTGCTCTATTTGTTTTTAAAGTTGTATTTATTTATTTGACAGAGAGACAGCACAAGCAGGGGAAGCAGCAGGGAGAGGAAGAGGGAGAAGCAGGCTCTCCACAAAGCAGGGAGCCAGATGTGGGGCTCAGTCCCAGGATCCCAGGATCATGACCTGAGCGGAAAGCAGACGCTTAACCCTCTGACCCACCCAGGCGCCCTGCTTTTTGTTTTTTAAATTCAGGTCTTTTGAAATTTTTGTTTTCTCCATATACATGATAACATAGGATTTTCTTCTTACTTCACAAAACACAATACCCTCTAGGTCCATCCATGTTGTTAAATGGCAGGATTTCATTTTTAATGTTGGATTAATGTTCCATTGTATATATGTATATGCTGATAAATACAGTATTTTTTTTTTAAATACAGTATTTTCTTTATTCGTTCTGTTGGGTCCATTATCAAAGGAACGGGACTGAGACAAAGTTACACAAAGCCTTATTCTATGCCAAGCATTAGACGTTAGACTGATGGGCCAGGGGAACGAGGCTGAGACAAAGTGAGAGTTATGTAAAGCTTTATTCTATGCCAAGCATTAGAAGTCAGACTGACCGGCCGGGGCCGCCTCCGAAGAGAGCGACGCCCCATGGTCTTACAGGCTAGTTTTATAGGGCACAATTGCAGACATCTACATATGTGGCTTTGGCTGATTGGATGTCTCCTACCTGTGTGTTTTAGTAACGGTTACCTGGAACTGATACTAGTAACTGTTGAGGTGTTTATTAGACAACAAAATGGCCTAGTTTTAGGTGTGTGTTTTAGTAATAGTTACCTGGAATCGATATAAACAAAATGGCCTTGTTTTAGGTGTGTGTTTTAGCAACAGTTACCTGGAACTGATATCAATAACTGTTGAGGCATTTATTAGCCAACAAATTGTCTACCTAGGCAACATGGAGTCACTATGGCTAAGTAGGCCCAGGCAGGTCCTAGGGGTTTAACATGTTTTTTGTTTTTTTTTTTTTAAGATTTTATTTATTTATTTGACAGACAGAGATCACAAGTAGGCAGAGAGGCAGGCAGAGAAGGAGAGGGAGAAGCAGGCTTCCCGCTGAGCAGAGAGCCTGATGCGGGGCTCGATCCCAGGACCCTGGGATCATGACCTGAT
>NW_019154192.1:1203607-1289778 GCF_002288905.1 Enhydra lutris kenyoni
TTTGACAGACAGAGATCACAAGTAGGCAGAGAGGCAGGCAGAGAAGGAGAGGGAGAAGCAGGCTTCCCGCTGAGCAGAGAGCCTGATGCGGGGCTCGATCCCAGGACCCTGGGATCATGACCTGAGCCGAAGGCAGAGGCTTTAACCCACTGAGCCACCCAGGCGCCCCATCATGTTTTAACGTGGAATCGACCCCAACAATTCATCTATCCTGATAGACACTTAAGGTGTTTCCCTCTCTTGGCTATATATAATGCTGCTAAGACCATGGAGGTGCGTATATCTTTTTGAGTTAGTGTTTTAGTTTTCTTTTGGGGCGGGGGGACCCAGAGGTAGGATTACTGAATTGTATTGTAGTTGAATTTTTAATTTTTTGAGGAATTTCCATACTGTTTTCCACAAAGGCTGAACCAGTTTACAATACCACCATCAATGCATTCCTCTTTGCCAACACTTGTTTTTTGTTTTCTTGATTCTACCATTCTGACAGGAGTGATGTAATATCTCATTATAGTTTGGATTTGGATTTCCTTGATGATGAGTAATGTTAAGTATTTTTTTAATCACTGGTAGGCCATGTTTAGTCTTTCTTGGAAAGTTGTCATTGCAGACATTCTGCCTATTTTTAATCAGATTTTTTCTTTTCTTTTTTGCAATTCTGTTTAATGAGTTCTTTATATATTTTGGTGGTTAACCTATCTGATAAGTGATTTGTACATTTTTTTTTCTCATTTGGTATATTGCCTTTTAATTTTGCTGGTTTCCTGTGCTGTGGTTTGGTATAGTCCCAATTTTTTTTTTTTTTTTTTTTTTTTTGGTCTCTGTTGCCTTTGTTTTTTGTGTAAAGGTTTTCAACATTCTCAGTGTTTGAAAATGTTTAACATTTTATGTTGTCTTTGGTTTGGATTTCTGCTTCTGCAAGACAGGTTTCATTGTAAGATCTAGACTACTCAGATTAAATGCAGGGTGATTTAAATTATATACAACTCTTTGGTTTGGGGGATTTTACTGTAATAAGAGTACTGAAATACTATTATCTTAAATTCTTTTAGGGTCAGTTTGTAGTCTTATTTAGGAAAGGTCTTTTTCACACATTACATTGTAATATCTAGTTTCAAGATAAATAAGAATTAAGCATGAAGTGTGAGTGTCGTGCCATTCTTCCTGTGCAAAGGAAAGCATTTACTAAATATGTTTTGCTTTTAGTAGTACCTATATTTTAAAATAGTTTTGTCTTGGGGTGCCTGGGTGGCTCAGTGGTTAAAGCCTCTGCCTTCGGCTCAGGTCATGATCTCAGGGTCCTGGGATCGAGTCCCACATCAGGCTCTCTGCTCAGCAGGGAGCCTGCCTCCTCCTGTCTCTCTCTGCCTGCCTCTCTGCCTACTTGTGATCTGTCTGTCAAATAAATAAATAAAAATCTTAAAAAAGAAGAAATAGTTTTGTCTTGGGCGCCTGGGTGGCTCAGAGGGTTAAAGCCTCTGCCTTTGACTTGGGTCATGATCCTGGGGTCCAGGAATCGAGTCCCATGTCGGGCTCTCTGCTTGGTAGAGAGCCTGCTACCCTACCTCTCTCTCTGCCTGCTTGTGATCTGTCTGTCAAATAAATAAATAAAAATCTTAAAAAAAAAAAAAGTTTCATCTTGCTGTGTTATCACATTAAGGAGACATATTTGGCTTGCAGAATGAGAAAATAAAAACACTATTCTAAGTACTCAAATGTTGGGAAAAAAAATTTTTTTTTAAGATTTTATTTATTCATTTGACAGAGATCACAGTAGGCAGGGTGGGGGTGGGAAGCAGGCCCCGGCTGAGCAGAGAACCCGATTCAGGGCTTGATCCCAGGACCCTGGGATCATAACCCAAGCTGAAGGCAGAGGCTTTAACCCACTGAGCCACCCAGATGCCACAAATGTTGGAAGTTTCTTTAGTAAATTCACATATAGTTTTGGTTTATTATTAACCTTATATTTTCAGATTATAGTAAATATACATGTAAGAAATAGTATAAAGAGTTCGTAAATCTCCTTAAAGACATGTTGCATGTCTGCAGTGTGCAATATTTTGTGATCAGAATTGAATATTGCTAAAAATCGGGTTTTTTTTGGAACTTCATACCCTCTGTGTCTCCATGGTTCTGTGCATTATTTGTTCTTAATAATCCTTAATATTGGTATATTAATGACTAAAGTATTTACTGTTTAAAGGCCATATTCATGTTAATAATTTGTCCCATTTCAGGAAATAATAGGTATAATTCTTTTAAAGATTTACTAGTTTTAGAGAGAGAGAGAGAGCACACACTGGGAAGTGCAGAGGAAGAGGGAGAAAGAAACTTTAGCAGCATCTTTGCTGAGCTTGCAGCCTGACATGGAGCTTTATCCCAGAACCCTGAGTTCATAACCTGAACTGAAACCAAGAGGCTGATGTTTAATGGACTGTATCACCCAGGGGCCCCCAGAATACATTTTAAAGCTTTAAAACGTATGAAATGTATTATATATGGGTTAGCCTAATTTTTTTCAGGTATTCTCTTGAATTATTAAAGTATTATTATTTTTATTATACTGTATCATACATAATACTAATTATTTTATTTTATTATTTTTAAAAGATTTTATTTATTTATTTGAGAGAGTGAGAGAGAGCATGAGAAGGGAGAAGGTCAGAGGGAGAAGCAGACTCCCCGTGGAGCTGGGAGCCCAGTGTGGGAGGGACTTGATCCTGGGATTCTTGGATTATGACCTGAGCTGACGGCAGACAGGCAATGAACTGAGCCACCCAGGCGCCCCAATACTAATTATTTTAGACATTGAAATGTGTGCATCATTTAGGTGTACAATTCAGTGACATTAAGTATATTCATAAGGTTCTGTAACTGTCACCACTGTTCATTTCCCATGTTTTCCAGCATAGTACAAAAATTCTGTACCCATTAAATTGTGGGTTCTCATTCCTTTGTCTCCCAGGCCCCGGTACCTCTGTAATATTATCTGTCTCACTGAACATAAATGGAATCACACAATACTTGTGCTTTTGTGTCTGGCTTATTTCACTAAACATAATTTTTTTAGGGTTTATATGTATTCTTATACCAGGGTTCCATTTATTTTTTTGGCTCAGTAGTACACATTGCGTATATATAACAGTCTTTTTATTCATTCACATATTTATGGACATTTTGTTTTTTCCACTTTGGTGGTTGTGGACAATGCTCCCTTCACGGGGAGTTTGCTTCTCCCTCTGCTCTTCTTCCCACCTGTTTTCTCAATCTCTCTCTCTCTCTCTCAGCTAAATAAAAATATTTATTTATTTATTTATTTATTTATTTATTTATTTATTTATTTATTTATTTATTTATTATTATTATTTTTAAAGATTTTATTTATTTATTTGACAGACAGAGATCACAAGCAGGCAGAGAAGCAGGCAGAGAGAGAGGAGGAAGCAGGCTTCCTGCTGAGCAGAGAGTCTGATGCGGGACTCGATCCCTGGACTCTGAGACCATGACCCGAGCTGAAGGTAGAGGCTTAACCCACTGAGCCACCCAGGCGCCCCCTTAAATAAAAATATTAAAAGAAAAAATAAGGAAAAAGTAAGGATTTTTACAGTGCCTGTACAATGTACATTCACACCAGCTTACAGAGGTTTCAGAATCTTCACATCATTGGCAGCACTTCCTTTTCTTTCCTTTTATTTAAAAAAAAATTATCAATCTTCCTTTTTTTAAAATGAATTGATAATACATTGGGATTTTATTTTGCATTTCTGTAATGACTAATTTTAAGTGCCTTCTGATGCGTATTGACCATTTGCTTTGTCTTTGGAGAAATATTTACTCAAATCGTTTGCTCATTTTTAAATTGGGTTCTTTGTTCTCCTGTTGAATTATAGGAGGTTTTTTTGTTTTTGTTTTGTTTTGTTTTTTTAAAGATTGTATTTATATGCAGACAGAGATCACAAGCAGGCAGAGAGGCAGGCAGAGCCCGATGCAGGGCTTGATCCTAGGACATTGGGATCGTGACCTGGACTGAAGGCAGAGGCTTTAACCTTCACTGAGCCACCTAGGTGCCCCATTTTATAGGAGTTTTTTTAATATACTCTGGATATTAATGTCTTATCAGATCTATGATTTGCAAATAGATTCTCTCAGTCTGTGGGTTTTCTTCACACTCTGTGGGTAGTCTTTTTTTAATCTGCAGAATATTTTAATTTTTTGTTGTTGTTGTTGTGTATGCCTTTAAGTGTCATAGCTGAGAAGTTACTGCCTGAATTAGAGTTTGTAAAGATTTTCCTTCATATCTTCTAGCAGTTTTATAGTTTGTTATATTAACATATCTAATCCATTTTGTGTTAATTTTTGTGTATGGTGTAAGATAGGGTTCAGCTTAATTCTTTTCCATGTAGATGGCCAGTTTTCCAAGTACTGTTTGTTAGAAAGGTTGACCTGCATATCTTGCACAAGCCTAACAAGCTTGTGTTTCCACTCTTAAGTGTTTCTGCCTTGGATGCTATTTGCAACTATTTTTTGATTACAGTATCAGAAACATTTTATTTTGGGTCATTATCTGAGGCTGTTTGAAGAAGCATAGTTACATATTCCAGTGAATTCCACATTAATTCTGCATGTAAGAGTAGTTTTTAAAAAACTTGGAGAAGATAGTATTTGAACTACTTGTACAACTTGGTATTTCAGACTTGAAATAATCAGTATGTTTCACAATTTTTTTTTAATATACACATTGTATGTATGAATAGCATTTTTGTAGTTGATATTTTAAGAATTTGTCCTGTGGTTACTTAATGATATTATAATTCATTATTTTAGTATTAAAAAATAAATGGGAACTTTAAAATGTAATGTACTTTGTGGGACTACTTTGTAGAATGATCAACAGGCCTTATTTTTCATTTAGCTTTAAAAATTCAAGTGCTTGGGGCACCTGGGTGCCTCAGTCATTGAGTGTTGTCTTTTGCTCAGGTCATGATCCCAGAGTCCTGGGATTGAGCCCACGTCTCCCTCCCTGCTCAGCGGGAAGCCTGTTTCTCCCTCTCCTACTCCCCCTGCTTGTGTTCCCTCTTGCTGTCTCTCTGTCTCTGTCAAATAAACAAATAAGATCTTTAAAAAAAAAAATCAAGTGCTATTGTTTTCTGTTGAGCAGTTTATGTTAGTGATGTTTATGGTGGCAAGTAATAGATGTTAGAACCTAGTGTTTTTAGTAACGATTAGTTTTTTCATGTATTAATGTTATCTGTGTTTTTAATATCTACAAATAGATAAATGAATGACTTGTATATAATTAGTATATTATGTATTATTAGATATCCTATAATATAAATTATATATTATTAATTAATATTAGCAAATATTGTGTTTTATCATATAATATAAATTACATATTGTTATGCATTAACTGATTAGCAAATGATTGGTAATATTAGTATTTTATCTAATATGTTTATTCAGGATATACTAGATATAAATTTGTCTAGACAGTTACAAATCTACATTGTGCGTTATTCTTATTTGATATAGTAAGAAGTAGTGCGCTATATTGTTAGTATTACATTTAATGAATGATTCTTCATATTTTACACACAATATATAGTTTTTAAAAGGATAGTATAATCAGCCCACAGATGAAATTGAACATGGTTTGTTTTAAAATTTTACTTATTTGAGAGAGAATGAGGCAGGAGGAGGGGTAGGGGAGAGGGAGAAGCAGACTCCCTGCTGAGCAGGAGGCCTGACATGTAACTTCATCCCAGGAACCCAGGATGATGTTTAACTGACTGAGCCATCCAGGTGCCCCGAACATGGGTCATTTGATACAGATGTGGGATTACAGCTTTAAACTGTCTTGAAATACAGTGATATGGAAGAATCAGTGAAAGCAAATATATTTTATTCTTTAGGATAATTCTCATAGAATTTTCTTGTTTCTGAATTTGAAGTTTCATTTTGAAATAATTTTTTAAAAAATCATTTATGTACTTAAAGATACCGTTGGACTTTTCCATTTTTATATAATAAATTATAAAGCATGAGTCATTAAATATTTCTGTAACTTAATTTTTTGCTTGAATACTGAAATAGGTTTGTGTTTTCCATCTAATAGAAGTACTACACACAGGATAAATAAAGTTTTTTATCCCTCGCATTTTTCATTTTTAGCTGTCTGATGGGAATAAATAACTTGGTAACACTTTTCTTTCCATAATAGATTTTGAATGACATTAATTTTATTTGGTTCACTATTATGTTTTAGTTGTGTAACATCTTTTCATTATTATATGTTAGATCTTACAGAGCCTAACATATAAAAGTTGATTTTATGAGCTCTGAGCTTAATGTGTTAATATTTTTGCTTTTCTCTCACAGCATTTTCAGTTAGCTTTGATTGACTGTAATCCCTGTACTTTGTCCAGTGTTGAAAGTAAGTATTTCTAAGTATAATAAGTCTTTTGTCTCTTTGGGAAATCATGACCATAAATACCTTTTCAAATCTACTGTATTTTTGTTTCTGTCTTTGAGTTGTTGAGAATAAGAGTGGAAGAGCACAAGCCTGAGTCAAAGACTTTACGTGATTGATTTGGGTAGGTGGTGGTTGTTAAAGATAATCAACACAATTACTTCCTTAAAAATAGAAATGTCTAGTTTCTAATTGAGTGGTATCACTAGTAGTGGTTGTTTCAACTATCTACTTTAGTGGAAAAATGATTTCTTTTCCTTCTGTTAATATTGAGGATTTGAATATTTCTCAGAGCATGACTTGAAATTCTTGTGCTTGTAAAATTGGGAAGATCATAAGAATTCAAAGTAAAGTTAAAAACTGAATGGAAAATTTATTTCATTTTGTTAGTAAATCATAAGTGTATAGTTTCTTTAAATAAGTGTATATTTTTTTTCTTTAGAAATAGCAAATGAATGTGTACCATTAGTATTTTTGAAAATAATTAGGTGATAGAAGAAATATATGATTTTCTTTAGGAATAATATTCTAGTATAGTAATTAATAAAAATTAAAGTTTAAATTTCAAGACCGTTGTTGGCACCAGTGTCCAAATTTCAGTGTGTATAATTGAAAAGTGCTAGGTTGAACATTTTTTGTAGTTGTATTTTTATACTATTCTGTCAAAGAACATTTAAGAATGAAATACCTTATAAAAGATAACACTGTATCTTACACAGTTGTGAGCCAGAGACATGGAATCTGAGACTATAATCTCGAGGAAGTTCAGATGGTATTTGGGTGCAAGTTAGCTAATCTTTGGTTTCTTTACCATTTATTAGATTCATGTGAAGTTTGGGAAATTGAGATAGTGATTTTCCGCGTCTCTTTACCTTATTTCTTTTTACCGATAATCCAGTTTCCTTCCAATAATGATGTAAGATGAGATTAGTAGTAACTGGACTTGGCATGGTAAGAAGAGCTATCTTGGGAAAGGGCATCAAGAAAGAAAGAAAATTGGAACATGTAAAATAAAGATTTTAGCCTTTAGATAAAGTATCTTCACCCGTAAAATTTCTTAGCCTGTAAAATGAGTCTATGAAATAAAATATCTCTTTAATTACAGAATTAAATAACCTAAAAAATGAAAATAACCTACAAATAGACTCTCTGTTAGTTGTTAGTAATAGCTGTTAGTTGGTTTCTTTTTGTTTTGTTATCTTGTGATAGTATTTTGTCCTCTCTAGGGAAGACATTTTTATTCTTCATGAAAGGGGATTAACATGCAATGTGTAACCCTTTTTTGTACCAAAAAGTTGTTTTAGAGTTAAATACAGAATTTTGAGGAGAATTTCTTTTTTATGGAAAGGAATTTATGGATACCTAATGCAGTGTTCTCCAACCTGGATATAGAGAAGTTACTAGAAGGGTGGGGAACTTCCTAACAGAGTTTTCCAGGCCTTTATAACCAGGCTGACTGAACCAGGATCTTTCTTTTTTTTTTTCTTTTAAGACTTACTCATTTATATTAGAATGAAAGAGAATGAGCAGCAGGTGGGGGAACAGATGGAGAGAGTCCTCAGGTAGACACCCTGCTGAGCATGGAGCTTGATCCCAGCCTAATGACCTGACCTGAACCTTTACCAAGAATGGTAGCAACTGGGCCACTCAGGCACCCCTGAATCAGAATCTGTAAAAGCTAATCTTTTTTTTTTCTTTTTTTTTTTCCCAAAGATTTCATTTATTTATTTGACAGAGAGAGATCACAAGTAGACAGAGAGGCAGGCAGAGAGAGAGAGAGAGAGAGGGAGAGGGAAGCAGGCTCCCCGCTGAGCAGAGAGCCCGACTCGGGATTCGATCCCAGGACCCTGAGATCATGACCTGAGCCGAAGGCAGCGGCCTAACCCACTGAGCCACCCAGGCGCCCCATGTAAAGGCTAATCTTAAGAATTTGAATTTTTTCACGCTTCCTAGAATGAATTTTATCTTTGTGGTATTCAGTGAGAGAGAAAGTTTGAGTAAGAAGAAAAGGAGAGAGACACATCTTGGTACTTTTCTTCCAGCAGATTTCATCACCACTGTGAGACTGTCCTTAAAAAAAAACAAATGCACCTACATAAATAATCTCTATATAATTTTGACAGGTTCTCCTACTTAGAATCTAACTGACAAAGCAAGAAGAAAATAATGTTGTTGTTTTTTTTTTTTAAAGATTTATTTATTTATTTATTTGACAGGCAGAGATCACAAGTAGGCAGAGAGGCAGGCAGAGAAAGAGAGGAAGGGAAGCAGGCTCCCCGCTGAGCAGAGAGCCATACTCGGGGCTCGATCCCAGGACCCCAGGACCATGACCTGAGCCGAAGGCAGAGGCCTTAACCCACTGAGCCACCCAGGCGCCCCAGAAAATAATGTTTTTTTCATTAATAAACGAAAACCATAAAATGCACAAAGCTAAATTTTAGTTAAATTTTGTGATCTTACTTTATTGACTATTATGGTCTTCACTGAATCAGTAATCCTCCAGTGATTGGGAATTGGGCAATAGTAAGAGCTTCCAAAAAAGGGAAGTAAAAATGTTCTACTTTATTTGATTTTTCACATGTATTTACTTCATAATCTTGCTTTTTAGGTGGTTTGACTTTTTTTTCTTTTTTAAATTAAAGCTGCCTAATGCTAAAACCTGAAAAGTACTCATTTCCCCATGTGTTATTTGTATTACACTGATCTATTACTTATAAGGAAGTACTTTTTTAGGATTTACTGAAAGGCACAATTTTTATATATTTAGAAAACGTCTATTAAATAGTAACTTTATTTGTAAGGTGAAAGTTTGCGAATGTTGTGTTATGATATATACATTTAAAAGATATATTTAGTTATTATTGCTGATTTGAGCTTCATATAATATTTATGGTTGATTTTTAATGCTCCAAATATGTTAAAGTTTTCTAGAGTTAACATTAAGTAATTAAAATTACATTGTAATTTAATAATGACTTCCAGTAATGTTTTCTTTATATGCTTTTGGTCTTTAGCAGATTTATTTTCATGTTACTTAAGTAAACACAAAAGACACACTCCTAAATAAAATTTATAATCTTTAGTTTTAGCATTTCCTTATATTTTACATTTTCTTTATTTTTATTACATTATGTCAACTCTCCGGTAATTAATTCTTTTCCATGATTTCATATTGCAGTTCAGTTTCATATTGCCCACTTGTATGAAACCCAGGTAAGTGTTTTAACTAAACAAGAACAAAATCTTAGAACAAAATCCTCTTCACGCTCTAAGCGAAATGAATTTTATAAGGCAATTTCATGCTTTAATTGAAATAATCCATTTGAATAATTTCTCAGCATATACTCCTGCATATATTTAATATAATCATATGTATATATTTATACTTACTACATGTATTTGCAGTATTGCTTAGTGAAAAAGATATGAAGGTATTTGAGGTTTGTTTTCAATATGTGTATCGTGTTTGTACTACCTTCAACTCACTGTAATTTAATAAATTCTCCAGACACTCTGCTTGCTGAATACTAGAAACTGTCCTTTAATATGGCTTGTCTCTAAACTTAAATCATTTGCGTGCTGTGAAATGACTACTTCAGTTTTCTACCATTTGATATTAATGTCTAATTTATTTTACAAAATGTTTGTGGAGGTTTATTTTTTATTTAAAATCAATTAATTTACATATAGAGTATTATTAGTATCAGAGGTATAGTTTGGTGATTCATCAGTCCTGTGGGACATGAATGCTCATTACATCACATGCCCTCCTTAGTGTCCATCACCTATTTATCTCAGCCCCCAGACTCCCTCCAGCAACACTCAATTTGTTTCCTATGATTCAGTGTTTCTTATGGTTTGTCTCCCTCTCTGATTTTGTCTTGTTTTATTTTTCTCTCCTTTCCCCTATGCTAATTCTGTTTTGTTTCTTAAATTCCACATATTAGTGAAATCATAATGATAATTGTCTTTCACTGATTGAGTTATTTCCCTTAGCATAATACCTTCTAGTTCCATACAGGATGTTGCAAATGACAAGATTTTGTGGTTTTTGTTTTGCTTTGTTTGTTGGATGGTTGAGTAATACTGCTGTATATATGCCATATCTTTATCCATTCTTCTGTGTATGGACATTTGGGCCCTTTCCATGGTTTGGCTATTGTGGACATTGTTGCTATAAACATTGGGGTGCAGTAGGTATTCACCACCAGTAGGTATTTACCCTAAATATAACAAATCTTTACAAAAAATCTTTTTTGTAAAGTATCTTTTTGTAAAGATTTATATCTTTAGGGTAAGTACCTACTAGTGCAGTTGCTGCGTCGTAGGGTAGCTCTGTGTTCAATGTTCTGAGGAGCCTCCATATTGTTCCAGAATAGTTGTGCCAGCTTGTGCTCCCACCAGCAATATAAGAGAGTTCCTGTTTCTCCACATCCTTGCCAACATCTGTCGTTTCCTGACTTGTTAACTTTGTTTGTGGATGTTTATAATAAGACATTATTTTAGAATAGTTTCCTGTGTTTTTGTGTAATACTGAAATGCCTTTAAACATCTTAATATTATTAGGCCACTTATGGTCGGCATGCCTTTCTTTTTAATCCTTTTAGTGATATAACTAGAGTATTTTACAGTTTTTGCCTTTTCCAGAATGTCAGATTTGGAAGCATAGTATATTTACCCTTTTCAGATTGGCTTTTTTCATTTAATGTGCATTTAAGTTTCCTTTATTTCTTCATGGCTTGATAGCTCAGTTCTGTTTAGCTCTGAATAATATTTTATTGTTTAGATGGACTAAAGTTATTAATACATTGACCCTATGAAGGATATCAAATTGTGGCAATTATGAATGAAGCTGTGAAAAGCATTTTGGCCCTTTGTAAATATCACTCATCCCCTCTATACCTAATTCCATGAGAAACATACCTAATATAATGAGACAAAGTTTTTCTCATGGAAAGATAACTGAATTTTGTGAAACGGTTTTAAATTTTGTCAGGTGTTGAATCTTCACATTTTTTTCTGAGCCAGCTTTGGGCTTTGCCCTCTGGGTGGGGAGGGTGGTCTGCTTGAGATTCTTTGCCTCTGCATATCCCCCTGCTTGTGTTTGAGATTCTTTTCCCTCTGCCATCCCCCTGCTTGTGCATGCATGTGCATTCTTTTTCTCTCAAATAAATAAATCTTTTTTAAAAAACCCTTTTACACAGTAAAGGAAACAATCCACAGAGTGATAAGATAGGTAACAGAATAGGAGAAAATATTTGCAAGCCATTTAATACAATAAGGGATTAATCTTGCAAATATATAAAGAATAAATGTAACTCAACAGCAGAAGAAATCTAGTAAGTGGGTTTTAAAATGGGTTAAGTGTTTGCATAGAAATTTCTCTGTTGAAGACATATAGATGGCCAGCCTGTAATGAAACAATGCTTACTGTCATTAATCAGGGAAATTTAAATAAAAACCATAGTGAGGTATCATTCAAATCTATGTGGACATCTATAATAAAAAACTAAAAGGAAATGTTGGCTAGGATGGAGAATAATTGGAATGTGGTATGCTGTTGGGATGGCAAAAATGGGGCAGATACTATAGAAACCAGTATATAAGATTTCTTCAAAAAAGCTACCGCAGGATACAATAATCTCACTTCTGAGTATTTATCCAAAAGATTTGCAGTCAGGATTTCAAAGAGATATTTGCAATCCTGTGTTCACTGTAGCACTATTCATAATAGCCAGGATGGGGAACAATTATTGACTGCTAAATACAATGTTCTTTCACAAATGAATGGAGAAAGAAAATTTGGTGTTCTATACAAGTCTTTTATATTCTCAGTAAATTTTTCTAAAATTTTTTTTGAAGATTTTATTTATTTATTAGGTAGGCAGAGAGGCAGGCAGAGAAAGAGGGGGAAGCAGGCTCCCTGCTGAGGACTCTCAGATCATGACCTGAGCCGAAGGCGGAGGCGTTAACCATTACTGAGCCACCCAGGTGCCCCTAAAAATTTTTAAGTAGAATTGTTTTCTGAATTTCATTTTTGGATCATTCTTTACCTAGTGGGTAGTATGCAACTGATACTTGGTTATTAATTTTATATCCTGTAACTGATAAATTTGACTTGGGTTTTGTGTGGGGAAGTCTTTACCATTGTATGTACAGGCATCTTTGTGGATGTAGAGTTGGTGTCTGTTTGTATATCTGTAAATGCACATCTGATAGAAATAAAAACTGAATTTTTTTCTCCTAAGATTATTGTTTTTGGTCACATTTGGTTAGGGAGTTTTTGGTCACATTTGGTTAGGGAAGAAACTCAGAATTATTAGCTTCAATGTATACATTTATTTGAATTAGTCATGTTGCTCTGCTCATTTAATACAAATATGCTTGAAATTACATTTTTATCCTTTTGTTATTATGCTTACAAAATGACTGATTGTTTTTCCAAGTACATTAAAAAGATAATGCTTTAACTGATGAATCTCTAAACTCTGCCTCTGATACTAATAATACATTAATATGTTAATTAATTGAATTTAAAGTTTTAAAATGATGATGTTTTGTAAATTTCTGTTAGTTTTTCCTGTTGTGGAGTTGTATTAAACACGAACACGCTAATAGTAATAGAGTTTAGTCTTATTAGTACTTTTTGGGGAGAACTGTGGGCAGTGGACTCACTTAGAAATTTGCCTGTACCTTAAATATCATGAGCATTATTTGTATCATAACTGTGGAACAAGGGTTAGGTCTTTAACCCTGTGTATGTGTTTTTCAAGAATATTTTCAACAAGAGAGGTGTATAAAGTTAAAATGTTATCTACATTCCTCTTGTGTTAGGTTTTGTAAAACACAGTACTACTTAAGTGTATTTGCTTTATACTTTGAATCTTTGAAAGTCTTCCCAGTTAGTTATACATTTAATAGAATACTTGTACAAACAAACAAACAAAAAAGAAAACTTATACAGCTTTGTGAATGTTATTATATAATGTATAAGGTTGAAGTTAACTCTATTTGTAACTTTTGGGATATAGCAGATTTTTTAAACGTTGTATTTTGTTGACCCGCTGTTATATTGAAGGTTAATTTTATCAGCTCTTAGTTGTTATGCATCATAGCTGTCCAGGGTTGAAGAAATATTCCATTAATAATTCACTTTGTACATTCAGTTATTTTTTTATTACAGAAACTTTATATTATCTAAATTCATATAGTACAGATTCTTTATAGTATACATTTTAGTGTTCTTACTATTTCATTTCTCGAAAAGTTAATTAAATCATGTAATCAATTCCTTATTAAAATCTTTATTTTTATTTAAAGATTTATTCTTTTATTTTTCTTTGACTTCTTTTCTATTTTAGAGGAAATATCATTCTGCAAAAGAAGCCTATGAACAACTGTTACAGACAGAAAACCTACCTGTACAAGTAAAAGCAATTGTTTTACAACAGTTAGGTATATAAAGATTTATTTTCTACTATAGATTCCTTTAATTACAGATGTTTGGGTGGTTGGTGGGTGCAGTTGGAACTCTTCTGATTAACAGTCCCTTTTTATTTGAAATTATGCATTAAGTTAATGATAACGTGTGTTAATTTGAGATTTTATTTAAAATACTTTATATTGTAAGTGTTCTTCTATAACTATTATTCCCTTTCCTCTTCTGTCCAGAATTGATTTATACCCACTATCTAACACAGTCCATCTCAAAAACCTATCTAACTTCAGTGTTTCAGTGCAACTAGTCTTTTTAAACTCTCAGTATTAACCTCTTGTACTTGATCTCTGGAGTAAGTTTGAGTACTTTCATGTGCATACTGCGTTATGAAGTTAATAAATTGACATCTTTCACACAGCTTCTGAGTGGCTGTTGTGCTTCTTTTCATAGACTTATTCGCAATATGAATTAGTGGAACTATGGCATCTAAAAATTATAGAATATTTCACTCTGTATGTTACACAGCATTTCTTAAAATACTATGTTTTTCATAAGAAAATCTAATGTTTAATGTAAAGTTAACATTGTTATTTCTTAGAAGATAATAATGAATATTCCTTAGTAATTCATATTATTAGTTACTCATTATGTCTATTTTATATTTTGGTTGGAGTTTGTATTTGTTTTCACTGTTTCTATTTGGTTTTGAACAAATAATTCTAAATTTTAATGAAGTTTGTTGATATTATGGGTGTCTTCATAATGTCATTTGATTATTCTATCTGTGTCAAAGTAATTAAGCGTAGTTTTCCCTTAGTGTGGTATTTTTGTAAAGGTAATTTTATACACTTCTTTAGACTCAAAACTGAAACACTGGTTTCTTTTGCCTTAAATGTAAATTTAACATATTTTGTCATGTTCTGGTTTTTCCATTATCTCTCTGTTTCTGTTTCTGTAATTCTGAACCTGTATATTTTTTTTAATTAATTATTTTTTAAAATAAAGATATAACGTATTTTTATCCCCAGGGGTACAGGTCTGTGAATCGCCAGGTTTACACATTTCACAGCACTCATCATAGCACATACCCTCCCCAATGTCCATATCCCCACCACCCTCTCCCGTCCCCCCTCCCCCCAGCAACCCTCAGTCTGTTTTTTGAGATTGAGTCTTTTATGGTCTGTCTCCCTCCCAATCCCATCTTCTTTCATTTTTTCTTTTCCTACCCCCTAACCCCCCCACATTGCATCTCCACTTCCTCATATCAGGGAGATAATATGATAGTTGTCTTTCTCTGATTGACTAAGCATAATACTCTTTAGTTCCATCCACGTCGTCGCAAATGGCAAGATTTCATTTCTTTTGATGGCTGCATAGTATTCCATTGTGTATATATACCACATCTTCTTTATCCATTCATCTGTTGATGGACATCTAGGTTCTTTCCATAGTTTGGCTATTGTGGACATTGCTGCTATAAACATTCGGGTGCACGTGCCCCTTTGGAGCACCACGTTTGTATCTTTAGGATATATACCCAGTAGTGCAATCGCTGGGTCATAGGGTAGCTCTATTCTGAACCTGTTTATTAAGCAGGCACTCTGTACTGCTTTACTGCCCTTTAAACCCATTTTTCATTAGTTTTCCATAAGCCTTGGAGAGTTTTTGTTTATTATTTTTGTTCTTGGCTAAATACTGTGTTTAGAATGTTGATGAAAATACCCAGTATCAATAAGATAAAGAGCCTTACTCTCTAAGGTTTTTAAAAATTACTTAGCTGATGTATCTTTTTTGATTATGTAAGCTTTTATATATTTATTCCTTAGAAATCAGTATTGGCTTGCTACTTGTTTTAATATTCAAAGGAAAAGTAAATTAATCATCTTTATATTTTTGGTGTATAGGATGCGATTTTTTAAAAAATTAAATTTGGAAAAGGAAAATCCAGGGCTACTAATTTAGTGTTAGTGCATTGCCCTAAATAAATTAAATTTCTCTCAGCTCTTTAAGAGCCCTGAGTGGCATTGACTCTACCTTTTTGAGTGAGGTAGACTTCCCTATAGCTATCTTTGGTAGTTTTAAATTTGGGGGAAATTTGAAACCAGATGAATAAAATGTACAGAAAGGATTTTATTAGTGTTTTTCATGATATTCTTAACAGTGGAAAAATAGTTGGATCATAGGTAAATGCTTATTATTTTTTAATTATAGGATGGATGCATCATAATGTGGATCTACTGGGAGACAAGGCCACCAAGGAAAGCTATGCGATTCAGTATCTCCAGAAGTCTTTGGAGGCAGATCCTAATTCTGGCCAGTCTTGGTATTTTCTTGGGAGGTGAGATTAGACATTTGAATTGTCCTGCATAGAGTTAATTTATAATCTAAAATGTTAGTTTATATAATATCTACTCTTTTTTATAAATACATGATAGCAGATTCTTGATTGGTAAAACTGGATCACTCTAAATTTGGTACTTTTAGTGAGAAATTCTTATTTTGCTTATCAGTTTTTATTTTTACCTTGTCTTCATGGTCCTTGCATTACGGTTAGTTTTTGAAGTATTAAACAGTTTTCAAGAGACATCAGATACTAATCACTAATACTGTTTTTCAATTCAGTATATAATTTTGTCCCTTCTGTTATTTCTATCATTTTTAATGTATTTATTTGATGATTCATTTTTATTCTCCCTGATAACCTATGGTAAAGTTCATTTGAATAGTTTGAGATGTTAATTTTCATTTCACATAAATGAAAATACTAGATCTGTCAGGTTGATTTTCTCAGAGTTACATACTTAATTGTCTTACTTTGATTTAATTGTAAATTTCACCTGATTCTTTTTCTCTTTCTTTTTTATTATTATTATTATTATTATTATTATTTTTTTTTTTTTTAAGATTTTATTTACTGGGTGCCTGAGTGGCTCAGTTGGTTTAGCATCTGTCTGACTCAGGTCATTTTCCCAGGGTTCTGGGATCAAGCCCCACATTGGGCTCCCTGCTGAGGAGCCTACTTCTCCCTCTTCTTGTTCTCCCTCCTCCTGCCACTCCTCCTGCTTGTGCTTTCTCTCTGTCAAATAAATAAATAAAATCTTTTTTAAAAAAAGATTTTTAAAAAATTTGTTTTTTTTAATCTTTTTTTAAAATAGATTTTACTTATTTGAGAGAGTGCACGAGTGGTGGGGAGGGTCAGAGGGAAAGGAAGGAGCCAGCTTGCCAATAAGCAGGGAACCTGATGTAGGGCTAGATCCCAGGACTCCAAAATCATGACCTTAGGTGAAGGCAGATGCCTAACCAACAGAACCATCTAGGTGCCCCTCATCTGATTCTTTTTTTACAAGGAATACTTTATTTTGAGAAACTTCGTCATGAAGTCTAATTCAGATTTAGTTTTTGTTTGTTTTAAAGATTTTATTTATTTATTTGACAGACAGAGATCACAAGTAGGCAGAGAGGCAGGCAGAGAGAGAGGAGGAAGCAGGCTCCCTGCCAAGCAGAGAGCCTGATATGGGACTTGATCTGAAGGCAGAGGCTTAACCCTGATATGGGACTTGAGCTGAAGGCAGAGGCTTAACCCACTGATCCACCCAGGCGCCCTAGATTTAGTTTTTATGTTAACTTTAGTTTTTCTGTAATGTGTAGTTTTTTTTGTTTGGTAAAAATAAATAAGGTAGATTATTGATAGGGTTTTTTTTTTTTCTTTAAAAAAATTTTTATTATCTATTAATAATGTTTAATAACAACTGCTAAGTTAACTACTTTTATTGTACTTTTTTCTAGTTTCCCCAGGACTTATAGAAGAGTCTAATTTGAGTTGTTTGTAATATAAAACTTGTAAGTCCAAACTTAGTCTCTCTCGTCCACTTAAAGTTCTCAGAAAGAAGCTGAATCTTTTCTCTCTCCATTGTCTTGCATTGTATAATGAACAAAATGGGTATATAATAAATAAGTAAAATAGCATTTGGATTTGGAACTAATTTATTATTGTTAGCTTTACATAATGAGTGTCTTTTTAAAAAATATTTTATTTATTTATTTGGCGGAGAGAGACACAGTGAGAGAGGGAACACAAGCAGGGGGAGTGGGAGAGGGAGAAGTAGGCTTCCCACCAAGCAGAGAGCCCGATGTGGGACTCACTCTCAGGACTGTGGGATCATGACCTGAGCCGAAGGCAAATGCTTAATGACTGAGCCACCCAGGCACCCCATAATAATGAATGTCTTAGGACTTAGTGTAAAAGAGGCTTATTATGGGTCGTCTTGGTGGCTCAGTGTATTAAGCCTCTGCCTTCAGTCAGGTCATGATCTCAGGGTCCTGGGATCGAGCTCCACATTGGGCTCTCTCCTCAACAGGGAGCCTGCTTCTGCCTCCACCTGCCTCTCTGCCTACTTGTGATCTCTCTCTCTCTCTGTCAATAAATAAATAAAATCTTAAAAAAAAAAAAAAGCTTTTTTATTAGAAAAAGAGAGAGCTATGAAATTTGACTTCTAATTGTTTTATGGATTAGTACTGTTACTACTATAGATTTTAGGAGTGTAAATAATTTGATACAAAATGAGAATTTGTAGCATAATATGCACTATGCATAGCTTTTTAATATAAGAAGTTATTATTCTTTAATTACAAATATAAAGTTTAAAATGAAATATGTTTGAAATTAACATTTAAATAATGATGTACTTCTCTATCTAATTGAGAACAGTATTCCTCAGAGGGCTTTGCCCATAGACACCTGATATTAAAACATGGACCTGTGCTTTATTTTTAACTTTTTGGATAAAATTATCTGAATGTGCAGAACATTTTCTTGACTTCTCAAATAGAAGATATTAATTTTTTTCGGGCTCAGGATTATCATTTTAAACAGTAATTATTTTCAATCTTATTTTTTTCTGTGATTTCTATAATATAATATAATATAATATAATATAAACATAATATAATAAAATATATAATTTTGCTTCTTTTGCTCTCATCTACTGTCTAACTAATGTATTATTTTAATTGGCTTTATTGCTACAGAAACTAAGTTTGCAAAAATAAATTCTGAAATTCATTAAAGCTTTGAATGAGAATCTCATTGTCAGTAGAATTCATAGAGAAATACTATGACACTAGTATTTCAGAGACTTATTTGTTAACCACTGCTTCAAGGTTGTGTTGCATATTGTTGCTTATTGCTTGGTGTATGTCTGTAAAAGTGAGATGGTGAGCATCTGCGTGGGTCTTTTGAATATGTGTCTGCCTTTCCCGGCTCTGGTTGTGATCCTGGGATTTAGGAATTCCCTGTTTAGCGGGGAGCCCACCTCTCCCTATTCCTCTGCAGTTCCCCATGCCTGTGCGCTCAGTCTGTCTCTCTCTCTCAAGTAAATAAAAATACACCCCCTCCAAAAAAAGGTGAGATGGTGATATAGTAATATGATTATTTTACACATAGGGAAAATGAGTCCAGAGAAGTAAACTGGTTTCCTTAAGTGATGTCACAGAAAAGTAGTAAATGTCACAGAAAGAGCTGGAACTACAGAGGTGTAACTGAAGTTTAGTTGGTGCTCCTTGTATTACAGGTCGGCCAACCTTAAAGGAACCTAAACAAGTTGTATTAGGGATACAGTTGTTTTGATTGGACTCAGTCTTGGGCATATTGACATTCTCTCTTGACTTTTAAAAAGGGGGCATGAAAATGCTGGTTTCAGAAATTATTTCTTATTTCTTTGGCATTTGGGTAAATGTGTTAGATAATCTGAAATTTTGTTTTGTTTAAAAATATACTTTTCTAATGCTATTCCTATCATCTATGATGTCTGTCCCTGTTTCCAGTTACCGCTAACTCCCTTTTTAATTCTCTGTCCAACAGAGATTTTATGCACTCTCTAAAATCACTTTCTCTGTTTCCTTTACTGGTGTTTCTTCTGTCTGTCAGCCCACAAATTAGTCATCTTTCATGTTTATTTCTCCTCACTTCTGTTTCCTGAACATTAGAAATGTACACACCAAAATATCTTTTAAAACCTCATTTATTGGGGCACTTGGGAGACTCAGTTGGTTAAGCATCTGCCTTCGGCTCAGATCATGATCTCAGATTCTGGGATCAGCCTCCAAATCAGGCTCCCTACTCAGCTGGGAGTCTGTTCTCCCTCTTTACCCTGCTTGTGCTCTCTCCCTATCTGGCTGTCTCTCACTCTCAAATAAATTTAAAAAAAATTTTTTTTTTAATGTTTTATTTATTTGAGAGGGAGAGGGTGAGAGAGCTTGATGGGTGGGGGAGGGTCAGAGGGAGAAGCAGACTTCCCACTGAGCAGGGAGCCTGACGAGTGGGGAGACTTGATCCTGGGACTCTGGGTTAATGACGTGAGCTAAAGGCAGTTACTCAAGCAACTGAACTACCCAGGCGCCCCAATAAAAATCCTTTTAAAAAGGAAATAAAAGCTCATTTATCATGTTCTTTCTTAGACTAGCCACTTTATTCTTTTTTTACCTTATTCTTTTTCACAATAATTTACTTTTTTTTTTTTTTAAGATTTTATTTATTTATTTGACAGAGATCACAAGTAGGCAGAGAGGCAGGCAGATAGAGGAGGAAGCAGGCTCCCCACTGAGCAGAGAGCCCGATGTGGGGCCCTATCCCAGGACATGGGGATCACGACCTGAGCCGAAAGCAGAGGCTTTAACCCAGTAAGCCATCCAGGTGCCCCAATAATTTACTTTTTTATACTGAGTTTTACAGTATCTCCTTTAGTATGTGGTGAAGTCAGGGAGTCTACAGTCATTTGGTATTATTCTTTTTATACAATTTTCATTACTTTCACTTTAATTCTGGCTCACGTGTGTGTACTCAGAATTACTTTAATTCTGGCTCATATCTGTGTACCAGCCTTGTGGCTTTCTGTCGCAAATCTATTTTCAGCCTTTGATTTTTCAGTTTATACGTTGTTAGAAGATTAATGTTCTGTAAAGTGCTTTTGTCATGACACTTCCTTTTTTAGGACAAACTCAAGTTGATCAAAGTTGGATTTAAATTTTCCATTTGTAGATTGACTAACATTTGTTTATATGAAATGCCTTTTTTATCATTTCTACTATAATCTGATTCCCAACCATTTGGATTACATGAATTAAAATTTAAATGAGTAATAGTAGTGTTCATCCTACACTGGCTGTACAGTTAAAAGTATTAAAACATTTCTTGCTATTTTGTATCCTACAAAGCCATTAGAAGTAATATGACCCAAAAAGTTCCATTTTGGAAACACATTTAAATAATTTCTGTGTCTTAAGAAAACAAATTTAAAAACAAAATTACTGGGGCACCGGGTGGCTCAGTGGGTTAAGCCTCTGCCTGCGGCTCGGGTCATGATCCCAGGGTCCTGGGATGGAGACCCCATCAGACTCCAGGCTCTATGGGCAGCTGGCTTCTTCCTCTCCATCACTTGTGCTCTCTGACGCATGCACTCTCCCTCTCTCCCAAATAAATAAATATAATATTTTTAGAAGAAAAACTTGAAGTTCTTGGGGCGCTTGGGCGGATTAGTCAGTTGATGTCTGGCTCTTGATTTTGGCTCAGGTCATGGTCTCAGGGTTCTGGGATGAAGCCCCACCTCAGGCTCCCAGTGCGATGGGGAGCCTGCTTCCCCCTCTCTCTCTGCCTGCCTCTCTGCCTACTTGTGATCTCTCTCTCTGTGTCAAATAAATAAATAAAATGTTTTTAAAAAAATAAAAACAAAATTACTTGTTGGGTAATTTCTATAGTCTAAATTTTTCTTTTCCAACAGCTAACATATAGAACAGTTTTTCTTCGATTCATTTTATATAAAGTTATATGGCTTGGGGTTTTATTTGTTGTTTTTTATTTTGTTTTGTTCTTGGTTAGTTGGTTGTTTGATAAAGTCTCCATATACTCTCTTTTGCTTTTAATATTTTTAATATAACTACTTTTTAAAAAACAGGGTTAAAATATAAGTTATTTAAAATACCTAAATTGGGAGTGCCTGGGTGGCTCAGTCGGTTAAGTGTTTGACTCCTGATTTTAGCTCAGGGTCATCAAGTCAAGCCCCACTTGATTTATTTAAAAAAAATAAGTAAAATAAAATACCTATTAAATTAGATAATTAAGATGGTTTATGCTGTCTTTCACATTCAGTTTGCTCAGTATTATTTGAAATTTTCATGAATTAAGGAATGTTTGTTCTGAGTGCTGTAAGTTTATAAAGAAAAACGCAGACTGTTAATCAATTTTTTTTAAATTTATACCTTTAATCTTCATCTAAAGGAAACCTGAATACAAACTGTGTATAGAGAGACCTGTGTGCTTTAGTCTTGAATATTATGGCATTGAACAAATTGGTAATGATTTCAGTAGAGTTCAATATAACGTGTTAACACTTAGACGAAAGTTCATTTAATAGCGAATTACAATATATATTATAATTACATATTTTTGTGTATTTAAGCATGTATGTACACGTACATTTATAGTAGGCTTTTAGGTTTCTTTTGTTTCTATATACATCATTTTGGCAGTAAATATAGTTAACTTAAATATTAATGGAATATTGTGTATGTATATGTATATGTATATGTATATATACAAACAAACGTGCGCATGCCCCCCCCACCCGTTTGTCTATACCCATACCCAAATACACATAATTTTTTCCTCTGTTTTAGGTGTTATTCAAGTATTGGGAAAGTTCAGGATGCCTTTATATCTTATAGGCAATCTATTGATAAGTCAGAAGCAAGTGCAGATACATGGTGTTCCATAGGGTAAGCTTTCTGTATATAGAATTAATAGTATTTTCATAGATACACAAATTTATTTTAACATATGTAATATACTGTGTATTACTATTATACTCTGTTTCAGACAGCTTATTCTTTCTCTTTTCAGTGTGCTTTATCAGCAGCAAAATCAACCTATGGATGCTTTACAGGCCTATATTTGTGCTGTACAGTTGGATCATGGGCATGCAGCAGCCTGGATGGACCTAGGCACTCTCTATGAATCCTGCAACCAACCTCAGGATGCCATTAAATGCTACTTAAATGCAACTAGAAGCAAAAGTTGTAATAATATCTCTACACTTGCAGGAAGAATTAAATTTTTACAGGTAAAAAATTGAGATAGCTTATTTTAAAAGACTTTCCCATATGATAACTGTCGTGAGGAGGGTGGCTGGAAAGTGTGTCTCTTTCTTTTGTTTTCATGTCAGTAACTTTTTTTGTAATTTTTAATATTTTGTGATATTTCACTTTTCATTTAAAGTAAAAGATGTAGTGCTTATGGTGTTCTTTTGCACATTTACTTTGTTGATACACATTAATTTGCATGATTTTTCTGTGCTCTATCTACATCTTTAAGTCATAGCATTTTAGAGAAAAGAACACATCGTTTTCCACTCTTGATTGAAATTTCCTGTGAGATTTCTGAAAAAGAGAAAGTGGTTTTGTTCTGACTCACATGAGTATATTCTAGTTGCCCTTTTTATATGGAACATATAAAACCCCCAAATTTAGACTCTATTTTCTGTAAGAAATAAATACTTGTAACATTGAGGAAGATTTAGTGGACTTGCTCTTACTCAAGTAGGCCTGTGTTAAATTTGCTTTTTACATAATTTTTCCTAGGCTCAGTTGTGTAACCTTCCACAATGTAGTCTACAGAATAAAACTAAATTACTTCCTAGTATTGAGGAGGCATGGAGCCTACCAATACCCGCAGAGCTTACCTCCAGGCAGGGTGCCATGAACACAACACAGCAGGTGAGAAGTTGGGTTATCTTTGTAGGTGCCCAGCTTTAAGGGTTCTTTCCAATCTGTAGTGCTCAAACTTATATTACTAAGTATATGATTGGCTTTTTTTTTTTTAATAAAACTTCTTCCAAATTATATGCAATGGATTTTATATCAAAATAAAACTTCCTTTGGGGCACTTGGCTGGCTCAGTCAGAAGAGCATGCGACTCCTGATCTTTGGGACCATGAGTTCCGCACCACCATGGGTGCAGAGATGACTAAAAAAAATAAATTTTATAAAGTAAGAATAAAACTTCCTCTAAAATGGGAAGAAAGTTGGGGTACCAATTTCAAAACTTTTATATATTCTCATAAATTCAAAAGGGTTTTTTCTTAAAGGGACTATTGTACAGTGGTATATTAAAAATGAAAGTTCTTCAAATGAAGGTACACATTCCTCCATTAATGATTCATTCAGTTTAATTTTTATCACTATCTGTGATGTCCACATAACTTTAAAAAGTATGCAGCTTATAATAAATTTTTTTAATTTGAAGGGATGGATTATGAATATATGGAACCATATTTTTTGTCTTACTTCTATGATCCATAGGCTTACAAAGCTCATCACCCAAACACTGAACCTGTACTAGGCCTCAGTCAAATACCACTTTCACAGCAATCCTTGCCAGTACATATGATTACTTCTAGCCAAGTAGATGGCCCATCCAGTCCTGCCAAGAAGAAAAGAACATCTAGTCCAACAAAGGTATATATGTATACTTAGAGAAATGGAAAATCCCAATCAAAAGTGAAGCGCTATGTCTTTGAAATTTTGCCTGTCATGTGTTTTCAACTTGTGTACATCAGAGAGTGAAAGATTTTCAGTTTTCCTGTTACCTAAACAGCATTTTGTATACCAGTTATGTAAGCATCATTTAAATTTAGAAGGTAGTGATAGATACTTGAACAAGTAATTTTATTCATTTCTTACTTTTAAACTTAACACACTTATATCCCACCTAATGGGCAGCTTGTTAGCTGTTTGAGACGTGATTTACATAAGAGGCTTTTTAGGTGGAGGTAAAGAAGAACGTATGTTTCAAATTAGAAAGCTTTCAAATTGATTATACATTTTAGTTATTTTTTAAATAATTTAAATAGATAAGTCCTGTATATGTGTAAGTGTTCCAGTTACAGTTGTTAATGTCTCACTTGTCATAACTATTAATGTATGAATTTAACTAAATATTCCTTAATTTCTTTAAATAAACTTTCCTCAGAATAGTTCTGAGAACTGGAATAGAACTGTTTCACTTAATCCAGTACAACAGCAAGTTCATTCATGGTATTTGACACCACAGAAATTACAGGTATGAAGTGTGTGTGTGTGTGTGTGTGTGTGTGTGTGTGTGTGTGTGTGTGTCTGTGTGTGTATGTGTGTGTAAAATTTTTTTTGTTGTTTAAAAAAAAATTCCAGGTAGTTTTGGGGCACCGGGCTGGCTCAGTTGTTAAGCATCCGCCTTCAGCTCAGGTCATGATCTCAGGGCCCTGGCTGGGATTGAGCCCCGGGTAAGACTCTTTGCTCAGCAGAGAGTCTGCTTCTCCTTCCTACTCTCCTTCTCTGCTCTCTCTCTCTCTCTCTCAAATCAATAAACAAAATCTTAAAAAAAAAAAAAAAAAAAATTCCAGGTAGTTTTAACATACGTAGTTTCAGGTGTACAATGTAGAGACTCAGCAGTTTCATAAATAACCCTGTGCTAATCATAACTGCAAACTTTAATCTCCAGCATCTGTTTAACTCATTCCCTCATGGGTAATCATCAATTATTTTATAATTAAAAATCTGTTTCTTAATTGTCTCTCATATTTTTCTCTCTTGGCTCATTTGTTTTTTTAAATTCCACATGAGTGAAATCATATGATATTTCTTTCTCTTACTGACTTATTTCACTTAGCCTAGTAGTCTCTAGCTCCATGCACGTTGTTGCAGATGGCAAGATTTTTTTTAATGGCCAAATTCCATTGTATATATACCATATCTTCTTTATTCATCAGTTGATGGACAATTGAGCTGCTTCTGTATTGTTGCTATTGTAAATAATACTGCTATAAAAATAGAGATGCATGTATCCTTTAAATTAGTGTTTTCATATTCTTTTTTATTTTGTTTTGTTTTCATACTCTTTGGGTAAATACCCAATAGTATGCTGAATCATAGGGTAGCTTTATTTTTAACTATTTGATGCACTTCGGTAATGTTTTCCAGTGTGGCTGCACCAGTGTGATATAGGGCAGTTCCTTTTCATCTGCAATCCTCCCCGACACTTGTTTTCTTGTGCTTTTTATTTTAGCATTCCTACAGCTGAGGATTTTTTTTCATTGTGGTTTTAATTTGTATTTCTCTGACCATGAATGATATTGAACATCTTTCATACATCTTTTGACCATCTTGATGTCTTTGGAAAAATGCCTGTTCATGTCTTCTGCCTGTTTCTTCACTGGATTTTTTGGTTTTGCGGTTGTTGAGTTTGCGAAGTTCTTTTTAAACATTTTGGTTACTATCCCTTTAGCAGATATGTCATTTTCAGATACTTTCTCCCATTTGGTAGATTGCCTTTTAGTTTTGGTGATTGTTTCCTTCACTCTGCAGGAGATTTTTATCCTGATAAAGTCCCTGTAGTTCATTTTTACTTTCATTTCCCTTGCCTCATGAGACATACCTATTGAGAAGTTGCTATGGGCAATATCAAAGAGTAATTATTATTGTCTGGGGGTGCCTAGATGGTACAGTTGGGTGTCCCCACTCCTTGTTTTGGGTCAGGTTATGATATAAGGGTTGTGGGCTCAAGCCCTGTGTCAGTGTCTGTGCTCAGTGCAGAACCTGCTTCAGACTCTCTCCCTCTTCTAGTGCCCCTCCCTGCTATATGCATACTCTCTTTGTGTCTAAAGAAAAAAAAATCTTGAAAAAAGAAAAAAAGGGTTACTGTCTGTGCTCTCTTCTAGGACTTTTATGGTTTCAGTCTTACATTTAGGTCTTTAATCTATTTTGAGTTTATTTTTGTGTATGATGTTAGAAAGTGGTCCAGTTTCATTCTTTTTGCATGTTGCTGTCCAGTTTTTCCAACAGCATTTGTTGAAGAGACTTTTTTCCCAGTGTATATCTTGCCTCCTTTGTCAAAGGTTAACTGACCATATACCTGTGGTTTGAAATATTCTTTTGACATATTTTCCTTCTATTTTAAAGCAAGAGGTAATAACCTTTAATCTTTTTTAGTCATTAATTCTTAAAATTGAATGGCAGTAAACCAAATTAATTGAAGTGTAATGAGCCCACATCTTTTAGAGTAACAGATTGAAATTGAAATTCATTTTATCCTTTTATTTTTTTATTTTAATTTTTTATTTTACGTATTTATTTGGCAGAGAGGCAGGCGGTGGGTGGGGGAAGCAGGCTCCCCACCTAGCAAAGAGCCTGAGCCCGATGCGGGGCTCAATCCCAGGACCCTGAGACCATGACCCGAGCCGAAGGCAGAGGCTTAACCCACTGAGCCACCCAGGTGCCCTTATGCTTTTATTTTTTTTTAAAGCAGTAACACGTGTATGTGTTTGAAATGCAAGAGTTATTAGAAAATACAGGGTATACAGGTTAAAGGATTATTCTTGTTCCTTGGTCTAGCCATTTAATTTCCTTTTCCTATAAATAACTAATGTTAATTGCTTCTTTTGCATTTTTTTTCCTAGAGATATGTTGTACATGTACAAAAAATACACTTATCTTATAGATTCTTTTTTGTTTTGTTTTAAAGATTTTATTTATTAAAGAGTGTATGCAAGCAGGAGCAGGAGAGATGGGAGGAAGTAAGCTCTCCACTGAGCTGCACCCCCCCCACCCCAAACCCCTAACATCAGGCTTGATCCCATGACCCTAGGATCATGACCGGAGGCTTTGCTTTTTTGTTTTCTTTTAAACAAGTAAAATGTATATACATTTAGAACCTTGGTATTTGTTTCTTTTACAGATGTATCTTCAAAACCTTTTCATGTTTATGCATTGCTTTATTGTTCTTTTATGGGTATAAAATGTTTTAGGACTTCATGGAGGCCACCCATTCTTTAACCAGGTTCCTATCATTGGACCTTTTAGGTGATTTCCATTGTTCCTGTTACTAACAATGCTGCTTCTAAGCTCTTTTTTAATACCACATTTTTGTTACTTAAATAGTTCCTGATGCCTGTCGTTGGATTTTTAAGGTGATTTCCATTGTTTCTGTTACCAACAATGCTGCTTCTAAGCAAATTTTTATTTTTTTTTAATTTTTATTTATTTTTTTAAAGATTTTATTTATTTATTTGACAGAGATCACAAGTAGGCAGAGAGGCAAGCAGAGAGAGAGAGAGAGAGAGAGAGAGAGGAGGAAGCAGGCTCCCTGCTGAGCAGAGAGCCCGATGCAGGGCTCTATCCCAGGACCCTGGGATCATGACCTGAGCCGAAGGCAGGGGCCTTAACCCACTGAGCTACCCAGGCGCCCCTAAGCAATTTTTTAATACCACATTTTTGTTACTTAAATAGTTCCTGATGAACTTGTTTTTAATCTTCCTTTCTTAGATTTCTGGAAAGACTGCATTTTGGAATTGATTACTTGAGGTTAGAAATCACAGCATTTGATTACACAGAAGTTCCAAATTTATCGTCATTTCTCAGAGTGACAAGTTGCCTGACAAACTTCTGTTTCTTAACTTTATCTTTGTATTCTCTTTTATTTTTCTAGCAGTTGGAACAGCTGCGTGCAAATAGAGATAATTTAAATTCAGCACAGAAACTGATGCTGGAACAATTGGAAAGTCAGTTTGTCTTAATGCAACAAGTATGTATATTATTTTTATTGTAATGTTTATTACCATGCTAAATATTTTTCCTGAGTACAATATCATTTGAGAATATATTAATCATTTCTATTTTCTACACATATTTTGTAGAACTTATATGTCTGGGAGTGCCTGGGTGGTTCAGTCTTTTCAGCATATGACTTAATCCCAGCTGAAGTCTTGATCTGAGGGTGGTTAGTTCGTTGGGCCTCAGGCTGTGCTTGGAGCCAGCTTTTACTTACTTACTTACTTATTTATTTTTAAGATTTTATTTTTTATTTGATGGGAAGAAAGCACACAAGTAGGGAAAGCAGCCGGAAGAGGGAGAAGCAGAGAGCCCACTCTAGGGCTTAGTCTGAGGATCTTGGTATCATGACCTAAGTCAAAGGCAGACGCTTAATGACTGAGCCATCCAGGTGCCCCATGGAGCCTACTTTTAAAAGAAAAGACAAAACACAGCCGTAAATTAATTTAGAACAAAACACTCCCATGTATATCTTTTGATCTTTTTTTGGGAGGGTAAATAAGTCCATAGGACAGGTGTGTTAGAACACAGAAATACATAGAACATAGTACACACTTGTTCTATGGACTTACTATTATTTTAAAACTAAAGTATTCCATCTTGAGGTGGAGATGTTTGTAAGGAATGTTTATTATGAAGGATTTGTCATAAATGTAATAGAATGGAAATTTGAAATCCCCCATTTTATGATATAAAACAAGGCCTATAGTTTACTAACTGGTTATTTTAAAATGCTTTGTTTTGCCATTGTAACACTGAATAAAGAATTTTCTTTATATAATGAAAAAGATTTTTGGTTTCTCCATGTTTCATTTTTGAAATGTATGTTTTTTAACTTAGAGATATTAAATATCATAATAATAATAAGGGATATATCGATTACATATTTTCAGAGTCACACAAGCAGGTTTTCTTCTTTCTTTTCAAAGGGACAGACAGGACAGACTACTGGAATTCCTAATGGGCCAGTAGCTAACTCATCACTGCCTACAAACTTTAGCCAGCAACCACATTCTTCTCTGCCTAGAGAATCTAGTGTCTCCCACCCTGAAGTACGCTCTGCTTGTTTTGAAAAGCCTTTGTCCAGTGGACCATTTACTGGAGGCTGTGCTCCTTTTGGCACATCAAAATCACTGGGGAATACAGACATTACTTTGGTAGGCAATAATTATGTAACAGGAAGTGGAAGTAATGGAAATGTGCCTTACCTGCAGCAAAACATACTCACTCTACCTCATAACTGCACAAACCTGACCAGCAGCACAGAAGAGCCATGGAGAAAACAGCTGTCTAACTCCACTCAGGTAAAAGATTATCTCTCTACTTTGTTTGCTCTTAAATAATTTTTCTTTGGCTTGTGTATATCTTCAGAAGAAGAAATAAAGTTTAATAAATAATCTTATCTATAAAAATTACTTTTAAATAACTCATAATTGTATGATAATTTTAAGTGTTAAATTTTACAATAGTACTAATTAAAAGACTACATTGTAGAGGAATTCTAAGTTCATAGAAAATGGAGTAGAATGTACTAAAAGTTATCAAAATTACTCCATCCCTTGGTTCCCCATCCTACATACCTTGTAGTAGTGTAGCACAATAATTGCAGATGATAATGTGTTATTAATACACTGTTACTAACTAAACTCCATAATTTATGTTGATTGTTTTTCTTTATGTTATTATTACATTGGTCCTGACAAATTGGTAATGACATATATTCACCTTTATGGTGTGGTAATGACATATATTCACCTTTATGGTGTCACACAAAGTGGTTTGACTGCTGTAAACATAACCTGGGTTCTTTCTATTCTTCCTTGACTATCCTGAACCTGTGCTAGTAACAGTTTTATTATCTCTACATTGTTGCCTTTTCCAGAAGTTCATAAGTACAGTATGTTGGCCTTTTTTGAATGGCTTTTTTCACTTGCCATTATGTATTTTAGGTTCTTTTTTTTTTTTTTTTTTTTTTTAAAGATTTTTTTTTTTAACACACAGAGGGATCACAAATAGGCAGAGAGACAGGTAGAGAGAGAAGGGGAAACAGGCTCCCTGCTGAGCAGAGAGCCCGAAGCAGGGCTCCATCCCAGGACCCATGATCTGAGCTGAGGACAGAGGCTCAACCCTCTGAGCCACCCAGGCACCCCACATTTTAGCTTCTTGCATGTCTTTCTTTGACATAATAGTCATTTTGTTTTTCATTACTGAATCATATTCCATAACTTGAATTTACCAGAGTTCAGTTATCCATTTACTTACTGAAGGACTTGATAATTTGTACATTTTTGCAATTCTGAATAAAGCTGCTGTAAACATGTACTGCAGTTTGGATGAACATAAGTTTTCATCTTATGGGGGTGAAAACCTAAGAGTATGATTGCTCGTCATAACACAATATTTAGTTTTGTATAAAACTAACAAATTACCTTGTAAAACATTGGGACAATTTTACATTTCTATCTGTAATGACTAAGTCTACTTTTTGTTTGCTTTTCCCAGAATTTGATGGTCCATGTTTAAACATGAAGGTTTTTAGTTTGGGCAGGTTAAAACAAAGTACTATACATTGGGTAGTTTATAAACAACAGAAATTTCTTTCTCACAGTTAATTGAGGCTAGAAAATTCAGGATCAGGGTAATGGAAGATTTCGTAATTGTTGAGGGCCCTCTACTAATTCTAGTCAGCATTCTTCTCACTGTCTTCAAATGGCGGAAGGAATGAAGACACTTTCAGGATCTTTTTTTTTTTTTTTTTTTTTTTTAAGATTTTATTTATTTGAGAGAGACGGAGTACACATGAGTGAGAGGCAGAGGCAGAGGCAGACTCCCCACCTGAGCAGGGAGCCCAATGGAGGGCTCTATTCCAGGACTCTGGGGTCTCTTTTATAAGGGCACTACTAATCTCTTCCTTGAAGGAATTTCCTAATCATTTCCTAAAGATCCCATGGGCAGTGGGGTTTGTAATTTGGGCTTTAGTAATTCTAGTAGGGATATGGTGGTATCTCATTTTTAGTTTTATAATTCTCTAATGTGTTTTGGAGCATCTTCTCATTCCATCTATATTAACTTTTGAGGCATGTGTTCAGACCTGTGTCTGACCTGTGTCCATTTTTCAGTTGTATTAGTTTCTTAATGTTGGGTGTTAGATGTTTTTCTTCCTTCTATATTTGATAGTCCTTCACCACATAGGAATATTGTGTTTTCTTCCCCAATTCCTACTTCTTTTCTCATTCTTTGACAGTGCCCCTTAGAGAGCAGAAGTTTTTAGTTTTTTTTTTTTTTAAAGATTTTATTTATTTATTTGTCAGAGAGAGAGAGAGAGAGAGCACGAGAGTGAGCACAAGCAGATAGAGTGGCAGGCAGAGGCAGAGGGAGAAGCAGGCTCCCTGCTGAGCAAGGAGCCCGATGCGGGACTCGATCCCAGGATGCCGGGATCATGACCTGAGCCGAAGGCAGTGGCTCAACCCACTGAGCCACCCAGGCATCCCAGAAGTTTTTAGTTTTAATGGAAGTCTAGTGTACCAATTCTTTCATGATTGTGCCTTACAAGTAATATTGAAGAAGTCTTCACCATGGCTAATGTATCTAGATTTTCCCCTATGTTAATCATGCAGTTTCATACTTCTGCATTTTACATTTAGATCTGTGATACTTTCAGTTAATTTTTTATGAAAGGTGAAATACCAATGTAAAGGTTAATTTTCTTTAATTAAAATTAAAACTTAATTTTAAATTAAATTAATTAATTAATTTAAGTTAAGTTAAAACTTTAATTTAAAACTAGTTGTTCCAGCACCATTTAAAAAAGAATGTATCTCTCCATAATAATGCTTTTGCTCCTTTATCAAAGTTAACTATGTTTATGGTCTGTTTCTCGGCTGTATGTTTTGTTCCCTTGATCAGTTTGTCAACAGTGTAGTTCTTTGATTAATATAGTTTTATACCAAGTCTTAAAATCAGGTAGTGCAGTTCTCTAGCTTTCTTTTTTTCCTGCAGAATTTTGTGTTGGCTATTTTGGATGTTTTATTTTTCCATAAACACTTAAGAATGACTTTGTAAGCATTCAGAATAATTGTGCTGGGATTTTTATTTGAATGCATTGAATCAGTGTATGAAATTTATAAGAATTGACGTCTTAAAATATCTAACTATGAGGGGTGCTTGACTGGCTCAGCAGCCAGTTGACTGAATGACTCCTAGAACATCCAGCTCTTGACCTTGGAGTATGAGTTCAAGCCACACTTTGGGTGCAGTGATTACTTAAAAAGGTGGGGAGAACTAACTGTGAATATGGAATATCTCTTAATTTTAGTTTTTCATCACATTTTGTTTTTCTTACAGAACTTTTCATCATGTTTTGTTCTTATAGATCTTTTCATCACGTTTTGTTCTTACAGATCTTTCACATATTTTATTAGATTTATCCCTAAGTATTTCATTTTGGGGATAGTATTGATGTGAATGCTATTAGTGATTTTTAATTTGAGATTCCATTTGTTCATTGCTGGCACAGGAAAGCAAGTGACTTCTGTATTATACACATGTATCTTTAATATTGTTTATTAAATCCATGAGGTTTTGTTGAGTTTTAAACTTGCTATTTGGGCAGTTATGTAACCTTCAAGGAGTGTCTCCTCCCTTTCTTCCTCCCTTCCTCACTTTCTTCCTTTTTAAGATTATTTATTTGGGAGAGAGAGAGCAGAGTGAACACACGAGTTGTGGGAAGAGGCAGAGGGAGAGAGAGAACCAGGCTCTTCGCTGAGCAGGATCTCAGGACTCTGGGATCATGACCTGACCTGATGGCAGACCCTTAACCAAATGAGCCATCTAAGTGCCCCTTCTTTCTTTATTTTTAATTTATTTCCCTTTTATATCCTTGCTTTATTGCATTAGAGTTTTTAGCATGGTTCTGAAAGAGTTGTGAATAGGAAATCCATGCTTTGTTCCTGATCTTGGGGAATGCTTTGCGTTCCTCACCCTTCGTATAATGCAGATGTAGTCTTTTTTTTTTTTTTTTTTTTTTAAAGATTTTTATTTATTTATTTGACAGACAGAGATCACAAGTAGGCAGAGAGGCAGGCAGAGAGAGAGAGGAAGGGAAGCAGGCTCCTTGCTGAGCAGAGAGCCCGATGTGGGGCTCGATCCCAGGACCCTGAGATCATGACCTGAGCCGAAGGCAGAGGCTTAACCCACTGAGCCACCCAGGCGCCCCCAGATGTAGTCTTTTTATAGATATTCTTACCAGAGGAGGAAGTTGCTCTGTATTCCAGGTTTACAGGAGTAATTTTACCATGCTTGTGTTTGCTTTTCTTTTTCTGTATAGATCGTACAATCATATGGTTTTGCTTTTTCAGTGTTTTAATGTGATGGATTACAATGAGCGGTTTCCTAATGTTGAATCAACCCACATACCTGGGATAAATACCGCTTGGCCATGGTATATAATTCTTTTTATACATAGTTAGATTCTAGTTGCTGATATTTTGTAGAGGATTTTTGCAGCTTTTTTTTTAAAAAATCTCCCCCCCCCCTTTTTTTTTTGTTACTGTCTTTTTATAACATCTTTGGTGATGTCTTAAAATGTTTAGTATTGATATTAAGATAATCATTATCTTAGCCTCATTAAGTATGGTTATAAAATGTTCTCTCTGCTTCTATTTTCTGGGGCAAACAGTAGAGCTTTAGGATAATTTCTTCCTTAAATATTGGGAGAAACTCAACCAGTAAATTCATCTAGCTCTGGTAGTATTTTCTGTTATGACAAGTTTAAGTTTTGGCAAGTTTAAGAATTAAGTATAGTTCACATACAATGTTATATTACTTACAGGTGTACACATAGTGCTTCCACAATTCATAGATTAGGCAGTGCTCACCATAATAACTCTAATTCCTTTCTGTCACCATGCATAGTTACACAATATTCTTTACTATATTTCTTATCCTGTCCTTTACATCCTGTAATGTATTTTATAACTAGAGGTTTGTACTACTTAATCCACTTAAATTGCCTATCCACATACAGCCCTCCTCTCTGGCAACCACCAACTTTATTACTGCATTTGAATCTGTTTCTGTTTGTTTATTTATTCATGTATTTTTCTGTTTGTTTATTCATGTAATTTGCTTTTTATATTCCACCTGTAAGTGAAATCATAAAATATTTGTCTTTCTGTTACTTATTTCATTTAATAAAATATCCTCTAGGTCCATCCATGCTGTCACAAAGACAGCATTTCATCTTTCTTATCATTAATAGTATTCCATTGTGTATTTTTATACTACATGGTTTTTATCCATTCATCTATTCATATACTCTTATTCTTTCCATAATTTAGCTGTTGTATAAATAATGCTGCAGTAAACAGAGGGTAGCATTTATTTTTTCAAATTAGTGGGTTTTTTTTTTTTTTTCCTCCTGTGGGTTAACATTTAGTAGTGGAATTGTTGAGTAATATGATGTTTCTGTTTTATAATACTCTTTTATTTTTTTATTCTTAATACTCTATTTTAATAGTCTTTACTCAGCATTTGCTCCAATTTACATTTCTACCAACAGTCCATGAGAATTCCTTTTTCTCTACGCCTTTACTAACATTTAGTTATTTTGTGTCTTTTGATTCTAGTCATTTTGACAGGTGTGAGATGGTGTCTTATTATGGCTTTAACTTGTGTTTCCTGTTGAGTGATGTTGAGCATCTTTCCATGTGCCTATTGTTCATCTGTATGTCGTCTTTGAAAAACTGTCTATTTGGGTCCCCTATCCATTTTTTAAGTCAGACTATCTGGTTTTGGGTATCGAGTTATTTATTAGTTGAGGATGCTAACCACTTATCCGGTATATCATTTGCAGGTTACCTTCTCCCATCCCATAGATCGTCTGTTTCTTTTGTTGACTGTTTCCTTCGCTGTGTAAAAGCTTTTATCTTAATAAAGTTCCAGTAGTTCCTTTTCGATGTTTTCTCCCTTGTCTCAGGATTCATATCTAGAAAAATACTTCTGTGGCTGACATCTATGAATTAATGTTTGTTTTTGTTCTACAAATTCTGTGGTTTCAGGTGTTGCATTTAGGTTTTTAATCTCTATTGGGTTTATTTTTGTGTATAGTATAAAAAAGTGGTCCAGTTTAATTTTTTTGCAGGTAGCCATTCAGTTTTCCCAACACCATTTGCTGAAGCGACTGAGACTGGTTTTCCCCCATTGAATATGCATGGCATTTATTTTCTTATGAGTACTTGGAACCTTTCATCCCACTGTTGTCTGGTATAACAAGTCTTTTGTTTCTCTTATAACTCTTATATTTTATTGTGGTGAGCATTTTCTTTGCTGCTTCTGGATTTTCTTTTTGTAGATTTTGGCAAATATTTTATTATGATGTCTCAGGTGCAGTTTTTTTGTTTGTTTTAGTTAGGGTTTCTATACTTAACTGAGTTAGAAACAAGATTTTTTTTTATTAATACAGAAAGATTCTGCCTTTTTTTCTTTCAGTACAGTTTTTGGTGGCCTATTCCTTTAAGTTTAGGCATTTTTTCTATTAGGTATTCACTTAAACTCCATATTATAACTCTGTGTTTAATTTTTTTTTTTCCCCCTCAATGTATGTTTTTTACCTTAGTAAAAAGGTAAAAGGAACCTCTGAATTTGTTTGTTCACAGCCACCATCTTGTTTTTATCTCTGGTTTTAACTTTTAGTCTGGTCTCCTGAAATATTTCCCTTTGTGCTTAATAGGTTGGGGTCTAATTCTGATTGCTTATTAAATTTACTGGGGTCTAAAACTAATTTATTATGACCAGCATTGTGACCATAGTCCATCAGGCTTCTGTTTTCTGTCTATTCAGTGTGGGTTGAGGAATACATTGAAAATTTCAGACTGTTCTCAAGTCCTTCTTTACTTTCAGTGTACCATGGAGTCCTGTTAAGAGAATAAATTCGAAGTACTCTGATCTATAGCTATAGAAGTAATACAGTTACTGCTTTTAAAAATCTATATGTCAGTTTGATGATGGTGAATGCGTTTTTTAATTGCCTACCCACTTTTGAATAGTATTGATTAGATGACAATATTTGTTACTTTTATGAAAATTGATTTTATACAAGGATTTTAAAGATTTTATCCTAATTACTCCATGATTATTCTTTTACTTAATTATTCCTCACTAAAGTATCCTTTGTACTCTTAACCTCCATCATTTTTAATGTTTCCAGCATTAAAGTAGATAAAATATAAGTGATATTCTTGATTTAAAATATATTATTAGCCTAGGGTATCTTAGGTGGTAAAACAGTATCAACAGCATGCTGGCAGATTTTAATTGGCTACCTAAGACTGACTTTACTGTGTATATAACTTAATTCTGTTTCATATGAAAGCAGAAGGGCTTTTGCCTTGTTGCTAAATTAATTACCAACTTAGAATTACCAATTCTAAGATAATCTCTAGCGTTTTAAGATTTAACTACATATAAAGTTTTATATTAAAATATGTTAATGTATA
Source organism: Enhydra lutris kenyoni (assembly GCF_002288905.1). Lineage (NCBI taxonomy): Eukaryota > Metazoa > Chordata > Mammalia > Carnivora > Mustelidae > Enhydra > Enhydra lutris. Next base: position 1,240,641 of record NW_019154192.1, read on the forward strand.
TGATCTCCAGCGTTTTAAGATTTAACTCCATATAAAGTTTTATATTAAAATATGTTAATGTATAGTTATATTTCTAACTCAAGAGGAGTTGTTTTCATGTTCTGTTATTAGAGTAGCTTGGGAAATATTAAACTATTGTTTTCTTACTCCATATTACCTTAATCAGTATTCCTTAATTACTGTATTATAAAACAAAATGAGAATCTTTTTAGAGCAGTTAACTATGCCAAAGACAAATTTCACTTAAAATTAATTCATTGTGGGGCGCCTGGGTGGCTCAGGGGGTTAGGCCTCTGCCTTCGGCTCAGGTCATGATCTCAGGGTCCTGGGATCGAGCCCCGCATCGGGCTCTCTGCTCAGCGGGGAGCCTGCTTCTCCCTCTCCCTCTGCCTGCCTCTCTGCCTCCTTGTGATCTCTCTCTCTCTCTCTCTCTGTGTCAAATAAATAAATAAAATCTTTAAAAAAAAATTAATTCATTGTATATTTTAATTCCATGGATAACTTTCCTGTTGGTTCAGAACTTAATGATTTTAAAAAACTATCCCGTAAAATGCTCTAACATTATCCATATATTCTCCTAATCTTGTGAATTTAGGAAAAAGTGCCATCAATTCTTGAGTAATAAGTGAGGAACTACACATAAATATGTCTGTGGGTTATGAGGGGTGAGGTTGAGAATATAGAAATCCATGTAAGTTATTCCTTGAAATATGTTCATAGATTTAATAGTTTTTGCTTTTTGGATGAAAGATACGTACCAGATTTATATTATAGAGTAACTGGTAATTTCAAAGATTTAGTAAGTACACTTTCTGTACTAAATTTATAATACTTTTAAAATTTTTATTTATTTATTTATTTTTAAGATTTTATTTATTTATTTGACAAAGATCACAAGTAGGCAGAGAGGCAGACAGAGAGAGAGGGGAAGGGAAGCAGGCTCCCTGCTGAGCAGAGAGCTTAATGCGAGGTTTGATCCCAGGACCCCGGGATCATGACCGGAACTGAAGGCAGAGGCTTTAACCCACTGAGACACCCAGGCGCCCCTATAATACTTTTTAGATAAGTGATTTGTGCTATTTAGTTTGTGTAATGGCTTCACTTGGTAATGACCATATGTATTTTTTACCATATCTAAATTTACAGATAACATTTCCATAAAGGTGAAAATCTATATAACAGAAGTGAGCATTAAAAATTCTTAAAGCCCAGGGGCGCCTGGGTGGCTCAGTGGGTTAGGCCTCTGCCTTTGACTCAGGTCATGATCCCAGGGTCCTGGGATCGAGCCCCGTATCGGGCTCTCTGCTCAGCAGGGAGCCTGCTTCCTCCTCTCTCTCTCTCTGCCTGCCTCTCTGCCTACTTGTGATCCCTGTCTGTCAAATAAATAAATAAAATCTTAAAAAAAAAATTCTTAAAGCCCTTATATGAAGAAATATCTTGGCACACTAATACAAATTATGCAGCCCAGTTATATAATTTTTGCTAAAGATTCTGACCATCTTAATCAGTGGATTATGGGACCTTCTAAAAATAAGTTTTAGGTTTTAGATTATTATACTGCACATTTAATTGCTTATTTTTGTGGCTTATTAAACATTTTTGATCCTCAGTACTGTTCTGTGTATGTATTCTGAGTTTGCATAATAATAGATTTAAACAAATCTTGGTAATTTCTTTCTTTCTTTTTTTCCCCCCCAAGGGGCTTCACAAAGATCAGAGTTCACATTTGGCAGGACCCAGTGACGAACAACCTCCCTTTTCTACTGGGCCTGCCCAGTATCTCCAGGCAGCTAGCACTGCTATTCAGAAACAGACTGGACTTCGAACTCTGCCTAACAATTCAGTAACACAGGGAGCTGCTTTCAATCACCTCTCCTCTCCTATTCCTACCTCAGGTGGACAACAAGGCATTACCTTTACCAAAGAGGGCAAACCTTCAGGAAATCGATCCTTGGTGCCTGAAACAAGCAGGCATGTTGGAGACAAACCTAATGGCTGTGCTGGTGTCAAAGGACTTTCTAATCATGTTCAGCAGTTGATAGCAGAACCTGTTTGTAGTCCTAACCATGGAGATTCCACATCACCAAATGTACAAATTTCAGACAATCCTCAGGTCTCTGCCTTGTTGGTTGGAAAAGCCAATGACAGTGGGGGTAGTGGAGCTTGTGACAAAGTCAGTAATTTTCACCCCACTGTTTGTACAAAGACTAATAATTCTGTTGCCTCTTCACCCTCTTCAGTCATTTCTACTGCAACACCTTCTCCAAAATCCAGCGAACATACAGCTGTACACAGTGTTCCCAGCCTTAATAGTCCTCACAGTAGGTTACATACATTTAATGGAGAAGGTCTAGAGAACTCACAGAGCTCTGTAAAAACGGACCTGCCTATAATTAGCCAAAAGCCTGGTCCTCATATTATACCATCAATATCTGTGTCCATATATTCAAGTTCCTCAGAAGTTCTGAAGGCATGCAGGTTAGTATGGGGATGTCTGTCACAAAATGGGAATGGTTGACTACTATTGAGATCAGTAAATAATATTTTGACTTTATAAGTAATAGAAATTATGTTTCAGAAAAAAATGTAAACTGATAATAGTCATCTAAAATAATTTCAAAAGCGTCTTTTTTATGCTTCGTATTATGGTTATAGTTTAGCAACGTATCAGATGTGAAAAACATTTCTACAACCTGCTTTACCTGAGAGGAATGCTTTTAACTAGTATTGTCTTCTGTTGGTTATCTGAGTTATCTGCTTCTCCACGATTGACCTTATACTGGGAAGTAAAACCTGAGAATGATTTAAATCATATTTGGTAGAAAACAACAAAGCCTGGAAAACTACACTGTATGTTTTCTTCTGTTAACACTCTGACTGTAGAAGAGGTTATAAAGTAGCCACTCTGGTAAGGGTTAGCCATATTCTGCTACTCCCAGAAATTCTTTTCTTAAGTGTTTGCCTTCCCACAAAAGAAGAATCAAAGAATAAGGGAAACTTTGTTTTGGTATTGTAATACAAGATAGATTTCCCCCTCTTACAGATCTTAATTTACCTTTTAAAAATACAGATTTACTCTGGTATGATTCACATATCACATTTCACTCATTTAAAATGTATAGTTCAGGGGCGCCTGAGTGTCTCAGTAGTTAAGCATCTGCCTACAGATCGGGTCATGATCCTAGGGTCCTGGGATTGAGCCCCGCCTCGGGCTCTCTGCTTGGTGGGAGGCCTGCTTCTTGCTTTCCTACTCTTGCGTGTGTCTCTTGTGTTTTCTGCTATTCACAACTGAATAGCTTCTGTACTGCTTGTATGTCTCTCTAAATAAGTAAAATCTTTAAATAAAGTAAAATGTACAGTTCATTGGTATTGTAATGTATTCCTAGGTAAGGGCAAGTATCACCACAGTCAAATTTACAGGAATTTTAGCACCTCAAAAGGAAACTAATTAACAAGTTTTTAATGTGTTTTTTTTTTTTAAAGATTTTATTTATTTATTTGGCAGACAGAGATCACAAGTAGGCAGAGAGGCAGGCAGAGAGAGAGGAAGGAAGCAGGCTCCCTGCTGAGCAGTGAGCCCCATCATGACCTGAGCCAAAGGCAGAGGCTTTAACCCACTGAGCCACCTAGGCGCCCCACAAGTTTTTAATGTGTTTTTCTGTTTATATGAAACCCAATAGAATCTAATCATAAATTAAATAATAAATTACCTTTTTCCTTTCTTGAATTTACTTATAAATGAACTTTTTCATTGTTTAGAGACACTAATAAAACTTGGATAAAGTAAGTGCTTAGGGTAAATATATGAAATGCTCTATAAGGTTTTTATTATGTAACATTTGAAATTTGAACACTGATACATTGGGTTTTTTTATATTTATTTACTTATTTATTTATTACTATTTTTTAAAGATTTTATTTATTTGTCAGAAAGAGAGAGAGAAAGCACACAAGCAGGCAGAGAGGCAGGCAGAGGTGGAGAGAGAGAGGTGGAGAGAGAGTCAGGCTCCCTGCTGAGCAAGGAGCCTGATGCGGGACTCGGTCCCAGGACCCCGGGATCATGACCTGAGCCGAAGGCAGAGGTTTAACCCACTGAGCCACCCAGGCGTCCCTACATTGGGTTTTTTAAAAGATCTTTTTAATTTGAGGTTGAAATTAAGTAAAATAGAAAGTAAATGCAGTTTACGTATTTTTGAAGTACCTTGGCTATTTACTACATGTTTTGAATTTCATAGTTGAAAATAATTCTTACTTAATTTAAGACTCTAAATCTCCTCTTGAAACTGCTGGTTATGTATTTCTCTATGTGCTGAATCTAAAACTTGCTTAGATGTGAGTTACTAGATTATTAGGATTATGAGTCAGCCATTAAATGTGTATCACTGAGAAAGTTAAGCAGTATAGCACATTTTAAAATTTTTTATGTAATTTGTACTTAGCAGCCATCTAATGTGGAGTAATGAAAATAATTAATATTTTATGTAAAGTTACGATCAAATGAAATTGGTATCTTTCATATTTTTTAGTAGATTCAAGATTTTAACCTCGTCTCATTTTTGAAATGTCTGTAAATACTCAGTTTTGGGTAAACAAGGTTAAGATTCATTTTAGCTTAGCAACCGCTAAAAGGACTTCTTCCTTATGTCGGATATGATTTTTATTTTTTAAACTTGAAAGTATTGGGGTACCTAGCTGGCTTATTTGGAAGAGTATATGACTCTTTATCTCAGGTTTGTGAGTTTCAGCACAACATTTGCTGTAAAGATTACTTAAAAATAAAATATTTAGAAATAAAGTTGCGGGACGCCTGGGTGGCTTAGTGGGTTAAAGCCTCTGCCTTTGGCTTGGGTCATGATCCCAGGGTCCTGGGATCGAGCCCCGCATCGGCCTCTCTGCTCTGCGGGGAGCCTGCTTCCTCCTCTCTCTCTGCCTGCCTCTGCCTACTTGTGATCTCTGTCTGTCAAATAAATAAACAAAATCTTAAAAAAAAAAAAAAAAAAAGAAAGTTGCAAGTATCTTTAAGATACTGTATAAACCTGTGACTGCATGTTTCTTTGTTTCAGTTTTTTAGTGTAACTGTTAATTTAGTATTGAAGGTATATTCACCACCACCATTCATTCAGAAATCAGAAAGGGAAAAAACAAATAGAAAGGACAAAAGAGAATAACAGAACAGGATCTGAATGTTAAGGTTAAAATTATTCTGAGACTTTGAGAAAGAACCAGGTTAACAGGAGATAACTGTCTTGCAGTTCTGTTAGTTAATACTGACGTGTTCTACACAGGATGAATTCATATTCCTGTAAAGGAAGAATTATCAGTATGAGAGTTCCAACCCTCCCTCATTAAGAAACTTCTGGAGGAAAGAAACTAAATTGTATATGAGTTTATCTATAAAATACCTTTCATTTTTGTTCTAAGTGATATGTTTGAAAGTAAATTTAACATTTTAAAAAGAATTTTTATGTAATAATGGATTTTCATTTTAGAGTAAAAGAAGGTTTAAGAAGTCTTTAAAAATGAAGTAAACTCTTTCAAGCATTCCTATGTCTATGCCCAAAACCCCACTTCTTCCCTTCACAGGGAAGGACATTTCCCATGGACAGTTGCAGATATATGCCTGTTAAAAAAAAAAAACTGATTTACTTATTTTGTTCACAACTCTGTACTTTTGCCCTGGGGTTGACTCTTGTATTTTTAGCAGAGAAAAACTTGTGGTTTCTTTCTTATCAAAAACATGCATTAGTTCTGTGAGTGAAATTCCTATAGTTTCTGACTTGCACTTAATAGGTAGAAATATATTAAGCAATTACCATGTGGTTTCATTGTATTACTTGTTCTAGATTTTCTTACATATCTGTGTTCCTCATAGGTTTTTGAAGTCAGTTTTATTTTTATTTGTCTTGTTTTTTTTTTTTTTTTTTTTTTTTTTTTTTTTTTTTTAGAGGGAGAGGTGAGGGACAGATAGGGAGAGAGAGAATCTTAGAATGGCTTAGCAACCGCTCAGTCTCCAACCCTGAGCCAGACCTTAGGTTCCATTCCACAACCCCAAGGTCATGACCTGAGCGGAATTCCAAATCCAGGCACTTAACCAGCTGACCCACCCACGTGCCCTAAGTCATGATTATTTTTAAAGTGCTATTGTTTGGTTCATCTTGGTTGCACTTATGGTATCTTGCTTTTCTTAAGAGTTTAGTTTGTAACTTCAGTATTCAAGAGATTGAATTAGTTTTAGCTCTCTTGTGCATGTCTTTTTTTCTTTTTAGAAATATATTTACATTTCACATTGCTTGAGTTTTCTGTATATCCGTATTCTGTTATAGAATTGTAAAAAGTATGGAGACATACACTATCTATCCTTTTTTATTACCTAGTCTTTTTTTTTTTTTTAAGATTTTATTTATTTATTTGTCAGAGAGAGCGAGAGGGAGAGAGAGCAAGCACAGGCAGACAGAATGGCAGGCAGAGGCAGAGGGAGAAGCAGGCTCCCTGCTGAGCAAGGAGCCCGATGTGGGACTCCATCCCAGGACACTGGGATCATGACCTGAGCCGAAGGCAGCTGCTTAACCAACTGAGCCCAGGCGTCCCTATTACCTAGTCTTATTTTTTATACTGTGAATAGCTGAACTTGATGCCACATTAAATTGGCTTAAAAGTCTTTGAAGAGCTTGTTAATATTTGACCCATATTTTGTGGTATTCTGAAATATTATGTTATATTCTATCACATTTCTCTCTATGAAACAAGCTTTTTGTAATCAATCTGAATTGTATGTACTATAAAGTGATACATAATCCAGCATTGAAACCATTTCTTTATTATATAGAGATTGTATTGAGTCTTAACGCATTGGTCTAAGAAGATACTTGCATTTTCCCTTTATCAGCTTTAGACAGGTAGTTTTTACTTGTGAAAAGCAGTTATTCTGTGGATTTTGTAAATTAGGAACAGTTCTGTATTTTAAAACTTAAAAATGTATCATATCTAACTGGTAATGTAAACAATATGGGTCATCATGTTTTGTAGGTACTGGAACTATTCATTTAACGTTTAACCTTAATAAATACTTAGAAGTATAGAAGTTTAGTTTAATATAGGACTGCACATTGTTTTATTTTTTTAAAAAGTAATTTTAAGCCTTTTTTTTTTTAAAGATTTTATTTATTTCTTTATTTCTCAGAGAGAAAGGGAGAGCACAAGTGGAGGGGGAGTGGCAGGCAGAGGGAGAAGCAGGCTCCCCATTGAGCAAGGGGCCCGATGTGGTACTCAATCCTAGAACCCTGGGATCATGACTAGAACCAAAGGCAGATCCTAGCTGACCAAGCCCCTCAGGCGTCCCTTTAAACCTCATTGTTGATTACAACATTAGATGTTCTTCATTACAGTTAAAAAAATAAGTTATATACCCTCAGAGCTATTTAATATGGCATCTGTATAGTTGACAGGTATTGAACTTGAAGCTTAGTTTTCATTACCCCAAAGGCCTAACTTTGAAAGTTTTTTTCTTTAGCAAAAATAGTTAATCAAGAAATGGTAATTTTGCTTTCAGTTTATGTTACTATATGATCTGAAATTTTAAAAACCTAATCTGTTCTAAATGCAATTACTGATGTATATTTTATTTCCCAAAATAGTTTGCAGATTCTTTGAAATTTTAGTATTTTTAGGAATGGTTTTCCTTCCATATCTTAATTCATCAGTTATTTTTTAATGTGATAATTAGGGCAATCTAGTTTTGTTTTTTTTTTTTATATTTTATTTATTTATTTGACAGAGCGAGGGCGAGCACAGGTAGGCAGAGGGAGAGGGAGAAGCAGGCTCTTCACTGAGCAGGACCCTGGGATCATGACCTGAGCCAAAGGCAGACGCTTAACCAACTGAGCCACCCAGGCGCCCCAATCTAGTTTCATTTTTAAAAAATATTTTAGTCGGGGAGGGAGAGAGAGTGCATGCACATTAGTCAGAGGGACAGAGAGAGGGGGAGAGAGAGAGAATCCCAAGTGACTCCCTGCTGATGGCGGAGTCCTGCACTTGCTCCATGCCACTACCTCTGAGATCATGACTTGGGCTGAAACTGAGAGGCTTATGCCCAACCAACTGAGCCACTTAGGCATCCCAGTTTCAATGATTTTAAAGGCTTAACAGTTTTCTGTATTTGTTTTGAGGGTTTTTTTGTTTTTGTTTTTAAATTTTAAAACTTTAGAAATATTCCTGTAGTGTTCATATACTAAAAAAAGTATGCACTGGGGAGTAATTTTCCTGTACTTCAAAAATTTGTAACTTATATATATTTCACAAAGGGAAAAATGTTAATCCAAAACTATACATATTATTCTTTAAATTATTGTAATAAATTACAGTAAAATGATGTCCTCCTGAATATTAGGGAATTACATAAAATCAGTTTTAAAATAGAAAACATGGTTTTTCTGGATTTGAAAGTTGACAGTTACTCTGGAAATAAGACATTTAGGAAAAGAGACAAATTTTTTTTTTTTTTAAGATTTTATTTCTTTATTTGTAAGGGGGGAACAGCAGGCAGAGGCAGAGAGTGAAGCAGGCTCCCCAGCAAGGAGCCTGATGCAGGGCTTGATCCCAGGACCCTGGGATCATGACCTGAGCCTAAGGCAGATGCTTAACTAACTGAGCCACCTAGTCGTCCCATGAAAAGAGACAAATCTTTTTCTTTTTTTTTTTTTTATATTTTATTTTTTTATTTGACAGACAAAGATCACAAGTAGGCAGAGAGGCAGGCAAAGAGAAGAGGAAGCAGGCTCCCTGCTGAGCAGAGAGCCTGATGTGGGCTTGATCCCAGGACCCTGAGACCATGACCTGAGCCGAAAGCAGAGGCTTTAACCCACTGAGCCACCCAGGCACCCCAAAAGAGACAAATCTTAATAACATTACTTTCTTCTATTTTTGGTTCAAAGTACTGTTAATACTAAGTGAAGAAAATCTAAAGAGGAAACCTGTTGATAAAATTGGAGTTTATATTTTCAGGCAAGAAAATAAATTGGAAAATTAGAAAAATTTTGTTAATTAATCAAGTTATGTGGATATGTAGTGTATTTCACTTAGGTTTTCTTAAACGATACAAGAAATCAAAGTGAATTTCTGCCAAAATTAAGTTTTTTGTAATTTTTAATGAATGGATACCAATAACTTAGCATGACTTTATTTTTGTAAGTGCTATATATACTTAAACCTTAGGTATTTTACTTAATTTTAATTTTTAATTAAAAATTTTACTTAATTTTACTTTTTTCAACTTTCTACTCTCAAAATTAATGTATAGCTGATACATTTTTTCTGCTTATTATTTTCCAGGAATCTAGGCAAAAATGGATTGTCTAATAGTCATATTTTGTTGGATAAATGTCCACCTCCAAGACCACCAACTTCACCATACCCTCCTTTGCCTAAAGACAAGTTGAATCCACCCACACCTAGCATTTATGTGAGTTTGTTTCACTGACAAAATACGAATATGTCACGTGTTTAAATTTGTCTGTCTTTTGAAGATAAATTTTTATACCAATGTGGATGCCCTTTTAGACAACATTAAGTTTTTTCTCACAAGTTGATGATTCTGGAAAAACATATCTTATCCCAGAAGATGATAAATAACATTTCTCAATTTAAATACCAACCTCTTTTTATGAAAAATTATTGCTACACAGCGTGCTTTTTATTTACATGTTGTCTGTGATTGGTTTGCACTAGACTGACAGACTTAAGTAGTTAACAAAACAATGTACAGTCTTTTAAACCAAAAACATTTACCACCTGTCCTTTTGTAGAAGAGGTTTTTTTGTTGTTGTTTTGTTTTGTTAGATTTTATTTATTTAATTGACGAGAGAGACTGCAAGAGCAAGAACACAAGCAGGGAGAATGGGAAGGGAGAAGCAGGCTTCCCACTGAGCAGGGAGCCCGGTGCAGGGTTCAGTCCTAGGACCCTGGGATCATGACCTGAGCCGAAGGCAGATGCTTAACGACTGAGCTGCCCAAGCACCCTAGAAAAGGTTTTTGGCTGGTGGTTTATTCAGAAAGATTTGTTAAAGTTAATATTTAAGTATCGTCTCACAGATGGACGGGGATTATTGGAGAGTAGCAAAAGAATTGTTTTTGTGTCATTTTTGGTTAACATTGTTTTATTTTTTATTTTTTTAAAATATTTTATTTATTTGACTGAGAGAAATCAGGCAGAGAAAGCAGGCAGAGAGAGAGGAGGAAGCAGGCTCCCTACTGAGCAGAGAGCCGGATGCGGGGCTCAATCCCAGGACCCTGGGATCATGACCCGAGACAAAGGCAGAGGCTTTAACCCACTGAGCCACCCAGGCGCCCCAGTTAACATTGTTTTAAATGTATATTATATGTCTTATATTTTAGAAAATGTACATTGTTGTAAAAGTTGATATAAACCAAAATAATTGATTGTTCCCCAAAGAATTTTGTTGTCCATCCTTGCTATATTCCCTTAGATATGTGCAACAAAAAAAAAAAAAAAAAAAAAAGTTTTGAGCTAAAAGTTGAATAATAAGCACTAAGAATGAATTTATTGATAGGAGATACTGAAATTTGGTCTTTTCTTTTCCTAGTGTTATATTATCCTTTATCAAATTAAAATGTATGCATATGTTATTGTGAAGGGAAGATGTAAGATAAACATAAAATAAACTTGAGGGAATAAATGGAAAATGAATACTTTATAGGTCTTATTGAATCATTTTTTAATTTTGCTTTTAGTTTTTAAAAAGCACTTTGATGTTGAACATTAAGTTTCACTTCTCCCACCTCTTTCATACAAGAAGTATTCAAGTACAGTTAAAGTACACTTAGGTAATCCTTTGAACTATTAAAATGTTTAAATATCATCATATCAGTTTTAGTATAATGTGATACAGTAGTGTAATATAACACATTGGTAATTTCATTTGAAACTATCAAATTAAGATGTGTTTCTTTAAGAGAAATTTATGTAGCTATTAACTTCTAATAATTTCCTGCAAAAACTAATGATATAATCCTGTAACGTGTAGCAACACAGTATTAATGGTTAAGATACATTTTAAAATGTAAAAATAAAAATAATTTACATGTAAAAATGATGAAAAAGTGAATAGAGATTTGCACTATAATTTTTAATCATTTTTATGAAATCTAACAAAACATTTTAATTTTACAGTTGGAAAATAAGCGTGATGCTTTCTTTCCTCCATTACATCAGTTTTGTACAAATCCCAAAAACCCTGTTACAGTAATACGTGGCCTTGCTGGAGCTCTTAAACTAGGTAAGATTGAAAAAAGAAAGCCTGAAGTTGTTGTTGTTGTTTTTTTTAATTATCTTTAGTATTTTAAAACACTGGCAAAAACTTTTTTTCCCGTTCAATGTTCAGTGTTCTGTTCTTTTTCTCTCTGCCTCTTTAGATTATCTTTAGTAGGTGATGCCATTACTGACATATTTTTGATGGATGTTTACTAAGTTTTTAATTGGGTGTCGTTATGCAACATTACTGTTACAGGTTACGCAATGGAAGTCTTTCTAAGCTATAGAATATAGGTAAAATTATATCCTATTTGTAAGTGCTATAGCTCCTTTTTATATCCTGTCATGATAGTTATGTGTTTCAAGGAGTTGCTTTGCAATTGTGGCCCTACATGGCTTCAAGTAGTCTTCAGGAAAATGGATAGAGTTCCTTAAGGATTTTCCTACATAGTTTTAAATGTCCAGTGTACCACATACAATTTTATTTATTAACACAACTTATTTATTTATGAAGATCTTGGACTTTTCTCTACCAAAACTTTGGTAGAAGCTAACAACGAACATACTGTAGAAGTGAGGACACAGTTGTTGCAACCAGCAGATGAAAACTGGGATCCCACTGGAACTAAGAAAATCTGGCGTTGTGAAAGTAATAGATCTCACACTACAATTGCTAAGTATGCACAGTACCAAGCCTCCTCCTTCCAGGAATCATTGAGAGTGAGTATTTATTTCCTGGAGATTATTTTGCTAAATGCCCATTACTTTTATAATAATCTGTTAGTTTGTATAACTGTTTTATAAGTGTTGCACCTTAGAAATTACTGAACTATTAACAATTTAAGCAAAGGTGAAGATAAAAAAGAAAATTTCTGTCTCACATGATATCTTCTAATTTTGAAATATTTCTAATTAAAATAGTAAAGTAAGTCTACGTAATAGTTGTAGAGTGATTTAATATTAAGGAAAACTATCTGAGTAGGTCTCACGTTCATTTAGTCAAATATCAAAAGGTGTTTTCACTTTGTTTTTTATGAAAGGTACTCTTTCTTTGTCACTTGTAGTCTTTAAAGAAAACTGCAGGAGAAGCAAAAATGTCTCAAAATATATGAGAAGTACAAAAATAAAAAAGAATGGTACTAGGAAGTAAATCAGAAATTGAAACCTCTAGCAGTTACTTAAAATAGAACTTTGTGGATTCTTTCACATTAATTATCAGATCACTAAATACATTTTTCAAACACTTCTCAAATTATGTTGTTTTTAATTTGAACTATGTATTTGAAGATGGTAGACAGTTGTGAGTGTAGCATCAAGTATGGAGTTACTGTTGCACGTTTTGTTTGTAAACCTGAAGCTAGTATAACATTGTGTTTCAACTTACATGGAAATAAATATAAGTAAAGTAAATAATAAAAAAATAAAAATCATAAAAGTAAAAACTGGGGTGCCTTAATGGCCTAGTGGTTACGCATCTGCCTTTGGTTTGGCTCGTGATCCCAAGGCCCTGGGATCAAGCCCCACATTCGTCTCCTTGCTTGGCTCTCCACTCCCCCTGCTTGAGTTCCCTCTCTCGCTGTCTCTCTCTCTCTGTCATATAAATAAAATCTTTAAAAAAAAAAAAAAAAGTAAAAACTGACTTTGAACTGAGTATATTACAGACAAAATAATGCAGAAGTCTTATTAAAAATAGGATAAGCATTCTTGTTGAAGATCTTTTTAACCATATTTCTTTAAAAGAAAGACTAGCGTCTTTTTTAAAGCTAGTCAACTCTTTAAAGAATACATGAACAAGTACTAACGCAAATATACCACATATGGTATAAAGTTTTAAATTTGTAATTTTTCATGCCATTTATTTTTAGAAGTGTTTAAGGTTCTGACTTCATTTTACATTTTTTATAATTGATGCCAGAAGAATCAATGACTTATGTGTGAATTATGAATATATAGTTTTTTGTGCTAAGGTATACATTACAAATTTACATTTGTATAATTTTTACATGTGTAGTTCATTGGCTTTAAATTCGGAGTGTTGTTCAGCTATCACTGCTATCTGTCTCTAGCATTTTTCATCATTTCACTCTGAAACAATCTTTTTTTTTTTTTTTCTTTCAGTTTTATTTATTTGTCAGAGAGAGAGGCAGAGGCAGACATGGAGATGCAGGCTCCCCCCTTGATGCGGGGCATGATCCAAGGGATCATGACCTGAGCCCAAGGCAGATGGTTAACCCACTGAGTCACCCAAGCACCCCAAAAATATCTTTCTTTTAAGTAGGGAAATCACCATTATCTTTTTTCCATAATCCCTGGTAACCACCAATCTACTTCCTTTTCCTATAAATGAGACAGTTCTGGTTGCTTACAGAAGTGAGATCATATATTTGTCCTTTTGTATCTGGCTTATTTCTTTTAGCAAAAAGTCTTCCTATACCATGTATTTTGTAGTAGGTATAACAATTTCACTCCTTTGAAAAGCTGAAAATACTCTGTTGTATATATACAACATTTTGTATTTCCATGTATGTTTTGCTTGGTGTTGTTTTCATTTGTCTGTTGTGAATAATGCTGTGAAAAGTTGGGTTTAAATAAGTTTTTACCCCTCCTTTCAGTTTTTTGGGTCTATGGCTTGAAGTGGAATGGCTGTATCATATGGTAATTCTGTGTTGAGTGTTTAAGAACCTGTTTTCCACCATGCTTATGTCATTTCATATTTCTGTTAATAGTGCATACCAGTTCCAGCGTCTCTACATCCTCCCAGCACTTGTTATCTTGCTATTTGTGAGGTTTTCTTTATCATTTTTTTCCAGTAGTACCTATTGTAGTGGGTGTGAAATGATATCTTATGGTTTTGATATGCATTTCCCTTACAGTTAGTGATGTTGAGAATCTTTTCTTTTGCTGATTAGCCATTTGTGTACCTTCTTTGGAGAAATATCTCTTCAGTTTCATTGCCCATTTTAAAATTTAAATTGTTTTACTTTGTTTTGTTGCAGGAGTTTTCTCTGTATTATTGTTGTTAATCCTGTATCAGATATGTAATTTGCACATCGTTTCCACCATTTTATTTGTTCTTTTCACTTAAGATTCATGTATTTATTTGAGAGAGAGATATTGTGTGTGGGATGAGGAGTTACTGTGCCTGGGGAGAGGAGAGGGAGAAAAATCTGAAGCGGAGTACCTGCTGGGCATGAGCCCTATGTATGGTTCAATCTCACAACCCTGAGATTATGACCTGAGCCAAAATCAAGAGTCAGTCAACCAGTAGAGACACGCAGGAACTCCCAACCAATGTAGTATCATCTAGAGAATTCCATTGCCTAGAAATTCTATGTCCTTTACCTAATTACAATTTCCTTCCAGGGTATCATTGATATTTTTATGTCTCAAATTTTGCCTTTTCCAGAATGTCAGATAGTTTGAATATATTTTAAATAGCCTTTTCACATTGGATTCTTTTATGTAATAATATGCATTTCAATTTCCTCTATGTCTTCTCGTATCTTGAGAACTCATTTTTGTTTATCTTGAATAACATTTCCTTTTCTGGGCACATACCACAATCTATTTACTAATCTACCAAAGGTGAAAGAAGAAAAATTGCACTGTAATTTGATGGATCCAACCTTGCTTTGTTCCTGATCTTGGGGAATGCTTTGCGTTCCTCACCCTTCATAAAATGCAGGTGTAGTCTTTTTGTAGATATTCTTTTTTTTCTTTTTTTTTTTTTAATTTTATTTATTTATTCGACAGAGAAATCACAAGTAGGCAGAGAGGCAGGCTGAGACAGAGAGGGGAAGCAAGCTCCCTGTCAAGCAGAGAGCCCGGTGAGGGGCTCGATCCCAGAACCCTGAGATCGCGACCTAAGCCGAAGGCAGAGGCTTAACCCACTGAGCCACCCAGGCGCCCCTTTTTGTAGATATTCTTCCCACAGGAGGAAGTCTCTCTGTATTCCAGGTTCATGGGAGTAATTTTACCATGCTTGTGTTTGCTTTTCTTTTTCTGTATAGATCATACAATAATATGGTTTTGCTTTTTCAGTGTTTTAATGTGATGGATTACAATGAGCGGTTTCCTAATGTTGAATCAACCCGCATACCTGGGATAAATACCGCTTGGCCATGGTATATAATTCTTTTTATACATAGTTAGATTCTAGTTGCTGATATTTTGTAGAGGATTTTTGCACCTGTGTTTATAAGACATATTCCTTTTTTTTTTGTATTGTCTTTTTATAACATCTTTGGTAACATCTTAAAATGTTTAGTGTTGCTGTTAAGGTAATCATCATCTTGGTCTTGTTAAGTGCACTGAGGAATTCAGCCAGTAAGTTTCACCTGGCCCTTGTGGTGTTTTCTATTATAGAAAGTTATTTATTATTGATGGAATTTCTTTAATAGTTACAGGCTCATTTAGGTTCTCTTTCTTCTCATATTATATTTGGTAGACTGTATTTTTCAATCTTACCCAGATTGTCAAATTATTCTTTAATGACCATGGTATTTATAGTGATGTCCAGTATTTTTTTTTCTCCCCATGAGTGAAGTCTCCCCCCCCCACTCCCCAATTAACATGGTTATAGTGATTTTACTAATCTGTACAAAGAGCCATTTTTTGGTCTCATTTTTTTTTTATTTGTTGATTTTCCTTTTTCAGTTTATTGACTTCTGTTTTAAATCTGAATGTTTCTTTTTGCCAACTTACATTAAATTTAATTTACTCTTATTTTTTTAGTTTCCCGTAGAGGAAACTTAGATGAGCAGATCTTTTTTCTTTCTTTCTTTCTTTCTTTGTTTTTTTTTTTTTTAATGCGTTGATTTTGCTGCATTTCAGTTTTCACAAGCTGTGTTTTCATTGGAATTTAGTTCAGAATAATCTTTTGAGAGTCCTTCTTCAACCATGTGTTTAGAAATGTTCTTTAATCTCTGTACATTTGCCTATCTTTGTGTCAGTGATCTGTGGCTTAGTTCCATTATTGTCTGTGTTTAGGTGTTGTATCATCTGGTATTTTATTTTATTTTATTTTATTAATTAATTAATTAATTTTTTTAAGATTTTATTTATTTATTTGACAGAGAGAGAGAGATCACAAGTAGGCAGAGAGGCAGGAAGAGAGAGAGAGAGGGAGAAGCAGGCTCCCCGCCGAGCAGAGAGCCCGATGTGGGGCTCGATCCCAGGACCCTGGGATCATGACCTGAGCCGAAGGCAGAGGCTTTAACCCACTGAGCCACCCAGGCGCCCCTCATCTGGTATTTTAAATGTGTTAATGAATATATGCGCTATGAACTATGTTCTGCTATTGATGTACTAGTCTGTAGTTGTCCATTATATTCAGTTGGATATGTTGAATTCCATTATGAAAGTACTAATTTTGTGCCTGTTGAATCTGCCTATATCCTAATAGAGGATTGTTGAAATCTCCCAGTTGTAGTAGTGGATTCTTCTACTTCTTGCAGTTCTATTAGTTTTTGCCTCATGTATTTTGATGCTTTATTGTTAGGATCACGTAAGTATTATTTTGTTTCCTAGAAGAATTGATCACCTTATTGTTGCATAATGACTCACTTTGTCTCGGACATCTCTTTTGTTCTAAAGAACAGTCTGTCTGAAATTTTAATACTAATTATCTTTACTTTTTTTTTTTTTTAAAGATTTTATTTATTTATTTGACAGACAGAGATCACAAGTAGGCAGAGAGGCAGGCAGAGAGAGAGGAGGAAGCAGGCTCCCTGCTGAGCAGACAGCCTGATGCAGGGCTCCATCCCAGGACCCTGGGATCATGACCTGAGCCAAAGGCAGAGGCTTAACCCACTGAGCCACCCAGGCGCCCCCTCTTTACTTTCTTTTGCTTGGTGTTAGCACGGCTGTAATTTTCTCCATCTATTTATTTTTGAAGGTATAATGTGTATTTCTGTAGAGCACATGTATTTGGGCCTTGTTTACTCACTCTTGACAGTTTCAATGTTTTAATTGGTATGGTCAGACCATTTGCATTCAAAGTGATTCTTGGTATGGTTAGATTATGTCTTCCATTTTATTTCTTTTTTATTAATTGTACTTATCATTTGTTCTTATTTTTTTCTCCCACTCTGCTTCTACCTTTTTTTTTTTTTTTAACTTGGACAAAGTATATGATTCCTTTTTTTATGTCTTTTATTCTAATAACACTTCCAATTCTTCTTAAGTTTTTTTTTTAGGGGTTGCCCTAGAAATTGAACATTACACTTGGAAGTAATACAGATACACTGTCCAATAACACTATACTGTTACAGGGTCGGTGCATGTATTTTATGATTACATTTTATTTGTTTCACTTACACATAAGCAAATATGTAGATAAACACATACATACGAGCATATAAAATCAAACACATTATTATAACTAGGAACAAAAGGTTACTTGTTACGTTAATTGAAAAGAAATAAAATATTACATTTGAATTGAAAAGAAATAAAATATTACGTTTGTCTTATATCAAACATAAAAATCAACTCAAAATGGATTAAAGAGTTGAAAGAAATGAATGAATAAATTAATTAATTAATTAATAAAATTTTAAAAATTTTTAGAATAAGAGTTAAATGTAAAATCCAAAACCATAGAACTACTGAAAGAAAATAGGGTTGCGCTCCGTGACATCAGTCTTGGCAATGGATTTTTTGCCCAGTTAATAAAAGCAAAACTAAACAAGTGAGACTGCATCACACTAAAAACTTGTGAACAGCTAAAGGAGCCATTATCAAATTGAAAGACAACCTACTGAATGGGAGCAGATATTTACAAATCTTACATTTGATATGGGGCTATTATAGAGAGAGAGAAGCTCTTCTGTTGAGAAAAAGAAACATCTAATTTAAAATGAACAGAATATCCCAGTAGACATTTTTCTAAAGAAGACATCAAAGAGGCTCACATCACAAATGGTGAAAGACATTCAGAGCAAAAACCATAGTGAGATATCCCCTCACTTAATAGCCAAAAGAAAACTACTATTAAAAAGAGAACAGATAAGTTTTTATAAGAATGTGGGGAAAGTGAACCCTTGTGCACTGTTAGTGGAAAGCAAACTGGTGTAGCCACTATGGAAACCCTGTTGGGGTTCCTCAAAAATTTAAAAATAGAACTAGCATATGATCCAGTAGTCCTGTTTCTGGTATATATTTGAAGGGAATGAAATCACTCTCTGGAAAAGGTATCTCTTTCCTGTTGTTTATTATAGCATTTTTACAATAATCAAGAAAAGGAAACAGTCTTAATGTCTATCATAAAGGGATAAAGATTGTGTGCGGAAGTAGGGGGCATGGAGGGGAGAGAGAAAATATTTTTCAGCCATTTAAAACAACACGGAAATACTACCATTGGCAAAACCTAGAGTGAACCTTTAAGGCATCATGCTAGTGAAAAAAGGCAAAAAAATAAATACTGTGATATTAGTTATGTGGAATCTGGGGAAAAAACAAACTTCTAGATACCAGGAATTGGTTGAGGGCTATACAGAATGGGTGAATGTGGTCAAAAGATAAAAAGTTTGATAAGGAAGACCTATGAATATATTATACAATATGGTGACTATAACAATACTGTATTACATATTTGAAAGTTGATAAAGACAGTAGTTTTTTAAATTTCAGTTTGAACCCATTCTAAAAGCACTTAATTTCTTCTGCTCTCAGTCCTCTGTTTTAGGAGTGTAGTGTCGTATTTTATATCCTTTTATTTTGTGTATCTCTTTCTGATTTTTACAGATATATCTAATTTGACTGCTCTTTGCTTCTTTGTTTTCTTACTCCTGCATAGTCTTTCTTTTCCACTCAAAGGAATCCCTTTAATATTTCTTGTAATCTACTTTAGTGCTTATGAATTCCTTTAGCTTTTGTCTCTCTGGGGAACTATATTTCCTATTCTGAATGACAGCCTTGCTGAATAGAGTATTCTTAGCCAAAGGGTTTTTTTTTTATTATTTCAGTACTTTAAATATATCATACCAATTCCTTCTGGCCCTGCAGAGTTTCTGGTGAAAAATCAGCTAATAGCTTTTTGGGTTTCCCTTGAATGTAACTGCTTTCTTTCCTCTTTTTGCTTCTACAGTTCTCTCTTTATCACTACTTTTTGCCATTTTTATTACTATGTGTCTTGGTGTGGACATCCTTTGGTTGATTTTATCAAGAGTTTTCCGTGCCTCCTTGATCTGGATTTCTGTCTTCCAGATTAGGGGAATTTTTAAGTGATACTTCAAATAAATTATTTTTCCCTTTTCCTTTTTCTTTTTGAGATCCCTTAATGCGAATGTTTTTATGCTCGATGGTATCACTGAATTTCCGTAACCTATTCTCATTTTATATTATTCTTTTTCTTCTGTTCATCTTGATAGCTTCTGATTTCTCTTGTCTTCTGGGTTGCTGAGCCGTCTTCTACTTCCTCTAATCTATTCTTTATTCCCTCTGGTGTATTTTTAATTTCAGTTACTGAGTTTTTCATCATTGATTGCTTCCCTTTAATGTTTTCTGTCTCTTTGTTGAGGGTCTCCTTGAGATCCTCCAGAAATAAGCATATTGCTTATTTCTGGGTTGTTGTTGTTGGTTTGTTTGTTTTAGATTTCTTGCTGTGATATTGTCATGTTCTCTCATTTGGGACGTATTTCAGTGTCTCTTCATGTTACCTAACTCCCTGGGTTTGTTTCTGTGTGTTAGGAAAGTCAGCTACATTTCCTGTTCTTGATAGTAGTGCCTTTATGAAGAAGGCCTGTGGTATCGTGCAGTGCGATTATGTACCCTGTTCCAGGGTGTCTCCTGTATGTGTGTTATATGCGCTCTACTATTATGGCTGAGCTGTGTTTGCCATCAGGCCAGTCATCTGCAATGGCTCTCTTTGTCTTTTGTAGGTTTGGTTCCTGCAGTTGTTTTGTTTGTTTTTTAAGTCAAGAGAAGAGAGTTGTATTTTTGTTTGTTTGTTTGTGTCTGTTTTTAAGATTATTTATTTATTTATGATAGCTACAGCACACAGGCAAAGGAAAGGGAGGGGCAGAGGGGAAAATGAAGGGGAGAGAGAGAATCTGAAGCTGACTCCCCACTGAGCATTAGAGGCTTATGCAGGGCTTGATCTCCCCATGAGATCATGACCTGAACCCAGTCCGAAAAGTTGGGTGCTTAACTGACTAAGCCACGAATGCATTCCTGGTCCCTGTATTGATTGTTAGTGGACCAGTTTGGGCCTCCTTAGGCTTGATTTGAATCAGACCAGGCATTTGCCAGAGTTACATTAGCACACAACTCTGTGTTGTGCCTGTAGAAGCTTTTCTTTTCTTTTTTTTTTTTTTTAAGATTTTTATTTATTTATTTGACAGAGAGGAGAGGAAACAGGCTCCCTGCTGAGCAGAGAGCCCGATGCGGGGCTCGATCCCAGGACCCCGGGATCATGACCTGAGCCAAAGGCAGAGGCTTAAACCACTGAGCCACCCAGGTGCCCCTGTAGACGCTTTTCTTGATAGGCAGTCCTGTGGCCAGAACTGCTGTCTGCCCTGAGTCCATCTCAAGGGTAGTCAGATTGAAATGTGTGGTTGGTTATCTTTTCCTTGTCCCTTGGGCAGAATTCCCTTTAGGATGGTGTTGCCCCTAGATGAGGCTGCTTGCGTACTGGCAAGCTTGTGTTGCCACTCAGGATATACTCCTGCAGAGGCCAAGTCCACAGAATAATGCAGGGGTGGTGCTCACAGTGATAGCAAGGTGTGTACCTGTATGCTGTGGGGGGTGAGGGGGGGGACATGGAGCCTCTTGACTGAGGCTATTGTTAGAGGGGACATGTCCACGAGATAACCAGGGCAGGTCACACTTTCAGCAAACTAATTAGAGAGTGTTGACACTGTACTGGTTCTGGAAAGTTTCCAGGTATCCTGGTTGGAGGGCAAGAGAAAAATGGTTTCCACCCACTTCTTTTGTTCTGGAGAAGTGCTTTGCCCCTTCAGCACACCTCTGAGATTAGTAAACAAAATCTTTCACTTTTAGCACTGCCACTACTGTGCTGTGTCTCTATGAAACTGTTTATTTTATGTCTTTAAGAGTGGGTGCTCAATTTTCTATCACTGTCCCAGCTCTTCCAGAGCCCAACCCACAGATTTAGGAAATTGTAGGTGTTAAATCTGGTTTTCAAATCCGAATGTCATGGAGCTATACCTTTCACGTGTGGGTCTAGATTCTCCCTCTCTTTTAGCCCAAGGTATCCCTCCCTCTCATGGACAGTCCTATGAGTTTGTTAGGCTTGCTACCATATCTCTACCCTTCCTACCCTCTTCACTGTGGCCTCTTCTCAGTGGTTTACCTCTGGCAAGCATGCCACTCCCCAACCTCAGCTTCCCACCTCTATGTGTTGCCCTGGAGTATGTGTTTTGTTTTGTTTTTAAGACTTATTTATTTGAGAGCGTTTGAGAGAGAGAGAACATGAGTGGGGGGCTGTGGAGGTGGGGTGAAGAGCAAAGGGAGAGGGAGAAGCAGACTCTGCTGAGCAGGGACTCTGGGATCGTGACCTAAACCAAAGGCAGCCACCCAGTCAGTTGAGCCACCCAGATGCCCCTGCCCTGGAGTTTTTAACTCTTAGACATGCTTACATTGAGTCTTTGGCAGATTGTGAATTATGTTTAGTTTTTCCTGCCACAACATTGTTTCCAGTGGAGGTCTCGTTTCCTTTTACGATTTTTTACTACCTGTCTCCAGGTTTGGATGCAGTATTTCGCTCCTGTGTCCTCACGTCTTTTACTCATCTGAAAATAGTTGATTTTTAGATTTGCTTAGCTTTTTAATAAATTCTTAGTTCACTGTGGCTGTTTCTGCTCTTCTAACAGGTCCAAACAAGTCCTCGGTCAAGTATTTAATTTGCAGATACTTTCCTTGTTCAATAGCTATCTTTTTCACTTTTTGATGGTGTTCTTTGGAGCACAGAACTTTATTTTCTATCAGTTATTACTGTACTTTGATTGCTTTATCTTTGATGTCATAACTAAGAAATGACTGCCTAATCTATGGTTGTGCATTTTACTCCTGTATATTTTATTTTAAGAATTTTATAGTGGTGGGGTGCTTGGGTTGGATAAGTGTCTGCTTTTGGCTCAGGTTGTGATCCCAGGGTTCTGGGATCGAGCCCTGCATCAGACTAACTGCTCAGTGGGAAGCCTGCTTCTCCCTCTCTCACTCCCCCTGCTTGTGGTCCCTCTCTTGTTGTGTCTCTCTCTGTCAAATAAATAATATCTTTTAAAAAATTTAAAAAAATTTTTATAGTGGTACATCTTTCATTTATATCTTTGACTTATTCTGAATTACGGTAAAAGGAAGGAATCTAATTTCATTCTTTTCAGTGTGGATTTCCAATTGTTTTAGCATCATTTCCGTATTTAATTATATTAGCACCTTGGTCAAGAGAGTAACATTTTTATTTAGCTTTTAAATTCCTCTCTAGTGCTGTGTGCTCTATTATTTTTTATTATATGTAATATAATATGTGATGATATATATATATATAGTCTCAAAAAATTAGACTATACAGAACTTGTTTATATGCCCTTCATTTTGTTAGTATTAATGCACACAGGCAGGCTCAAGATGACTAAACAAAATCATAACTTAAAATCGTAAATCTTAATTTTTCTTACTGTAAACATCTATAGCTGTATTTGTACTCCTGGGCAAACACTCTTCCGGTTTAGAACATGTACTTTTGTCTTGCTACTTGACATTTGTAAAATAACTTTTAATAGCCTCCTAAGTTGCTTTTATTTTTTTTTCATTATCTTTATGAATTTGTGGCAAGCATAAAAACCTACATATTTCATTCCAGAACAATATACATAAGGGAAACAAATTTTGCCTTTTGTTTTTGAAATACGGAATAGAGTGTTGTTCTTGGAGTTACGGATGTACCTCCAGAATTTTTTTCCTAAAAAAAGCCTCATTTTTTATATTTTTACTTTATTTTACTTATTTTATTTTATTTATATTTTTTATTTGAAAGAGAGAGAGAATATGTCTGACAGTTAGGGAAGAAGCAGAGGAGGATGTACAGGAACAAATAGGCTCCTTAGCCAGCTTGGAGTCTGAGGCAGGGCTTGATCTCACAACACTGAGATCATGATCTGAGTGGAACTCAAGAGTCTGACACTTAACTGACTGAGTCACCCAGGTGACCCTTTTATGTTATTTTTATTTTTCAGTTCTCTTTAAAGTTCTCTTGTAATCACTTAAAATGAAATTCTTCTACCATTTTCAGAAGTCTGATGGTCCACAATAAAATTAGAATTGGTACATGTTTTTCTTATTTACGTAATACTTGACTTTTATAATATTAATTTTGCGAATGATGGAGGAAGTTAGTACCATGCTATTTGGCTTGATTTTTTATTTAATGGCATCAATGAAGATATTTTATGTGAAATGTGCCTATTAGAAACTTAGTTTTGAAATGAGTGTGCAATGCTCATGTAGGTGAAACTGTTTTATTAATTATGTAATGGAAATTGTAGCCTGAAATACATACTGAGTGTTTCTGCTAATCTATAGGAAGAAAATGAGAAAAGAACACAACATAAAGAATATTCAGATACTGAATCCATATCTTCAGATTCGTAAGTACCTTTAATGTTTGTTCAGTATTTCTGTCCAAAATTCATGGACTTAATATTCTTTAAAACATTTTTTTTAAAGTTCTGGAAGGAGAAGGAAAGGACCTTTTAAAACCATAAAATTTGGAACCAACATTGACCTCTCCGATGACAAAAAGTAAGTCCTCAAGTTATGTGCAGTTTGAATCACAAGATTGAAAACTGTCTGATTTCATATATATTTTTTTTAATGTTACCATTGAAGTCTTAGTTAAAACCACTACCATTCTGAAATGATTTTTGCTAGATTTTGCAATAGATTTTAGTTACTGAGGAATATCAACACATTAAATATACAAATTAGAAAAGAAACATTATTGCTTTTCTTTCTTTTCTCTTTTTTTAAGGTTTTATTTATTTATTAGAGAGAGAGGAAGAGAGCAAGAGTCGGGGGAGGGTCAAGGGAAGAGGGAGAAGCAGGGAGCCTATCCTGACCTGAGCCAAAATCAAGATATGCACATTTAATCGACTGAGCCACCCAGGCGCTCCTCTTTTATTCCTAAAATTATAAATTTTTAGGATTTAATTCTTTTCAGTGATCTTGATTTACTTCAGAATTTTTTTCCTTGGAAGAGTTAACATTCTACTACTACTAACCTTAAAAATGTAATAATTAGAGATTTAAATGTGTTTCTGATTAGAACACAGTACTTTCAGAGACCTGGTAAAATCTCTTAAATGTTTGCAACAAGATGACACTTTTGATCTATTACTTTATTTCAGGTGGAAATTGCAGCTACATGAGTTAACTAAACTTCCTGCTTTTGTGCGTGTGGTATCGGCAGGAAACCTTCTAAGCCACCTTGGTCATACTATCCTGGGCATGAATACAGTTCAGCTGTACATGAAAGTTCCAGGGAGTCGGACACCAGGTTATTTTTGTGAACTAATATATCTTGTATAACTGAAGAATTTAATCAGATATGAAACACACGTTCAACCAGTTTCTTCCCATTTGTAATTAATAAAGTCAGAAGCCAAATGGGTTTTTAATGCTTTCTACTACATAAAAATATTTGTAATTGTTTCTATAAATTAGCTGAGAGTAGTTTTCTCTATGTGCCTTTTTTTTTTTTTTTAATGTGTAAACATGAAAATAATCCAAAACATTTAACTGGGAAGGAGGCACTAAATCAGTAAGGAGTAAAGGAGATAAGCAGTTTAAAAGCTTTGTCTTTATCCCATTGATTGCAAGTTCAGTGGTTTGCCAAATTTTTTTGCCACAGTTAAAATTAGAGCTATGTCATAATAATGAACTAATATTCTTACTGTTTAAAAAAGAATTTCTTTGAAGATATTAAATATTTAATACACCAATATTTTCTATTCTGTCCTATTATGTTTCATTTTATAAAAGTGTAATTTGGAAATTTTCTAGTGAAGGAGCCAATTGAATTTCTTCATGGTGATTCTAAGTGTTTTAGGTTCTATAAGCCGCAATGTAAAATTGAGGATATTTTGTAGATACTCATATAATGGAAAAAATATTTATATTACTTCTTATTGATGAAGGTCAAAATAGAAAATAATTTAGTACAGTTTTTCCTTCTCATGGGAGAATAAATTTCACTTCATTGGGGTTTGGGTTAGCATTCCCTATGAGAGTCAGCTACAGATGTGCATCTATGAAAGCTGTTCTACAATGAGATCTATGTATTTCATCTTTAAAAAATGTATTTTCACACAAATAGGCTCTATCAAATACTGTAAATCTATAATCCTATTTTTTTGAGCATATTAATTGGTTGGAAAGCATTTACTGAATTTTAGTTCTTTTACTTGATTTTTTTTAAAATTTTTTTAAATTTATTTCTTTGACAGGCAGAGATCACAAGTAGGCAGAGAGAGAGAGAGAGAGAGAGAGGTGGAAGCAGGCTCCCTGCTGAGCACAGAGCCCAATGCGGGGCTTGATCCCAGGACCCTGGGATCATGACCTGAGCTAAAGGCAGAGGCTTTAACCCACTGAGACACCCAGGCGCCCCTTACTTGATATTTTTGTTTTATGTCTCATTATTTTGCATATTAATCCTTTGCAGTTTGCATTTGGAATGTTCTCATTTGCAGTGGCTTTTACAATATGGAAAGGTTTCCTACTCTGCATTGAGATTTGAAACATGGTATTAGATTTGTAGTTTGCGCTTGAAAAATATATGCTGCAGATATTGGAGGGAAAGGATGTCTGGCTTCTTCAGTTTTTAAAAACACAAAGTATAGAAAACAGCTTGCTAGTACTCGTGATTCCAAAAATACTGTTTTGCAAATGACTTTATGTAATTTAAGTTTTGCTTTGTAATTTTAGGACTCTCTAAAGAATTGTTTTGAAGGGGCGCCTGGGTGGTTCAGTGAGTTAAGCCTCTACCTTCGGCTCAGGTCATGATCTCAGGGTCCTGGAATCGAGCCCCACGTTGGGCTCTCTGCTCAGCAGGGCGACTGCTTCCTTCTTTCTCTCTCTCTCTCTCTCTGCCTGCCTCTCTGCCTACTTGTGATTTCTGTCAAGTAAATAAATAAAATCTTAAAAAAAAAAAAAGAATTGTTTTGAAAACTGTAACAAAATTTTTTTTATCTGTCAGTGTTCATTCACTAACCGTAACTAACAGTTGCTCTCAAGCAGAAAATGTTGAGTTTCAACCCTGATGGTCTAAAAATTATAATTTTGGGGCACCTGGGTGGCTCAGTGGGTTAAAGCCTCTGTCTTCTGCTCAGGTCATGATCCCGGGGGCCTGGGATCGAGCCCTGCATCGGGCTCTCTGTAGAGAGCCCGTTTCCCTTCCTCTCTATCTGGCTGCCTCTCTGCCTACCTGTGATCTCTGTCTGTCAAATAAATAAATAAATAATTTAAAAAAATAAAAAATAAAAATTATAATTTCACTATTGCCAAATCATGGGTCAGCTTCTATTTCTGACAATAGCTCAGCTAATATTCATGAAGTCTTCAAGAATGGTACATAATCAAATATCTACCAGTCAATAATATTGTGAGGGACGCCTAGTGGCTCAGTTGGTTGGACGACTGCCTTCGGCTCAGGTCATGATCCTGGGGGTCCCGGGATCGAGTTCCGCATCAGGCTCCCAGCTCCATGGGGAGTCTGCTTCTCCCTCTGACCTTCTCCTCGCTCATGCTCTCTCTCACTGCCTCTCTCTCAAATAAATAAATAAAATCTTTAAAAAAAAAAATATTGTGAATAGCCATAGGCATTATTCACTTTACATTTTAACAAACTTCTCTAGTATGTCCATGCAAATTCACACATTTTCTCCACCATCAGTTGTAATACATTCTAATGGATTCCATTCTAGCAGTATTTAACGTTTTCCAACTTCTTTGAAAATATTCTGACTGTAGTTTGTCCTATAAAGACTAACACTTCAGTCACTTAACATTTGTCTTAATTCCTCAATTAGTTAAAATACAAATTAGCAAATACACATTAGCAAAATCTGTTGACCTGTTAAGGAACAAGAAAAACTGCCTAAAATTATTTACCTTTTTATTATAATTGACTATTTGTATTGCTCTCAACATCTTCACTGAGTAGCTGTTCTCAAAAAAAAAAAAAAACAAACAAAAAACGACTTAATAGTCTGGAACCATTTCATTTTCTCCAGATACAGTGATTTTTTTATTCACTGAAGTGAAATACAATTTTATTAACTCATGGTCTATTCACCACTTTTTTTGCTTGGCCAGACACTGATTTTTATTTCAGTCTCAATCTTTTTTATTTTTATTTTTTTCTTTTCCTCCTCCTATTTGTTTAATATTTGAAAAGAGGTTCAATGATGAGATACTGCATTTAACTTTTCTAATTTTTTTTTGTCCATTGTTTTTCTGTAAGATAGGTACATTGTAATGAACACTTTTGAAGTTTCAGTGTACAATAATCTTTCTTGCACAGCAAGTATATCCTTGTGTATTAAATACAATACTTAAACTGTGAAATGGAGAAAATTATTTGCATTACCGCATGAAGTTCATTTATCTTGCTTTAACATGATGGATATGCACTGGTCTTTTTTCAGATAAAATTTTGAAATATGGTGATATGTTTATCAGCTGAAATGCTAATGAATTATAGCTGCCTTAATACAATATTTTACCAACCAGCAGTGAGAACAAATGCTAATGTGTAATATTGTTACAGCTGCTTAATTGTGATTTTTTGAATGAAAAGACTAATATGCAAAACATAAACCAGTGGTGTATTTATGTTCCATGAAAGTCTTCTAAACAAGAACACATGTTTCAGCCATGGGCAGTAGTTTGCCATCCCATGATTTAAAATCTTAAAAATCTTAAAATTTTCACCCAGCACAAATCATCTTTGTTTCCTTTGCATTGACATAGATCACGTTACATATCATAATGCAAATATTTAACAATCTATGAATTCTGGCAACTATCCATAAAGGCATATAGGAGCAACAAATAACCTGGTTCTATATATGTACTGATGCCTATATAGCCTATGTATAAACCTCTTCTACTTCTGTTTTATTTATTTATTTATTTTTAAAGATTTATTTATTTGACAGAGAGCACGAGTAGGCAAAGCGGCAGTCAGAGGAAAAGAGAGAAACAGGCTCTCCACTGAGCAGGGAGCCTGATTGGCAGAGCTCAATCCCTGGAGCCTGAGATCATGACCTGAGCTAAAGGCAGACGACTGAGCCACGCAGGCGCCCTTCTGTTTTTATTTTTATTACTTGTATCAGTTATAGTTTGCCAGAGTGCTTGCTTCTTTACATTTTCACTGTATATTAGCCATATAGTTTGTTTAAAGTAGGTTGTTGCTTATTTTTAAATGAGTTAGGGTTTGTGACTTTTCTTATTAAAATCTGAAAATCTTTTTTTTTAAAGGTTTTTTATTTATTTATTGGACAGACAGAGATCACAAATAGGCAGAGAGGCAGGCAGAGAGAGAGGAGGAACAGGCTCCCTGCTGAGCAGAGAGCCGGATGTGGGGCTCAATCCCAGGACCCTGGGATCATGACCTGAGCTTGAAGGTAGAGGCTTTAACCCACTGAGCCACCCAGGCGCCCCAGATCTGAAAATCTTTTTGAAGAAATGCTGACTCAGGGTCTCCTTTGAGATTATCCATATTTATTCTTCTCAGGGATTTTGATGTTAATGGAACTCATTGAGTGGAATGTTTATATTCCCAGGCCATTACTGTAAAGTCACTTACATAATACTTTATCACTAGTAGTGTTAAAGTTGAGATAAGGAGGTTGTAGTTAATGAGAGAAGACTTTAGAGTCTTTATCCTCGTCGTCATTAATACTTTTGTAATACTAAGCAGGAATTTCATATGGCTAAGGGTTTTTTGAAAAAAAAAAAAAAAATATATATATTTTGTAATGATTTTGTTTCTGTTCCAACATACATAGAAAAGGTACCTTACTATAACAATTTACATTCTGACATGATCTTGAAATGTGTTCTGAAAAATTCAGATTGTTCTCAGATCATTTATTACAAAGGGTTTTTTTGTTGGTTTTTTTTTTTTTTTTTTTTAATAAATCTGTCATGATGTCCTCAAATCTCAAATTTAAAACTCTGTGCCAGGATAATATCTACCTACTTGTGGATAGAAGCATTTATAATTAATGTGTCAACATCAAATTGGGATTTATAAGAGCTGTGGAGGAGCAACAGGTTGTTAAGCAACCAAATTACATTTTGAAAACCCTCCCTCTTCTTTAATTCTTTGATACTCTAAGAATTGAAAGTATTTTATGGAGGAAGAAGTAGAAATAATGACAGTAAGTAATATTAATTGCTTATCTTATGCTGTCCTCTGATTTATAAGCATATTTTTCCCTCTTAAAACAACCCAGTGATTTAAAGGCACATTTTCTCCCATTGAATTTACACTATAATAATAACTTTTGTTTTCCCTTTTTCTTTTCAGGTCACCAAGAAAACAACAACTTCTGTTCTGTTAACATAAATATTGGTCCAGGTGATTGTGAATGGTTTGTTGTTCCTGAAGATTATTGGGGTGTTCTGAATGACTTTTGTGAAAAGTAGGTTTCTGAACAGATTTTGTTTTCAAATAATTTTGAGAAGACATTTATTATAAAGGGCAAAGTATGATGCTAAATTTCTAATTATCCAGAAATTTTATTTTACTTTTTTATTTTTATTTTTTAATCCAGAAGTTTTATTTTAAATGGTATTATTTGAAATCATTTTTACTTTATGTTCTGTGGAATAACACTAAATGAAAAATGCTATGAAACCAGTTCATGTAGTGACAACAGGTATGAATTCAAAAGACAGGGAGTTAAGAAATTTTTTTAAAGTTAGCTTTAGGGGCGCCTGGGTGGCTCAGTGGGTTAAAGCCTCTGCCTTCGGCTCAGGTCATGGTCCCAGGGTCCTGGGATCGAGCCCCGCATCGGGCTCTCTGCTCCGCAGGGAGCCTGCTTCCTCCTCTCTCTCTCTCTCTGCCTGCCTCTCTGCCTACTTGTGATCTCTGTCTGTCAAATAAATAAATAAAATCTTTAAAAAAAAAAAGTTAGCTTTAAAAATTGTTGAGTGTGACTGCACATTCTTTTCAGATGTACTTTACAGAAAAATATGATTTAATTATAAATGAAATTAGAAATGGTAAGAATTCAAAAATTAACCATCCTTATGCCTTGCTAATAATTCAAGGATGTATGTCTCTAACAGTGAGCCTAAAATGATAATGTTCAGAGGCAGGTGAATTCCCTGCTATTTAAAGAGTTGATTATGATACTGGTAAATGATATGTTTATGAAATATAAAAAATTGGGTGAAATTCTAATAATTATTAATATATGTGACCTTTAAAATGAGTACACATTTTATATATCAATTTTGGAGGGCTTTTAACTCAGTATATTTGATTTAGTAAAAAGTTTGATGGTAATTTAAACAATTTAGAGTTTTCTTAATGGCAAGGTATGATCATTTTTTATTCTCTTATGTATAATTTTTCTCATGTTAAGAAAAGGTCAGATTTCTAAATATTTAAAATTTATCAGGAAAATAATGTAATACTCTCTTCTCTGAATGTTTATTCCAGCAAACTGGTAACTTAAGTAGGGTATAGGAAAGGTCTGATGGGAAGTCTCTTGTGTGTTTAAGAACTGTTTCTTTTTCTAAGATTTTGTTTATTTATTTTAGAGGGAACATGGGCACGCATACATGCACACATTTGAGTTGGGGGAGGGTAGAGGGAGTGGGAGAAAAGAATCTTGAGTGTACACTGAGTGTGGTGGAGCCTGATGCCGGGTTTGAACTCACGACCCTAAGATCATGACCTTAGCTAACTGAGCAACCCAAGTGCCCTAAGAACTATTTCTTAAAGTTATAAGGAGGTGTATCATAACTTTCCACGTACAGTACAAATATTCTTACTATTCTGAGTGGGAACTATTTTCAGGGTTTAACTTCTTTAAAATAGTATGGGTATATTTAGGTCAAAGGTAGAAAACATATGGAATAATAATCAAGTTAGAGTAATTCATCTTAAGTTGAAGAAATCACACTTAGCATCTCAGGTTTTCTGTGAAATTTATTTTGCAAAGAACAGAATATAGCTGCCTTTTTTTTTTTTTTAAGATTTTATTTATTTATTTGACAAAGAGAGCAGGAGAGGGAACACAAGCAGAGGGAGCAGGAGAGGGAGAAGCAGGCTTCCCGCAGAGCAGGGAGCCCAATGTGGGGCTCGATCCTAGGACCCTGGGATCATGATCTGAGCCAAACGCAGACGCTCAGTGGCTGAGCCAGTCAGGCGCCCCCAGAATGTAGCTTCAAATATTTAAGACTTTTATATTCATTTCAGGACTATACTTAAAATCTTTAAATCAACCACTGTTTTTAAACTTTTGAAGGAAACATATAATCTGTTTGCCTTAGTTGGCTATCCCCCCCCCCCTTTTTTGTATGATGTTTTCTCCACTTTAATGTTGTCACGGTATGGGTAAAATAAGGTTTATACCATGATTGTAACTTTTTACTTTCTTGTTTTCTTTCCCTCCCTCTTCCTGACCCACTGCCCCAGGTCCCTCTTCATGTTTTTCTGACAACATTGCAGAGTTTTCAGAAAACACAGTTTTCAGCAGTTCATTTATCAGTATCTGCTAGACTTACCTCTAGAAAAGTCCTTTCATTTTAGGAGGAAAAAGGAAGAGAGACAGGTTCCATGTACACAATTCTAAGACAGCCATTATCATTTTTGTTAAGAAAAAACAGAAATAAAACAGAAGTAGGGCAAATGCTTTTCTTTGACCTTCATAAAGGAACAATTCTATGATTTGAGTTTTCTCTTGAGAATATTAAATAATTGAAGTACCTATAACTAAATTCTTACAGAAAAGAATTGGTATTGTAGTTATCTTAAAATATTTCATATTGTGATGAAGAAGAATAATAAAAAGTCACAATTTTATAATAAAAATTTGAGTTTGGTCTCTTTGCATTGCTGGTGTTGGTGGTGATTCATGTGAAGAAAAAGGACTTTATATTGTTGGGAATTGAGGGGAAAGTTTTTGTTCTTATACCGGCCACAGTGCTTCTGGCTCAGAAGTTAAGTGGGTTCTTGTAATCCCTACTCTCAATTTCCTATTTATTTATTTATTTATTTATTTATTTATTTATTTATTTATTTAAAAGATTTTATTTATTTATTTGACAGAGAGAGATCACAAGCAGGCAGAGAGAGAGAGAAGGAAGCAGGCTCCCCGCTGAGCAGAGAGCCCGATGCGGGGCTCTATCCCAGGACCCTGGGATCATGACCTGAGCCGAAGGCAGCGGCTTAACCCACTGAGCCACATAGGCGCCCCTCAATTTTCTTTTTAGAGATTCCTTGATATTAAAAGGTTATTCAGAAAGAAAGGATAAATCAGAAAGAGAATTAAAAATTAGTCTATTTAAGTGTAGTTTGAATCTTTGACTTTTGGACTTCTGAAAAGAATTTAAGCATATAGTATAGATCTTTGAATTATCCTACATAATCATGTGCTACATAATCATGTGCTATTAGTATTTTTTTCAGGATTACCCCTTAATATTTACAAATCTCAACTTTTGAAACATGCAGTTCTTTTTACAGTGCTAATAACTTTTAATGAATACATAAAATATCTTTTAACATTTGGAAATTGTCGCCCCATCTTTTATGAGACATTAAAAAAAAAGTTAGTTCATTGTTATTTATTCCTTCCCACCTATCTCCCCCCAGAAATAATTTGAATTTCCTGATGAGTTCTTGGTGGCCCAACCTTGAAGATCTGTATGAAGCAAATGTCCCTGTATATAGATTTATTCAGAGACCTGGAGATTTGGTCTGGATAAATGCAGGCACTGTCCATTGGGTTCAGGCTGTTGGCTGGTGCAACAACATTGCTTGGAATGTTGGTCCACTCACAGGTATTTTAATAATCTGTAAATAGATTTTACATTTTAAAGAATTATTTCTAATTGGTGGTATTCTGTTAGAAAATAATTCACTAGATATTGGAAAATTGTGTCTCCTTGGAAAAGTCTTATTTGTATGGATAGTGCATTGAAGTTAATAAGTGAATATCTAACAAATATTTGGACAGCTAACACATGTATGCTTTTGTAGACTTGGTGTATATACTTTGGATATATCACAGTGTTTTGTGTGGCTTTTATGGAAGATCTGGTATATTATAGGAATAGTCAACCTTCTCAGTTATTAAACCTTGTTTAATATATGTAAGGTAAAGAACTCAGCTTTTGGAGTAAGAAAGACTTGATTAGCTTTGTTAATTTTTCGACTTAGGGCAAATATTTTAACCCCTCAGGGCTTAATTTCCTTATTTAGAAAATGAGAATTCAAATCAGTAAAGATTTGAAAGGATGAAACAAGATGTAAAATGAGCCTCACAGTACTGTTAAATGCTGTTTGCATGATAAATATTTTTAAAACTTTTTAATTTGGGGGGGCTTGAACTCCCAACCCTGAGATCAAGAGTCTCATGCTCTTCTGACTGAGCGAGCTAAGTGCCCCTACATGATAAATATTTTTAAACTATTAAACTATTCTTTTTTAGAATTGGTGTTAGGTGGTAATAATTATCTTCATACCTTTTGTTAGTTGGGGTAGCTTTATAACTTAAAAAAACTTTGTTTTCTCCTAGCCTGTCAGTATAAATTGGCAGTGGAACGGTATGAATGGAACAGATTGCAAAGTGTGAAGTCAGTAGTACCCATGGTGCATCTTTCTTGGAATATGGCACGAAATATCAAAGTCTCAGATCCCAAGCTTTTTGAAATGATTAAGTAAGTGTTTACAAATCACTATAGTCCCTGTTTTTGTGGGGTGTGGGGAATGTGGTGGAAATGTTAACTAATCAATATTTCCCCCCCAAATTATTATGTCAGTTAACATCAAGTGATAAGATGGTCTAGAAGTCTTCACAAAAGAGAATTCACATGTTAAAAAGTATTTTCTTCATTTACAGGCTATAATTATTATGATACAGAGAGGAATAAAGGCATATATACATGATTCTATACCTTTAAAGTTAGAATCTGTTCTT
Organism: Enhydra lutris kenyoni; assembly: GCF_002288905.1. Taxonomy (NCBI): domain Eukaryota; kingdom Metazoa; phylum Chordata; class Mammalia; order Carnivora; family Mustelidae; genus Enhydra; species Enhydra lutris. Next base: position 1,275,087 of record NW_019154192.1, read on the forward strand.
TCTCTTGCTCTCTCACCAGAATGATTTCCAAGACAACTTTACTTTTAATATTGAAAGTCTGCCTGTAGCAAGAGAGAGTGAGAATGTGATTTTGAAATAAAAGTCCAATAAATAAATTAACATTTATAATAGTGATTTAACGAAAATGGTTGAATTTTCTGGCTTCTCTATCTAAACCATCTCCTTTTTAGCTTCTTAAACTTAAAAGAAGCTAATAAATTAGCTTACAAAATTAATAGATTACCAATTTGAATACATGTATTGTAGTAATTTCTCATTTATTAACCTGGTTTCCATTCCATTTGTTTTACACGTTTATTTGCAGTAACATATTTTTAGACCCTGCCACTTACTGTATTTCTCCAAATTGTAGTGTATATGCTTTTCTTTCCTTCTCTGCATCACTATCACCAATGAAAGATCATTCTATTCAGAGAAATACGAAATATTATCGATTATAATAATTACGCTGCTGTTTTTTTCATTGTTATTTATTATGTGTTTCCAGGGCATATATATGTATATGTGTATATATATGTATATGTGTGTGTATGCATATACACACATATGTAAATTATATATATAGCATTTATATATGCCACATATGTAAAACGTTATTTATATATAAACAAACAAATAAAACAGGAGAGGAAAATTTAGCATGTCTTTTAAATCTGTTGGCCAGTGTCTTTAAAATCAGTGCTGGTTTACAGGGCGCCTGGGTGGCTCAGTGGGTTAAAGCCTCTGCTTTCGCCTCAGGTCGTGATCCCAGGGTCCTGGGATCGAGCCCCACATAGGGCTCTCTGCTTGGCAGGGAGCCTGCTTCCCTTCCTCTCTCTCTGCCTGCCTCTCTGCCTACCTCTGATCTCTGTATGTCAAATAAATAAATAAAATCTTAAAAATAAAATAAAATAAAATAAAATCAGAGCTGGTTTATTATGAACAATTTCAATTCTATATTGAAAAATTTGTTCTAATAAGTCTATTCAAACAAAGCTGAGGCCATGGTAATATGCCTATTCCCTGGCATATTCAGGGGCCATTCAATTTTTGGTATATATTTGAAATTTAATTTAGAAACATTGAAAGAGCATTTAGTCAAAACTCATGTAGTAATTGCTATTAAAAATATACACACAGTGGTCATTTTTCAGTTTCTCTATCAAGGTCATTACTTCAAGTCTGTGTCTTGAAAATATCCACTGGCTGGTCCAAAATGAACTATTTTTTCCCAGTGCCTTAAGATTTTTTTGTTTTTAGGGTTTACGCACAATGAATCACTTGTCTTTGAGAACCACAGAGTTTATGCCAGACACTGTTGTTGGCAATGAGGATAGATAGTATGTAATAAGACAGAATCTTTGAGTTGATGTGGTTTGAATTTTAATGGAGACAGACAGGCAAATTTTGAATCACGTAAATAAAGTACCATTAAATAATATAAGTAAAATAAAAGAGGGCAGTAGTTTTTTGTTTATAGGGTAGATAATGCTGCTTTTGCTTAAGTGACTTCTAAGGGTGTGATTTCTACACCTGGACCTGAATAATGAAAAGGAGATAACCATGAGAAGACCTGGGAGTAGAGTAGAATATATCAGGCCTACAAAAGATATGAAAGGCTTACATCAGAACAACTTTGGTATACTTACAGATAGAAAAGTCAGTAGAACTGTGGCAGAATTAGGAAGGGAATAGGTGTGGTAGTGCGTTCACATAAATGATCAGATACTAAATTATAGACTGGTTTGTAGTAGTGGAAGTGGAGAGGGATCACTCTACAAAAAGTTGTGAAACTAGAACTGAAGGGCTTACACACAGATTGGCTTGTGGGATAAGAAGAAAAAAGGAATCATGAAAAGATTATCATCTTTGTTGTTCTTAACTATTCTTCATTAACTTAAAATATCTCTTACTACCCTCAATAACTTTCTAGACCCGTTCCACCTTGTCTCAGTATTTCAAATGAGGGATAGCAAGACTTCATGATAGTAGATGTTCCCATTTTCTGTGGTGGAAGTTTGTTTGTTTGTTTGTTTAAAAGATTTTATTTATTTATTTGATAGAGAGATCACAAGTAGGCAGAGAGGGGGAAGCAGGCTCCCCTGTGAGCAGAGAACCCAATGTGGGACTTGATCCCAGAACCCTGGGACCCTGACCTGAGCTGAAGGCAGAGGCTTAACCAACTGAGCCACCCAGGCGCCCCGGTGGTGGCAGTTTAAATTGCATGGTCTGAGTTCTGGCAGGAGTCTTAATATTGAATTTGAATATATAAATTTAGGTTGTCTTCCACTTAAATTACTGAAGACCGTTTTCATCCATATTTTCCATACACATTTTTTTTTTAAACTTAAGTGAATCTCCTTATTTACCTGTGCTCCATTTCTGCTGGAAGTTCTGGATGGTTGGGTCTTTCTTAAAGTACGTGCTTATAAACTGTGGAATTTTTTTTTTTAAAGATTTTAATTTATATATTTATTTGACAGAGAGAGAGAGAGAGAGAGAGAGAGAGAGAGAGAGAGATCACATGTAGGCAGAGAAGCGGGGGTAGGGGGGTGGAAAGCAGGCTCCCTGCTGAGCAGACAGCCTAATGAGGGGCTCGATCCCAGTACCCTGAGATCATGACCTGATCTGAAGGCAGAGGCTTAGCCCACTGAGCCACCCAGGCGCCCAGACTGTGGAATAATTTTTTTTTTAAGATTTTATTTATTTATTTGACAGAGAGAGAGAGATCACAAGTAGGCAGAGAGGCAGGCAGAGAGCGAGGGGGAAGCAGGTTCCCTGCTGGGCAGAGAGCCAGATGTGGGGCTTGATCCCAGGACTTTGAGATCATGACCTGAGCTGAAGGCAGAGGCTTAACCCACTGAGCCACCCAGGTGCCCCAGACTGTGGAATAATTTTGAAGGTTGATTATTTATTATAATTTCAGAATTCTACATACAATTTTGTCTGATGTTTAATTGGCACTCTGATTGAAAGTATTAACCAGAGTCTTTTAGCCACCCCTGAAAATGTACTTCTGTCAGCCAAAGATGCATACATGTATAGCTTTCATTTAATCAATATTCAAATACTAACTGAATGGAAGACCTGGGGTAAGCCCTGGTGGTTTATAAACACTGTATAAATTCCTTTCTTTGTGTATTTTTCCAGTAGGGAGTTAGGTAGAGATAAGGGAGGCAGGAAGGTAAAAGATTGTTGTATATAAATCTACTAGCGCATGGATTGAAAGATGTAGATTAAAACATATTACAATTATGTCAGCTATCCCTCAATAAAAATAATATCCAGTAAAGAGGTGCCTGGTTGGCTCAGTCATTGGGTATGCACTTGTTGATCATGGGGTCGTGAGTTGGAATCCCATGCTTAATATTAGAGCTTACTTGATTAAAAGAAAGATAAATAGATAGATCTAGGTATCTTCAATAAAAACATAACAATACAGCTTTTAGATACTACAGAATCTTGACGGGTTTCAGGGAGATAAATTGTTTTCGGAGGGAAGGTAGCTTGTGTGAAAGATAAAGTGTAAAAATGAGTGTAGAAGTTGATGTAGGAAAAGAAAGCGTGAAATATCCCTTTGGATTTTCATGTCATGGGTTCTAGACGTCCTGTACTAGGTAAGTTTGGTAGGCTGTATTCTAAGCTTAGTTCTATTGTAAGTGCTTAACAGAGATTAGTTACTACAGTATTCCCAGGTTACCTATATAGTTGGAGGCAGAGTTAGCATTTTACACACATTATGAAAGAATTTGTTTGTAACTGATACATCACTTCATTTGGGGGGAATTAGCAAGATTGATCAGCTGGATGCAGATTTTGGAAAAAGCTGTTGGAAATACAGAGCTTAAGAGAGCAGTCAAAGGAATAAATATTCTATCTAGTAGTTTGTGATTGCCTGGAGAGGAAAACAGAAAAAAACAGGGAATAAACAGAGAAGTGAGCAATGGGAATATATCGTTAGAGAAATAAAGAGGACAATGTACTCTTTTCCTGTAAGTTCAGTTTTACTGTATAATACTGTATGCATCATTGCTGAAGATCACATACCACAATATATACACATTAAATCTTGGACCCTGTCAAATAGGACCCTATTTGACCTGTCCAATTTGACCCTGTCAAATGGGTTATTTAACCTGGTTTGTGACCTGTATTAGGGTTTCCACGTGTGTGTGTTCTGTGTCTGTATATCGTGATTCCTAATAAACAGTCTTGCATTACTTTCTCCTTGCTTTGAGTTATGTCACAGATGACTTCTAGGTATTTTTTTAATTTATCCACAGCAGTGTGGCTTTTCACTTTGATACATCCTGAAGTTACTCTTGTAGAGATAACCAGTGAATAACTATTTTAAACATAGGGTGACACAGTTATTATTGATAACCATTTCTCCCACTGTTGAATTTAGATGTGTGCTTGAGTTTTTCCATTATTTTTATTGCTGTATATTCACCATTTTAAACCTCATTTCAATTTATATTGAAATATAAAGCTGTTCCCAATTTTTAGAGGACAAAAAGCAACTAGTGATAAGTACAATGGAAAATATATAGAAAGATGCTTACAAACTGTGAGTTTAAACAATTAAACTGGTGTTTAATTGGCACTCTCCTTGTTCCTAACTATTCTGAATCCAGAGTAGGGGTGGTGGTGTACTGCTTTTTAGATAGATCTTCATAGTTGGCTCATAGTTAAATACAGTGTACTTAACTACAGTACATCAGTCAAAAAGAAAATCAAAATTTGCCTTGCGACTTATGCACTCCACTTTCTGTACTGATTATGTTTAGAGATTTTTTTTTTTTTCTTTATTTCATGTTTACTGTGAACCAGCTTGATGATTGGGCACTTTGGCAAGGTGCTTACAAGATAGGATCCATTCTTACAGATCATATCACTTAACACTTAATTGGAAACAAACCATTAAAATATGTGACCTTTCCTTTAATGGAAATACTAATAAGGAACAGTGGGGAAGCAGAAAGGAAGTCTCTTTTGAGAGAAGATTCAAGAAATACTTCACAGAAGAAATAGTTTAGGTTATATAGTCCCTTACTCCAAACTTTTTGGGCTAGATACATTTTGAAATTCAGATTTTTGTTTGTTTTTAAATATATGTAGAATTATATTCTCCCCTACTAGCAGTCTGGGGCAGCATTCTCTTAAACATAAATATAGACACTCAGTGGGCTAATAATAACCATAAATAATGTCATTTCAATACCATACAAGCTTTATAGAATTTAGGACAATTTCATATAAATTTTGTATAAGTTAATTGTATTATATTTATTCTCCATTTAATTTATATTTGGACTGGTGATATAATAATGGCAGATGGTATTTCTACCTACCAGCTACTTAATTTCTTACTGTTTTAAGTCTGAACTTGCTTTTTTTTTTTAAGATTTAATTTCATTTATTTGATAGAGATAGCTTGAGAGAACACGAGTAGGGGGAAGGGCAGAGGGAGAGGCAGACTGCCCTCTGAGCAGGGAGCCTGTCCTAGGTCCCTGAGATCAAGACCTGAGCCAAAGGCAGGCATTTAACCGACTGAGCCACCCAGGTGCCTCTCTATTCTTTCTTAAAGTAGTCTATAACATGCTTGATTTTTCTATGTAGTTTCTTCAAGTTTAGTATCCATACATTTTATTCTATAAAGACATTTGTCTGAATTACCATTTAGTGTGTTTTTAGATTTCTATAGTTTAGCATTTTACCCAGACGACCCCAATTTTTACTCATATTGTACTTCATATTCTCCCTATTATCTCCTCAAATGGCAACAAGGAAAACGATGGGTAGTGTGTATATTTGTTATGTTGATTTTCATCTGTCATTTTAGAATGCAGGGAACTTAGAAGATTCTATCCTGAATACTGAAGACACATTGCAATAATTGCAGTCTTTAAATTTCTCTTTGAACTTAAATTAGCTATAGGACTTTATTTCACATACCTTTTATGTTACAAATTAATCACATTTCTTGTGGAATCAGACTGAAACTAAAAGCTCTTGTGTCTTTCTGCTTAAGCTTTATTTGCTCATTTACAATAGTTGAAGAACATACAAACATTTGGCTAAAAATTTCAGTAGCAACTGCTGCTAATGAGAAGAATTTTTTTTTTAATTTTATTTTTTATAAACATATAATATATTTTTATCCCCAGGGGTACAGGTCTGTGAATCACCAGGTTTACACACTTCACAGCACTCATCATAGCACATACCCTCCCCAATGTCCATAATCCCACCCCCCCAACCCCCCTCCCCCCATTAACCCTCAGTTTGTTTTGTGAGATTAAGAGTCACTTATGGTTTGTCTCCCTCCCAATCCCATCTTGTTTCGTTTACTCTTCTCCTACCCCGTTAACCCACCATGTTGCATCTCCTCTCCCTCATATCAGGGAGATCATATGATAGTTGTCTTTCTCCGATTGACTTATTTCGCTAAGCATGATACCCTCTAGTTCCATCCACGTCGTCGCAAATGGCAAGATTTCATTTCTTTTGATGGCTGCATAGTATTCCATTGTGTATATATACCACATCTTCTTTATCCATTCGTCTGTTGATGGACATCTAGGTTCTTTCCATAGTTTGGCTATTGTAGACATTGCTGCTATAAACATTCGGGTGCACGTGCCCCTTCGGATCACTACGTTTGTATCTTTAGGGTAAATACCCAGCAGTGCAATTGCTGGGTCATAGGGTAGTTCTATTTTCAACATTTTGAGGAACCTCCATGCTGTTTTCCAGAGTGGTTGCACCAGCTTGCATTCCCACCAACAGTGTAGGAGGGTTCCCCTTTCTCCGCATCCTCGCCAGCATCTGTCATTTCCTGACTTGTTAATTTTAGCCATTCTGACTGGTGTGAGGTGGTATCTCATTGTCATTTTGATTTGTATTTCCCTGATGCCGAGTGATGTGGAGCACTTTTTCATGTGTCTGTTGGCCATCTGGATGTCTTCTTTGCAGAAATGTCTGTTCATGTCCTCTGCCCATTTCTTGATTGGATTATTTGTTCTTTGGGTGTTGAGTTTGCTAAGTTCTTTATAGATTTTGGACACTAGCCCTTTATCCGATATGTCATTTGCAAATATCTTCTCCCATTCTCTCAGTTGTCTTTTGGTTTTGTTAACTGTTTCCTTTGCTGTGCAAAAGCTTTTGATCTTGATAAAATCCCAATAGTTCATTTTTGCCCTTGCTTCCCTTGCCTTTGGCGATGTTCCTAGGAAGATGTTGCTGCGGCTGAGGTCGAAGAGGTTGCTGCCTGTGTTCTCCTCAAGGATTTTGATGGATTCCTTTCTCACATTGAGATCCTTCATCCATTTTGAGTCTATTTTCGTGTGTGGTGTAAGGAAATGATCCAGTTTCATTTTTCTGCATGTGGCTGTCCAATTTTCCCAACACCATTTGTTGAAGAGGCTGTCTTTTTTCCATTGGATATTCTTTCCTGCTTTGTCGAAGATTAGTTGACCATAGAGTTGAGGGTCTATTTCTGGGCTCTCTATTCTGTTCCATTGATCTATGTGTCTGTTTTTGTGCCAGTACCATGCTGTCTTGATGATGACAGCTTTGTAATAGAGCTTGAAGTCCGGAATTGTGATGCCACCAACTTTGGCTTTCTTTTTCAGTATTGCTTTGGCTATTCGAGGTCTTTTCTGGCTCCATATAAATTTTAGGATTCTTTGTTCCATTTCTTTGAAAAAAATGGATGGTACTTTGATAGGAATTGCATTAAATGTGTAGATTGCTTTAGGTAGCATAGACATTTTCACAATATTTATTCTTCCAATCCAGGAGCATGGAACATTTTTCCATTTCTTTCTGTCTTCCTCAGTTTCTTTCATGAGTACTTTATAGTTTTCTGTGTATAGATTCTTAGTCTCTTTGGTTAGATTTATTCCTAGGTATCTTATAGTTTTGGGTGCAGTTGTAAATGGGATTGACTCCTTAATTTCTCTTTCTTCTGTCTTGTTGTTGGTGTAGAGAAATGCAACTGATTTTTGTGCATTGATTTTATATCCTGACACTTTACTGAATTCCTGTACAAGTTCTAGCAGTTTTGGAGTGGAGTCTTTTGGGTTTTCCACATATAGTATCATATCATCTGCGAAGAGTGATAGTTTGACTTCTTCTTTGCCAATTTGGATGCCTTTAGAGAAGAATTTTTAATTTGGAAGTAAAAAATACCAAATTTGCGAGGTTTTTGTTTTGTTTTTTAAGATTTTATTTATTTGACACAGCGTGAGCGCACCTGTGTTCATCAAGGATATTGGTCTGTAATTCCCTTTTAAATGGGGTCTTTGCAAACCATAAGTGACTCTTAATCTCACAAAACAAACTGAGGGTTGATGGGGGGAGGGGGCTTGGGAGAGGGGGGGTGGGGTTATGGACACTGGGGAGGGTATGTGCTATGGTGAGTGCTATGAAGTGTGTAAACCGGGCGATTCACAGACCTGTACCCCTGGGGATAAAAATATATTATATGTTTATAAAAAATAAAATTAAAAAAAAAAAGGGGGAGTCTTTGGTTTTCGAATCAAGGTGATGCTGGCCTCATAAAATGAGGTTGGAATTTTTCCTTCCATTTCTATTCTTTGGAACAGTTTCAGGAGAATAGGAATTAATTCTTCTTTAAATGTTTGGTAGAATCCCCTTGGAATCTGTCTGGCCCTGGACTCTTGCTTGTTGGGAGATTTTTGATGACTGCTCATATCTCCTTACTGGTTATGGGTCTGTTCAGGTTTTCTATTTCTTCCTGGTTCAGTTGTGGTAGTTTATCTGTCTCCAGGAATGCATCACTTTCTTCCAGATTGTCAAAAGTTTGCTGGCATATTGTTGCTCATAATATGTTCTTATAATTGTTTGTATTTCTTTGGTGTTGGTTGTGATCTCTCCTTTTTAATTCATGATTTTATTAATTTGGCTCCTTTCTCTTTTATTTTTGATAAGTCTGGCCACAGGGTTATCAATCTTATTAATTCTCTCAAAGAACCAGCTCCTAGTTTCGTTGAGTTGTTCTATTTGTTTGTTTGTTTGGTTGGTTTCTATTTCATTGATTTGTGCTCTGATCTTTATTTCTCTTCTCCTGCTGGGTTAGGCTTTCTTTGCTGTTCTTTCTCCAGCTCCTTTAGGTGTAGGGTTAGGTTGTGTACTTGAGTCTTTCTTGTTTCTTGAGAAAGGCTTGTGTGGCTATATACTTTCCTCTCAAGACCACCATTGCTATATCCCAAAGATTCTGAATAGTTGTGTTTTCATTCTCATTTGCTTCCATGATTTTTTTCAATTCTTTAATTTCCTGGTTGACGCATTCATTCTTTAGTAGGATGCTCTTTAGCCTCCATGTATTTGAGTTCTTTCCAAATTTCCTCTTGAGATTGAGATCTATCTTCAGAGCATTGTGGTCTGAAAATATGCAGGGAGTGATCCCAATCTTTTGGTACCAGCTGAGACCTGATTTGTGACCCAGGATGTGATCTATTCTCGAGAATGTTCCATGTGCACTAGAGAAGAATGTGTATTCTGTTGTACTTTGGGATGGAATGTTCTCAGTATATCTGTGATGCTCATCTGGTCCAATGAGTCATTTAAACTTTGTTTCCTTGTTGATCTTTTGCTTGGTTGATCTGTCCATATCAGTGAGGGGGGCGTTAAAGTATCCTACTATTATTGTATTATTGTTGATGTGTTTCTTTGATTTTGTTATTAAATGGCTTATATAGTTGGCTGCTCCCGTGTTAGGGGCATAGATATTTAAAATTATTAGATCTTCTTGTTGGGCAGACCCTTTGAGTATGATATAGTGTCCTTCCTCATGTCTTATTGTAGTCTTTGGCTTAAAGTCTAATTTATCTGATATAAGGATTGCCACCCCAGCTTTCTTTTGATGTCCATTAGCATGGTAAATTGTTTTCCACCCCCTCACTTTAAATCTGGAGGTGTCTTTGGGTCTAAAATGAGTTTCTTGTAGACAGCATATTGATGGGTTTTTTTTGTTTGTTTGTTTGTTTGTTTGTTTTTTATCCATTCTGATACCCTCTGTCTTTTGATTGGGGCATTAAGCCCATTCACATTCAGAGTAAACTATTGAAAGATATGAATTTAGTGCCATTGTATTGCCTGTAAGGTGACTGTTACTATATATTGTCTCTGTTCCTTTCTGGTCTACTACTTTTAGGCTCTCTTTTTGCTTAGAGGACCCCTTCCAATATTTCCTGTAGAGCTGGTTTGTTGTTTACAAATTCTTTTAGTTTTTGTTTGTCCTGGAATCTTTTTATCTTTCCTTGTATTTTCAGTGTTAGTGTAGCTGGATATAGTATTCTTGCCTGCATGTTTTTCTATCGAATGCTCTGAATAGATCATGCCAGTTCTTTCTGGCCTGCCAGGTCTCTGTGGATAAGTCTGCTTCCAGTCCAATATTTTTACCATTGTATGTTACAGACTTTTTATCCCAGACTGCTTTCAGGATTTTCTCTTTGTCACTAAGACATGTAAGTTTTACTATTAGATGACAGGATGTGGGTCTATTCTTACTGATTTTGAGGGGTGTTCTCTTTGCCTCCTGGATTTTGATGTTTGTTCCCTTTGCCATATTAGGGAAATTCTGTACAATAATTCTCTCCAAGATACCTTCTGCCCCTCTCTCTCTTTCTTCTTCTTCTGGGATCCCAGTTATTCCAATATTGTTTCATCTTATGATAGCACTTATCTCTTGAATTCTCCCCTCATGGTCCAGTAGTTGTTTGTCTCTCTTTTGCTCAGCCTCTTTATTCTGTCATTTGGTCTTCCATATCACTAATTCTGTCTTCTGCCTCATTTATCTTAGCAGTAAGAGCCTCCATTTTTTATTGCACCTCATTAATAGCTTTTTTGATTCCAGCTTGGTTAGATTTTAGTTCTTTTATTTCACCAGAAAGGACTTTTATTTCTCCAGACAGGGTTTCCTCTAATATCTTCCATGCCTTTTTCAAGCCCTGCTAGCACCTTGAGAATTATCATTCTGAACTCTAGATCTGACATATTACCAATACCTGTATTGATTAGGTCACTAGCCCTTGGTACTATGTCTTGTTTTTTTTTTTTTTGTTTTCGTTTTTGTTTTTTTGTGTGTGGTTTTTCCACCTTGTCATTTTATCCAGATAAGAATATATGAAAGAGGGGCGCCTGGGTGGCTCAGTGGTTTAAGCCTCCGCTGGTCATGATCCCAGGATCCTGGCATTGATCCCCACATTGGGCTCTCTGCCCGGCAGGGAACCTGCCTCCCCCCTCTCTCTGTCTGCCTCTCTGCCTACTTGTGATCTATGTCTGTCAATAAATAAATAAAATCTTAAAAAAAAAAAAAAGAATATATGAACAAGAAAATAAAATACTAAAAGGATGGCAAAGACCTCAGAGAAATATGTGTAACCAAATCAGAAGAGACCCCCAAATTGTGAGGAGAAGAAGGGGGGTAAAAAGAAGTTTAAAAAAAAAAAGTGTTTTTTTTTAATTAAAAAAAAAATATATATATATATGTAAATACATACATATATATTAGAATGGTTAATAGAACAGAGCCACCCACTTGATTTTAGGTGTAATTTGGTCTCTTAGAAGTAATTACCTCCCAAAATTTTAAAGAAAGAAAAACTTAGACACACACACACACACACACACACACACACACACACACATGCAAAAATAAGAATAAACAGGTTGTTGGGGAGACTGCTCCTCCCTCTTCCCCTGCAGCTCTCCCTGCTTATGTTCATGCTCTCTCTGTCAAATAAATGAAATCTGGGAAAAAAAAAAGGGTACTAATATTGAGTTCCTTAAAAGTGATTAAATTGCATATTACATTCCCACTTCTTTCATACAAACAAATTAGCAACATTTTTGGTATTACCAGTAACCTGTTTAATACCATATTTTTCCAAAGTCTTCCATTTATTTCTGTAAAACTTCCTGCCTCTACTATCTCCTACTTCAGGTAAATATCAATTAAAAACATTTTATAATGTTTTATTTTAAGAACACCGAGACACATTTGGAAAGAAACATTGTAGAAAGTTTCTTGTTCCTTTCTTATCTTTATATACTTTCAAGAACTCCATACTTTAAAGGACAATGGTATTTTAACAGAATGACAAATATATTTTCTAAAAAGCCAATTTATAAAGCTGTGCTATACTGTAAAATTGTATAGTCAGCTTAATACATTATGATATGTTTTTTCTTTTTAAGATTTTATTTATTTGAGATGGGGGAGAGGCAGGGCAAAAGAGAGAGAACATGGGAGTAAGGGTAGATGGAGAGAGACAAGCAGACTCCCTGCTAAATGTGGAGACCGACAGGAGACTCAATCCCAGGAACCTGAGATTATGATCTCAGTGGAAATCCATACACTTGCCCAACTGGGCCACCTAGGAGCCCTGTTATCAGATATTTCGAACTAATTGTATTTTACGTAAAACTTGTATTAGAAGAAGTGCATCAATAGGGTAGTACCAGACATCATGCTATCAATTTTATGCTCATTGCCTCTACACACCAATTCTGACTGGATATACTTTTGAAAGGCTTCAAGGTGAATTCAATTGTTCAAGGACAAGGAGTAGTTTATATGTGAACTACAGTTAAAGACACCAAATTTTCAGTATAATACTATAAGGCATATTTTTAAAGACTGAATTCAACCTATGTTGGTGTATAAAATTTGTACAAAATCAGAAATTGACATGTATGAAACTTCTGTACAGTTAATCTCTGATGTTTCATCCTACTTACTTTGACAGAGAGAGATCACAAGTAGGCAGAGAGGCAGGCAGAGAGAGAGAGAAGGAAGCAGGCCCCCCGCTGAGCAGAGAGCCCGATACGGGACTCGATCCCAGAACCCTGAGATCATGACCTGAGCCGAAGGCAGAGGCTTAAACCACTGAGCCACCCAGGTGCCCCTAATCCTACTTTCTATAGTTAACAAGTAACTGCCAGGTGAAAACAATGACTAAATAAAATATATATATTTTTAATATTTTATTTGACAGAGACAGACAGCAAGAGAGGGAACACAAACAGGGGGAGAGGGAGAAGGTAACCCTTGCTGAGCAGGGATCCCAATGCAGGGCTTGATCCCCTGGGATCATGGCCTGAGCCGAAGGCAAACACTTAACTGATAGAGCCACCCAGGTGCTCCTAGATACAGTACTAAACCACAGAAACAATACTTCTATTATATAAGACTTTATTAATCCTGATGTATTTCCATGTAGTAGTTTTAATTAATTTTTTAAGAAGTTTTTTTAAGATATCATTTATTTGTTTGAGAGAGAGAGAGAGAGAGAGCACACAAGTAGGCAGAGAGGCAGGCAGAGAGAGGGGAAGAAGCAGGCTCCCCACTGAGCAGAGCGCCCGATGCGGGGCTTGATCCCAGGACCCTGAGATCATGACCTGAGCTGAAGGCAGAGGCTTAATCCACTGAGCTGCTGAGGTACTCCATTTTTTAAAAATATTTTATCTAGGGGCACCTGGGTGGCTCAGATTCAATTATGCTTAGATTCAATTATGAATTGCCAAATTTACTGCTGCTCTTTAGAGTATCAGTATGAATACTGTTAAACCTTCAGCTGGAGTATACTTTGTTATTTATATATGTATATGTATTTCTTCTCTATATTTTTCTTACTGGGATTGACAAGCAATAAATAAGAGAAACTACAGAAAGCCAAAGACATTGGCATATTTCAGAAAACTAGGAGGGTTACTTATGATACAGAGTTGTCAGACACCAGTATTACAGGGCCTTTAAAGAATACTGCTATCTGGGGCTCCTGGGTGGCTCAGCTGGTTAAGTGACTGTCTTCAGCTCAGGTCATGATCCTGGAGTCCCGGGTTTGAGTCCTGCATAGGGCTCCCAGCTCCATGGGGAGTCTGCTTCTCCCTCTGACCTTCTCCTCACTCATGCTCTCTTACTGTCTCTCTCTCAAATAAATAGATAAAAAAAAATATAAAAAAAAAAAAAAAAGAAAACTGCTGTCCAAAAATGCTTTAAGGCTATTTATTTCAACAATTACTTTATTTTGCTGCAATTATTGTAAAGGAAGTGTTTCATCAGTTTAACTATTATAACTATGCTTACAATATGAGATGAGTGTATATATTTTCTGGGTTTTCCACATATCAAATTGTTTTGCAAGCTGTAGGTAAAATGTAAAATTATGATTTGTGATGAAAAACTGTGAGTAATTGCGCCTTTGTTTTCATTACATTAAGTACAGCTTAATTTTCCAGGAATGACAACAAAATACTGCTTAATTTAGAATATAGCGATACCTTTAAGTGTGTGTATGTATGTGTTCGCAGGATGCATATGGTATATTCCTAAGTTATAATTTCAGAAAAAAATTCTCTAGAACTGAATAACTTTACCATATTTTGGTATTTATACTCACCAAAATGACAGCATATTCTAAAACCCAATTCTGAACTATAAGTGATAGTCAACAATGCTACATTAATTAGATGTATTATTAATGAGTTTCTGATGCTTCCTAGCAATTCACATGTGATTTTATTTTATTTTTATATTTATTTTTTAAAATATTTTATTTATTTATTTGATAGGTCACAAGTAGGCAGAGAGGCAGGCAGAGAGAGAGGGGCTCGATCCCAGGACCCTGGGATCATGACCCGAGCTGAAGGCAGAGGCTTT
>NW_019154192.1:1292778-1301023 GCF_002288905.1 Enhydra lutris kenyoni
CTGCTTCTCGGTTAACTACCTAATCATTTACCTTTTAAGAGCATTACATGTTTCTGGCAGAAAATTGAGACCATAGCAGAGAGGATCCTGGGCACCGAGGGAGGGCTGTACCTCCAGAGCCCTTACCCAGTCCTCCTTCCCAGAGGTCACAACTCTTAAACATTTCCCGCACCCAGGAATTCTCTCTTCATATGCAAGCATGTTTCCTATTTGTATATATTGTGATTATACATATTTAAACGTGTTAGATGTTCGCCCTAGTTTTCACTGACATGGAGCCATTGATTCAGAGAGAATGAGCAAGGGAGGGTGGGGCGGAGAGGGGAGAGCAGGGGCAGAGGGAGAGAGAAAGAGAATCCAAGCAGACTCCGTGCTGAGCACAGAGCCTGACGCGGGGCTGGATCTCACAACCCTGAGATCACGACCCCAGCCAAAACCAAGAGTCGGACATAACCGACCACATCCCCCAGGCGCCCCAACCGAGCCATTTCTATATACTTGCTTCTGCAACATGCATTTTCACTGAGCGAGATATTTCTAACGGCTTTCCTCGCAGATACACACCTCTTGCTCACACGCAAACCACGCGTGAATGGTAAATAAATACATGCCAGTGTGGGAGGCCCCCACGGGAGGTCCGGAGCCCTCCATGATCTCCATGCATGACCCTCTACTCCTGCTCATACTCATCACTATGCTTGCGTCCCGGCCTGTGCCCCTGTTTTTCCCCATTTGGGAAAGTAATAGACTCTTACCCTGAAACACGAAACAATGGGCCGCCTGGGTTGCTCAGTTAAGTGACTGCCTTCGGCTCCAGTTGTGATCGAAGGGTCTTGGAATCGAGTCCCTTGTTGGGTTCCCTGCTCAGTGGGGAGCCTGCTTCTCCCCATCCCTCTGCTGCTCCCCCTGCTTGTGCTATCAAATTAATAAATCTTTTTAAAAAATGAAAAAAAAATCACTAGTAATCCCTATAGAGGCATGTTGTTTTGCTTATTTAGGGTGGGCAAAAATAAGATCACACTACAAACTTGGGAGTTTTATTATCTGTTTTAAATTCACCTACCGGGACGCCTGGGTGGCTCAGTGGGTTAAGCCACTGCCTTCGGCTCAGGTCATGATCCTGGGGTCCTGGGATCGAGTCCCGCATTGGGCTCCTTGCTCGGCAGGGAGCCTGCTTCCTCCTCTCTCTCTGCCTGCCTCTCTGCCTGCTTGTGTGTACTCTCTCTCTGACAAATAAATAAAATTTAAAAAAAATAAATAAATAAAAAATAAATAAATTCACCTTCCATGGGTGTTTTCCCACATTGCGACGAAATACTCTTCTACTGTTAAATCTGCTGAGTCTTATGGCAAATGAATGACCAATAACCTCCTACAGTGTAGTTACATACCAGATAGAATTCATCTTCCGTTTCATAATGTCAATGAATCCTTAGTTATTGTTTTTATTTTTAAAAAATCATGCTCATGGCAGAAATGCCTTAAAAGGTTTGAACAGCCAGGGGCACCTGGGTGGCTCAGTGGGTCAATGCCTCTTGCCTTTGGCTCAGATCATGATCCCGGATCCTGGTATAGAGCCCCGCATCGGACTCTCTGTTCAGCAGGGAGCCTGCTTCCTTCTCTCTCTCTGTCTTTCTGCCTACTTGTGATCTCTGTCTGTCAAATAAAGTCACCAAGTAGCAGGTTTTGCTCTCGCCACTGTAGGATGGATTCTCACCACTATGTCCATGGGCCTCGTGGACTGGACCATGTAGTACATGGACAACACCTCCCTCTTGCTCTCTGGCTTGGTGTGCATGGGAATGTGGAAAGTCTGCGTTTACCACCACATCAGCAACCATAACAGAGCCACCCTGTGTCACCATTACAGCTACTGTGATGCTTATCTCCCCCTTGATATTGTTTCCCAAAACCTGTTGATCACCAGCATACTAGGCCTCCAGGGGCAAGCCTCCATCATTTTTGCGCTCAGGAATGCCTACCTGGGAATTCTGCGGGAGAACGCCACCTTCAATCCATTCATTGCTTCAGGAATTCTGAACCTGGCCTCCAGTGTTATCACTCAGTGATAAGTGAGCAGGATATTACCTTCTCCCCCACCCCCCAACCCCCATCACCCCCTCCCCCCATCTCTATCTATACCCTTCAAGCTGAACACTCAGGAAATCGGCAGTGCCTTTCTGGTGGCATGTCTGGCTGCCTTCATGATATTTCTGAGTGGGTTGATTTTTCCTTTTTTTTTGAGTGGGTTGATTTACCTGTCCCACAAATACAGGATGTTCTATCAAATATTCCAAAGATTCCAGACCATGGCAGAGGTAATCTGGTCAGAAAGTGATTGTTTCTTTCTGTTATCTTCTGTGCCTTTAGTTCATTGATTCAATGTTTCATTGCTTGAATTAAGGAAATTTCATTAAAAAAAATTTCCTCGGGCACCTGGGTGGTTCAGTAGGTTAAGCCGCTGCCTTCGGCTCAGGTCATGATCTCAGGGTCCTGGGATCGAGTCCCGCATCGGGCTCTCTGCTCAGCGGGGAGCCTGCTTCCCTCTCTCTCTCTCTCTCTCTCTCTCTCTCTGCCTGCCTCTCTGTCTACTTGTGATCTCTCTCTGTCAAATAAATAAATAAAAAATCTTAAAAAAAAAAAATTTCCTCACCTGCCAGTTGGTCTTATTGGATCTGAATTTTAATTATTGTTGAATAAGTAATCAATACTATAAACCTAGTGTACAGTTTTGGAAGGTGAAAAAGTTTTGGAGATGGATGATTGCAATTATGTACAATAATGTGAATATCTTTAATGCTGCTGAACTGTACACTTCAAAATGGTTAAAAAGGCCAATTTTATGTGATGTATTTTATTACAGTAAAGTAGAAAAAATGACAGATGGCCATGATTGTAATTGACCTAGTAATTGTAATTTGTCTACTTTTTATTCTCTTTTAATGTGAATAAATGCCATCTGCTATTAGAGAGCCAAGAAGCAGTGTCAAAGTCTGTCTTTGCCCTTTATATCTATGTGAACTTGTGTAAGTTACTTTACTTCCCTGTGCTCAGTCTCTTCATCTAAAAAATGGGATCAAAACTGTGCATCCATCATTGGGCTGTTACGAGGATTGAATGTTTTGTTTTGTTTTTTTTTCAGAATTCCTTGAAAACTTTATTTAGCCTCATTATATTGACAGTAAATCTACATTGCCTCTATTGTGTATACCCTTTTGATTGAGTAAAATTTTTGGAGAAATAACAATATTGACATCATTTGCTTTATTGATCCACAAACTTTTCCCCATGGGAATATTTAATAACTAAAATACCATGTAACAGAAGTTAATATCTAAGATTTCATGTCATAATCCAGAATGGTATTAATACCCATTGAGTGGCAGTTACCAGAAATTTTAGCTTAGTCCTAGAAGTAGTAAACAATTTTAAAGTGTAGGATTGAATGTTTTAATATTCAAAAACTATTTGGAATGGGTCATGACCTATACAAAACATAAGCTATGTGTAATAAATATTTGGTAAAAAGCACGATATGTTGGGCTTTGTTCAGAGCCCCAAACTCTACCTAACCATACTTCTTTTACTATAGGTGGATCATCTCTCTTCATGGATCTTTTAATGTTGACTGGAACATTTCTCTTTCCTGATTGAAATTTCCTACTGCTATGAAGACTATTTGCCTTTCTCTAATCTTCTGAATGCTTGACTACTTCTACATGGCCCTTGGGTAAAATCTTTTTTTTTTTTTTAAGATTTTATTTATTTATTTATTTATTTATTTGGCAGACAGAGATCACAAGCAGGCAGAGAAAGGAGGAGGGAGGCAGGCTCCCCGCTGAGCAAAGTGCCCGATGCGGGGCTCGATCCCAGGACCCTAAGATTATGACCTGAGCTGAAGGCAGAGGCTTTAACCCACGGAGCCACCCAGGGACCCTTGGGTAAAATCTTAAAAAAAGATATAGGGAGTCTTTCACATTTGTTCTTCAGGAAAAACATATTCCTACCCCTCTGGTTTCAGATACAGAAGTACCAAAACTTCTGTGAACTGGCATATTTTCCTGTATTTGTGATGATCTCTTTCCTAATTCCTTTATGCTGTCAAAACTCACGGGTCCTGTGGTCTGTTCATTTTAGACCTACATGGGTAAAGAAATACTATTGCTGGACAGTGAGGCAATCAGCCTCGCAGGCGACCCCAAACTCATTTGTCCAATGTCACCAAAATTCCTGCTTTCGTGCCATTAGAAAGCACATTCCCCAGGATATTGTGGAACAGCAGATACGATGTTGGGAATATCAGTCTTCATAGCAAGGAGATGTATTTCTGCACAGGAAACCGTTGATGTTATTCATACACCAACCCCCTCTGAGCCTTGCCTCATTCCCTTCTGCTAATCAGCAGAGAGAGAAGCTCCAAGAAAAGCATGTTCTGGTTATCCCTGTCACGAGCTCCCAAGGATTCAAATGGAAAAAGAAGTAATTTGGCCACAATCTAGATTTTGCATCATGCAAAATACATCAACTTATTGGGACACCTGGGGGGCTCAGTTCGTTGAGTATCTGGCTCTTGATATTAGCTCAGGTCTTGATCTCCGGGTTGTGGGTTTGGGCCCTGTGTTGAGCTCTGCACTGAATGTGGAGCCTACTTAAGTTTAAAACAAAAAAATTAAACTGTTTTTAAGTAGTAATCAAAAGAATCCTAGTCTAAAGATAGAGTTTTAAACAAGTGGTGGGCAAAAAAATTAAATAGGCAGGATGTGTTGTTCGCAACACATTATAGATTGTCACGGTCATGTTTATTCTG
Source organism: Enhydra lutris kenyoni (assembly GCF_002288905.1). Classification (NCBI taxonomy): domain Eukaryota; kingdom Metazoa; phylum Chordata; class Mammalia; order Carnivora; family Mustelidae; genus Enhydra; species Enhydra lutris. Next base: position 1,297,586 of record NW_019154192.1, read on the forward strand.
TTTTTCATTTAAAAATATGTACTTTGGGGCGCCTGGGTGGCTCAGTGGGATAAAGCCTCTGCCTTCGGCTCGGGTCATGATCCCGGGGTCCTGGGATCGAGCCCCACATCGGGCTGTCTGCTCCGCAGGGAGCCTGCTTCCTCATCTCTATCTCTCTGCCTCTCTGCCTACTTGTGATCTCTGTCTGTCAAATAAATAAAATCTTTAAAAAAAAAATAATAAAAGTACGTACTTTATTAAAAGCCATATAAATTTTAGGAAAATATGGATGAGTCTCTGCCCCTACTCTTTTTGTGTGCATCCTTCTAAAAAAATTTTTAATGGCCCATTTTTTAAAAAGATTTTTTATTTATTTACTTGAGAGCGAGCACAAGCAGGGGAAGCCACAAGGAGAGGGAGAGGGAGGGGGAGAAGCAGGCTTCCTGCAGAGCACGGAGCCCAATGCGGGTCTTGATACCAGGACCCTGAGATCATGACCTGAGCCAAAGGCAGATGCTTAACTGACTGAGCCACCCAGGCATCCCGCATACTTCTAAATTTTCTGAAAGTGTATGTACAATATCTATTTGTGGAACTGTAAAGAAATTATGTGTGTTTTCTATTAACAAATGATCATGCGATATATATTTGTTTTGCTTTTTCTTTTTTGTGTACTATAGAAATTTGTTCAGACAATTCACAGGATTAAGTCATTGGTAGTAATGGCCTTAAAATGTAATCTTGGGTGTACAATAATGTAGTTAATCATTCCTCTATTGCTAGACATTTATTATTATTCTAGTTTTTCTCTGTGATAGATGGTGCTAAAACTAAGATCTTCCTTTACATATTTTTGCATACTGTTATGAATACCTTGTTATAATTCCCAGAATTGGAATTGTTGAGTAAGAGGGTGAGAATTTCAACTCTTGGGAGATATGTCACATTGCATTCCAAAAATGTTTTGCAAATTAATACGGTTACCATGGTCATTCTATCATTGTGTAAAATATTTAGAACACTAATTGAAAGCCAATATATATGTAGGACACTTACATGTAACTTTTAGACAAGAGGGACAAGACATCAATATTTAGCATTTTTTAAATTGTGGCTCACTCCGTGTTTATTTTTTTCTCTTTGGCGTTCCTGGCTTGACTTCATGATGCCTCCAACTTGTCTTCAGTCAATCTGAATTGAAACACTCTTTTCTCAAAGTGTTGGGCCTCTTCTTTAGTTATTTGGCCTGGGCTTTGGGCATTAGCCTAGCCAGCAGCAGATCCTGGCGGGTATGGGAGTTTAACAGCAACGTTGTTCCCATTGTGTTCATTGGACTTTGGGAAGTTTTCTATTTTCAAAGATTTAACATCTCTGGCTCCATTGTTGAGTTGCCCATGCATAACAGGATGAATGATAGCTGGGTCATTTCAGATGAAATCTGGTATGGGCAGGACCTGATACTGTTAGCGAATTTTATGAAGTCAGTAGTCCTGATTTTTGGCTCAGTGGCACTTTTAGTGTGCTGGATCCATGTCCCACACCCAGATTTCCTTCAATCGTGTTACAACATCTCTGCTTTCTTCCTTGTCTTCAGCAGTAGTTGTACTATGATTACAGTGAGCTGGAATTTTGCTGTGGATTTTTATGGCCAAAGCACCCTTGACTTCCCACTTAGCTTTCCCATTGGAAAAGCAATGCTAATAAGGAAACACTTCTCCTATGTGTTCCCACTAGGAGTTACAACTGCCACTCTATCGCTATTAAGTGCTGCCATGTTCTTCTGTGAAACATTTTCCATGAAACAGTGGAGTCAAGTGAAACCCATGGCTGTAGGCAAATGTCCAAAATGAATCATCTGAATGAAGGGCCTACTCTTGTAATGGCTGTCAGCGTTTTTTTTAAAAGAAATATCCTACCTACATATATTGTTCTAATCATCTACTCATTTAAAATAAAACATGTTTGGCTTTTCAGAGTGTGCCTGCAGCTTTTATTGTCCTATTCTCTGTTCTGCAAACATCTTCCTTTCTTTGAAGCTGTAGTCCAAACATACTGTTATGGAACCTGGATGGGATCATCCGAGTGAAGCAGTGGCACTGGGGGAACTTGGAGGATATGAGATTTACTTAATGGAGGCAGGCTCAGAGGAGAGTGATCTTCAAAAGTCTGAGCCCCGAGTACAAAGTGGGTAGTTATATGCTTTTGCTTCTCTATATGTGGCACTTTTGTGCCTATGGCAGGCAGAGCAGGAGTGAAAACCCAGAATGACCCGGGGGCCAAGACTGGGATTCCCCTGATAGATTGGTTGGCTACCTTAGAACACAGATTTCCCTTATTAACACTATTATTATTAACACTATCTGCATACTGTGTCAAAAATCAGGGTATCTGGGTGACTCACTTGATTAGATGCCTAGTTTTGGCTACTGTTATGATCTCTATGTCCTGGGATAGAGTCCCATATTGGGCTCCCCACTAAGTGGGGTCTGCTTCTCCCTCTGCCCTAACCCGAACTTGTACTTTCTCCTCCTTGCTTTTTCTTGAATATATAAATAAAACCTCTAAAAAAGAAATCAGGGTGCCTCCATGACTTAGTTGGTTAGGTGACTGCCTTCAGCTCAGGTCATGGTCCCAGGATCCTGGGATCAAGTCCCGTATCAGGGTCCTTGCTCAGTGGGAGCCTGCTTCTCTCTCTGCCTCCTGCTTCCCCTGCTTGTGCTTGCTCTCTCTCTGTCAGATAAATGACTACAATCTTAAAAAAAAAAAAAAAAAAAGAATGCATGAAAGAAAGGAAGGAAGACAGGAAGGAAGGAAGGAAAACGAAGTCAAAGACAGGAAAAAAGTACTCCTGTAATGCAAGCACATGGGTGCAAGCATCAATATACACAATCAATTCAGGACTATGCTGTACTCTGTAGGATGTTTATCAGCATATATTGTCTCTACACACTACATGACAAGGGCACTTTCTCTCCTCACACTGTTGAGACCAAAAAAATGTCTCCAGACATTTCCCAGTGTCCTCTAGGGAGCAAAATTAGTCCCCATTGAAAACCTCTGTTACAGGTAGCCAACAAACCTAGCTAATGAATGTGATGGCATGTTGAGGATTTAAAATAAAACTATTTTTCAAATAATACAGGCACAGCTTGGGTTGCCTAGATGGCTCAGATGTTAAGCATCTGCCTTTGGTTTGGACCATGATCCCAAAGTCCTAGAATCAAGTGCCACATCAAGCTACTGCTGGGAGGTGATCCTGCCTCCCTCTCTACCACTCCCCCTGCTTGTATTCCCTCTCTCTCTTTATCTCTCTGTCAAATAAATACATAAAATCTTAAAAAACAAAAAAGAAGAAGGTAAAAGTACTTAAAGAATAGGAATGTTTTTAACATACCCTACTCATCTGTTTATTTAGGTTTTGTTTTGTTTTGTTTTGTTTTTTTAAGGTTTTTTTTTTTT
>NW_019154192.1:1304023-1347059 GCF_002288905.1 Enhydra lutris kenyoni
CCCCAAATTAAAAAGTTTTAAAAATATTTATCATGCAAACAGCATTTCATACTTTACTAGGATAGTATATAGCCACACAAGCCTTTCTCAAGAAACAAGAAAAGTCTCAAGTACACAACCTAACCCTACACCTAAAGGAATTGGAGAAACAACAGCAAAGAAAGCCTAACCCAGCAGGAGAAGAGAAATAAAGATCAGAGCAGAAATCAATGAAACAGAAACCAAAAGAACAGTAGAACAACTCAACAAAACTAGGAGCTTGTTCTTTGAAAGAATAAGATTGATAACCCTGTGGACAGACTTGTCAAAAGTAAAAGAGAGGGATGCCGGGGTGGCTCAGTTGGTTAAGCCTCTGCCTTCAGCTCAGGTCATGATCCCAGGATCCTGGGATCAAGTCTCCCATCGGGCTCCTTGCTCAGCAGGGAGCCTGCTTCTCTCTCTGCCTCTGCCTGTCACTCTTCCTGCTTGTGTTCTTCCTCTCTCTCTCTCTCTGACAAATAAATAAATAAAATCTTTAAAATACAAAAACAAACAAAAAAATGTAAAAGAGAAAGGAGTCAAATTAATAAAATCATGAAAGAGGAGCAATCACAACACCAAAGAAATACAAACAATTGTAAGAACATATTATGAACAACTATATGCATCAAATTTGACAATTAGGAAGAAATGGATGCATTCCTAAAGACGTATACACTACCAAAACTGAACCAGGAAGAAATAGAAAACCTGAACAGACCCACAAGCAGTAAAGACATTGAAGCAGTCATCAAAAATCTCCCAAAAAACAGGAGCCAAGGGCAGGTGGCTTCCCAGGGAAATTCTACCAAACACTTAAAGAAGAATTAATACCTAGTCTCCTGAAACTGTTCCAAAAAATAGAAATGGGAGGAAAACTTCCATACTAATTTTATGAGGCCAGCATTATCTTGATCCCAAAACCAGACAAAGATCCTTCATCAAAAAGGAAAATTACATGGGGCACCTGTGTGGCTCAGTGGGTTAAGCCTCTGCCTCTGGCTCGGGTCATGATCTTAGAGTCCTGGGATCGAGCCCCGCATCATGCTCTTTGCTCAGTAGGGGGCCTGCTTCCCTTCCTCTCTCTCTGCCTGCCTCTCTGCCTACTTGTGATCTCTGTCAAATAAATAAAAATCTTTAAAAAAAAAGATTACAGACTAATATCCTTGATGAACACAGATGCATAAATTCTCACCAAAATACTAGCCAATAGGATCCAACAGTATTTAAAGGGATTATTTGCCATGATCAAGTAGGATTTATTCCTGGGCTGCCAGGTTGGTTCAACATCCTCAAGTCAATCAATGCGATGCAATATATTAAGAAAAGAAAGAACAAGAACCATATGATACTCTCGATAGATGCTGAAAAAGCATTTGACAAAGTACAGCATCGCCTCCTGATCAAACTCTCAATGTATAGTCATAGAGGGAATGTACCTCAATATCATCAAAGCCATCTATGAAAGAATCAGAGGGAATATCATTCTCAGTGGGGAAAAACTTCCCCTAAGGTCAGGAACATGGGAGGGATGCCCAGTATCACCGTGCTATTCAACATAGTACTAGAAGTCCTAGTCTCAGCAATCAGACAACAAAAAGAAATTAAAGGCATCTAAATTGCAAAGAAGAAGTCAAACTCTCACTTTTTGCAGATGATATGATACTTTATGTGGAAAACCCAAAAGATTCCACTCCAAGTCTGCTAGAACTTGTATAGGAATTCAGTGAAGTGTCAGGATATAAAATCAAAGCACAGAAATCAGTTGCATTTCTATACTCCAACAACAAGACAGAAGAAAGAGAAATTAAGGAGTGGATCCCATTTACAACTGCACCCCAAATCATAAGATACCTGGGAATAAACCTAACCAAAGAGGCAAAGAATCTATACTCAGAAAACCATAAAGTACTCATGAGAGAAATTGAGGAAGACAAAAAGAAATGGAAAAATGTTCCATGGTCATGGATTGGAAGAACAAATATTGTGAAAATGACTATGCTACCTAAAACAGTCTACATGTTTAATGAATCCCTATCAAACTACCAACAATTTTTTTCAAAGAAATGGAACAAATCCTAAAATTTATAAGGAACCAGAAAAGACCTCAAATAGCCAGAGGAATGTTGAAAAAGAAAGCCAAAGTTGGTGGCATCACAATTCCAGACTTCAAGCTCTATTACAAAGCTGACATCATCAAGACAGTATGGTACTGGCACAAAAACAGATACACAGATCAATGGAACAGAATAGAGAGCCCAGAAATAGACCCTCAACTCTATAGTTCAGCTAATCTTCAACAAAGCAGGAAAGAATGTCAAATGGAAAATAGACAGTCTCTTCAACAAATGGTGTTGGGAAAATTGGACAACCACATGCAGAAAAATGAAACTGGACCATATCCTTACACCACATACAAAAATAGACTCCAAGTGGATGAAGGATCTCAATGTGAAAAAGGAATCCATCAAAATCCTTGAGGAGACAGAGGCAGCAACCTCTTCGATCTCAGCCACAGCCAGTTCTTCCTAGAAACATCCCCAAAGTCAAGGGAAGCAAGGGCAAAAATGAACTATTGGGACCTCATCAAGATCCAAAGCATTTGCACAGCAAAGGAAACAGTCAACAAAACCAAAAGACAGAATGGGAGAAGATATTCATAAATGACATATCAGATAAAGGGCTAGTATCCAAAATCTAAAAAGAACTTATCAAACTCAATACCCAAAGAACAAATAATCTAATCAAGAAATGGGCAGAAGACACAAACAGACATTTCTGCAAAGAAGACATCCAGATGGCCAACAGATACATGAAAAAATGCTCCACATCACTCAGCACCAGGGAAATACAAACCAAAACCACAATGAGATACCATGTCACACTGGTCAGAATGGCTAACAAGTCAGGAAATGATAGATATTGGCAAGGATTCGGAGAAAAGGAAACCCTCCCACACTGTTGGTGGGAATGCAAACTGGTGCAGCCACTCTGGAAAACATCGTGGAGGTTCCTCAAAAAGTTGAAAATAGAGCTAGGGTATTTACCCTAAACATACAAATGTAGTGACCCAAAGGGGCACGTGCACCTGAATGTTTATAACAGCAATATCCACAATAGCCAAATTATGGAAAGAACCTAGATGTCCATCAACAGAGAATGGATAAAGAAGATGTTGTATATATATTGGAATACTATGCAGCCATCAAAAGAAATGAAATCTTGCTATTTGCAACAACGTGGATAGAACTAGAGTGTATTAGGCTGAGCGAAATAAGTCAATCAGAGAAAGACAATTATCATATGATCTCTCTAATATGAGGAATTAGCCAGTGCAGGGACATTATGTGGAGGTAGGTAGGGAAAAAAAAGAAACAAGATGGAATCAGGAGGGAGTCAAACCATAAGAGACTCTTAATCTCAGGAAAGAAATTGAGGGTTGCCAGGGGGAGGGGTATAGGGATGGAGTGGTTGGGTTATGGACACTGGGAAGGGCATGTGTTATGGTGAGTGCTGTGAAATGTGTAAGCCTGATGATTCACAGACCTGTGCTCCTGAGGCAAATAATACATTATATGTTAATCAAAAAGAAGAAGAACAAGAACAAGAACAAGAACAAGAAAGAAAGTAAAAGAAAAAAAAATACTTGTATTAAAAATGTTCAAGGAGAAGCCTCAAACCTTTAAAAAGGGCCAATGATAATACTAACAAAAATTAAATATTCCACAAAAATTTTTTTACAAAATACAGAACCTCAGAATGTGCAGAACTTTGAAATATTGATGAAAACAAAGAAAGATGCTCTAATGGACAGTAAGACATTGGGTATTCATGAATTGAAAGATACAGCATAAGATGTAAATTCTTTCCAGATCAATGCATATAGATAATGAGAATTATAACCCCAACAAAAATTTTATAGATATACACATTCTGATTCTCATACAGAAATGCAAAATAACTATCCTAGTAAAAACAATTTTGAAATAGAACTACACATTTATGGCCAATTGACTTTTACCAAAATGCACATTTAGTGCATTCACAAAGTTGTTCAACCATCACCCTATCTAATTCTAGAATATTTTCATTACATCAATGGAACCAGGTACTTACTAGGTTACCAATTGTTTCATCGTCTTCCTGTCAGCTCCAAAGAACCAATTATCTGCTTTCTGTCTCTAAGGATTTACCTAGTGTAGATATTTCATATAGATTGAATCACACAATTAGTGACTTTTTTTTTTTTAAATCTTTGGTCTTTTTTCTTTCTCTTAATGTAATGTTATTAGTTCATTCATATTTTAGCATGCTAGAATTTTATTCTTTTCTAATACTATATTTGTGTATACTTTCATCAGCTGATGGATAATAGATATACCCAATAGTAAAACTGCTGACTCCTATCATAGTTCTACCTTTGACTTATTAAAGAACCTGGATAATTGATTTTTAATAAATAGTCAAAGCAATTCAGTGAAAAAAGACAATCTTTTCAACAAATGGTTTGGGACAACTGAACATACAGAGGCAGAAAAAAATGAGTCTTAGACTAAACTTTCCACCTTGTACAATAAATAAATCCTCAAATGGATCAAAGGCCTATACAACTTTTACAAGAGTACAGATGAGAAAATATTCTGATCCAGGATCTTTAAAAAAAAACAAAACAACTTATTTAAAATCAATTAACTAACATATAATGTATAAATAGTTTCAGGGGTAGAGTCCAGTGGTTCATCAGTGGCATACAGCACCCAGTGTGCATCACATTATGTGCTGTCCTTGCCATCCTTCATGCCCATCATCCAGTTATCCCATCCCCCACCCTCTCCTTCCATCAACCCTCAGTTTGTCCCCTAGAGTTAAGTCTCTCAAAGTTTTCCTCCCTCTCTGTTTTTATCTTAATTTATTTTTCCCTTCATTCCTCTATGCTCCTCTCATTTGTTCCTTAAATGCTACATGTGAGTGAAATTATATGGTATTTCTCTTTCTGTAGGTTATTTCACTGAGCATTGTACTGTCTAGTTCCATCCACATTATTGCAAATGGCAAGATTTTAATTTTTTGGTGTCTGAGTAATATCCCATTGTATATATTTAGTACATCTTTATCCATTCATCTGTCAACAGACATCTGGGTTCTTTCCATAGTTTGGCTATTGTGGTCATTGTTGCTATGAACATTGGGGTGCAGGTGCCCCTTTAAATCACTACATTTGTATTTTTGGTGTAAATACCCAGTAGTGCAATTGGTGGTCACCCAGGATCTTATACATAACACATAAGTGGAAAATTTTATATATAAAGTATAAAGGATAAAGTAGACTTCATCAAAAATCTTTGCTCTGCAGAGTACAGTCTTAATGAATGAAAAGACAAGTTAACAAACTGGGAATAAAATACTTAGAAACCACATACATTGATGGATTTGTATCCAGAATTTATAAAGAACTCTGAAGACATGATCTTGCCAAAACAGATATTCAACCAAATGTGATTTTAAGATGGCAAATAAACACTTAACAATAATCTCAACAGTCATTAGGAAAATATTAAAGCTATTAAGATATCACTAACAAGATATGGACTAAAGTAAGACTGTAATAAGCAAGGAAGGCAACTATAGTATAAAATTTTAGAAAGCACTCACTAATGCCTGACATGCTAAGGCCTGACAGTGAATACCTCCTTAAATATTTTGCCCTAGTTATCTTACTTCAATTAACAGTAACCCAAGACTTGACCACTGAATACCTATTCAGAAAGACTGAAAAATAAAACAAAAACAATAAAAATATCAAATGCTTCTAAGCCTGCAGAAAAACTGAAATTATCATAAATTACCAGTGGGAATAAAAAACCATACTGATAGTTTGAAAATCATTCTCAAAAGCCAAAGCCATAGTATTTGAAAAAGAGTGATTATCATGGACTGGAGAAAATAGTATGAAGAAATTTTATAGTGATGAAACTGTTCTGTATCTTCATTATGGTCATGGGTACATAAGTTTATTTTGTTAAATCCATAGAACTATACACTAGATCTTAACTCTAGGGAACAAACTGAGGTTGGTGGAGGGTATGTGGTGGGGGTTGGGTAACCGGGTGATGGGCATGAAGGAGGGCATGTGATGCAATGAGCACTGTGGTTATATGAAACTGATAAATCACAGCATCTTCCACTAAAATAATATGTAAAATTGTTGGTAAACTCTAGCTTTCTTATCATGGTACTATGTTTACTGTATTTCTTTATAACTTAAAAATTATAGGTCTTATTATAATTTAAAATTGCCTCCTCTTTCTCTGGTGGACCATCTTCAAAAGCAGTACACTCCCTCCCCATTAATGTCAAGTTCACTTAAATGTTTGTTTTGGTCAATGGAATATGAACATTAATAATATATCCTACATCAAAAAGAAACTTTAAGAGCTATTGCTTTATTCTTTCTTGGTTTTTTACTTATTCCAGTGAGACTAACACACACACTGATCCTACAATTGAGATCTTGAAATAAAGAAAATGCAGAAGAGAGTTATACCAACATATGAATGATAGATACTATTAGTGAGAAACAACCTGTGATAATTCACTGATTATTTGGGTAATCTATTGATGTACGATCATTATTTTTAATAGCTATATTTACTTTATTTGGATTATTTAGAAGGTAGAAATGCATATTTCCTTCTAATATCTGTATGTAAAGAAGAGCTTTGCCTCTCTTAAATCACTTTATTAATTTCAATAGTAAGCCAATATACAATTAGGAAAACATCTACATGCTTCTAGAATTATCTAGGTCTTTAAAATGTGAGGGAATTTAACATAGAATTTATTTTGTAAGTGGTAAAAACTTAAATAGGGGATGGTGAGGAAACCAAGAGAGAAGCAACAAAAGAAAAATTCTCCCTCCACTATGCAAAAAGAGACATTGGGTAATTTTACCAGAATTCAGCTGTAAGTGTTCATCTGGAGCAAACTAGAACCATTGAACTGTATTCCCGGTAGAATTTTGGAGCATAAATTAAGACTGACAGGACAGTTGGTCGGACAAAAGTTGGTCCCATGAAGAAGATGCTGCAAAAAATCTAATAGTAAGATCAGAGAAACTGAGTAAAAAATATTGATATCTCTCCTTTTCTTGTTTTCTAATATTCCAGGTCCTCCCATTACCCAAAACTAATGGAAGCCAGAAATCAATGGAACTTGAGAAATTTATTTTATTTTATTTAAATTTACTCCTATTTTTAAGATTATACCTATTTACTTGAAAGAGAGAGAGAAAAAAAGATAGCACCAGAGAGCATGAATGGAAAGGAGAAGAAGAAAGAGACTCCCCACTGATCAGGGAGTCTGGTGTGGGGCTCAATCCCAGGAGAGAGAGCACAAGCAAGCAGAGAAGCAGGCAGAGAGAGGAGGGTGAGGGTAGCAGGCTACTTGCTGAGCAAGGTGCTGGATGTGGGGCTCAATCCCAGGACACCGAGATCATGACCTGAGCCAAAGGCAGAAGCTTAACCACTGAGCCACCCAGGTGCCCCTCTTTCATTTCTTCTTGACTCATTGGAGTTTAGTAGGACATTTTTTAGCTGTGTTTCTTCCAACTCTTTGTTGTGATTGATTTCTAGTTCCATATCACTGTGGTTGGAAGGTATTTTTGTTATGATTTCAGTCTTCTTAAATTTATTGAGACACCTTTTGTGGTTTGCCATGTTATGTATCCTGGAAAATGTTCATTTGCACTTGAAAAGATGTGCATTCTGCTGGGTTTGGATGGAGTGTTCTCTGTATGTCTGTTAAATCTATTTGGCCTAATGTGATCTTCAAAGACATTTCCCTTTTTCTCTTCTCAATTATCTATCCATGGACGTGAGTGACTTAAAGTCCTTTACTACTATTGTGTTACAGTCAATTTTTTCCTTTATGGGGTTAACATTTGCTTAATCTACTTAGGTGATCTATGTGGGTACATAGTTATTTATAATTGCTAAAGTTGTCTTGGATTGATCCTTTTATCATTATGTAATGCAATTTTTTGTCTCTCATTAGTCTTTCTTTTGAAGATTTCAAAAAAATTTTTATTTTATGCTGACTGAGAAAGCATAAACAAAAGTGGGGGGAGAGGCAGAGGGAGAGAGAGAAGCAGACCATCAGCTGAGCAGGGAGCCTGGTAGGGGTTCAATCCCAGTATTCTAAGATCAAAAGACAGATGTTTAACTGGTTAGTCGTTCTTCTATTGTCTTCTATTGTATATTGTCTGGTATAAATATTATTACCCATCTTTTTCTTTTTCTTGCCTTCATTTGCATGAAATATTTTATTTTCTATCCCTTCACTTTAATTTTGTATATGTCTTTGGTTTGCAGTGAGTCTCTTCTAGATAGCGTATAGAAGGGTCTTGTATTTTTATTCATTCAGTTACCTTATATCTTTTGACTGAAGCATTTAGTCCATTTAAGATAAATATTGATATGTATGTATTTTCTTTCCCATTTTGTTAATTTTTCTTTCTGGTTGTTTTTTTAGTTCTTGTCTGTTCCCTTCTTCTCTTGCTCTGTTTCATTGTGTTTGATGGTTTTCTTTAGTATTGTGCTTGGATTCCTTATTTTTTTTTAATAAATATTTTATTTATTTATTTGACAGAGATCACAAGTAGGCAGAGAGGCAGGCAGAGAGAGGAAGGGAAGCAGGCTCCCCGCTGAGCAGAGAGCCCGATGCGGGGCTCGATCCCAGGACCCTGAGATCAGGACCTGAGCTGAAGGCAGAGGCTTTAACTCACTTAGCCACCCAGGGGCCTCTTAGATTCCCTTTTTTTTAAAGATGCCCTTTTTAAAAAAAAGATGCCCTTTTTTTAAAAAGCTGAAGGCAGAGGCTTTAACTCACTTAGCCACCCAGGTGCCTCTTAGATTCCCTTTTTAAAAAAAAAGATGCCCTTTTTTTTAATATGTCTATTATTATACTTGGATTGCCTTTCATTTTTGTGTCTCTATTATAATTTGGGGGGGGGTTGTGGTTACCCATGGTTTATATGTAACATAGTGAACATTTAGTAGTCTGTATCAAATTGATGGTCATTCGTAAAGCTACATTTTTATTTTTTCCATCTTTTATGTATATAATGTCATATTTTATATCTTATTAGTTTGTTAATTATTGTAAATGTAATTCATTTTGCTACTTTTGTCTTTTAACTTTCATACTAGGGTTATAAGTGATTGACCTACTACCTTGAGTATGGTTTGTTTTCACCAGTGAATTTTTTTTCTTTTCATAATTTTCTTCTTTTAGATTACAACATTTCTACTTGAAAATTTTCCTTTAACATTTCTCTTTTTAAAATATTATTTATTTATTTATTTGTCAGAAAGAGACAGTGAGAGAGGGAACACAAGCAGGGGGAGTGGGAGAGGGAGAAGCAGGCTCCCCGCTGAGCAGGGAGCCCAATGTGGGGCTTGATCCCAGGACTCTGGAATCATGACCTGAGGCGAAGGCAGATGCTTAATGACTGAGCCACCCAGGTGCCCTGAGGAATTTATTTTATTTTAAATCCAGTATAGTTAGCATACAGAGTTCTATTAGTTTCAGGGTTCAAAACTATGTTGACTTAAAGTGGCAGAAATTAGGATTCTTATTTTGTTTCTGATTTTAAAGATTTCACCTATTCACTGTTGAGTATGATTTTAACTGTGGACTTTTAATATATGGTCTTTGCTATGTTGAGGTAGTATTCTTCTATTTCTAGTTTCTTTTTCTTTTTCTTTTTTTTTGAAGATTTTATTTATTTATTTGACAGACAGAGATCACAAGCAGGCAGAGAGGCAGGCAGAGAGAGAGGAGGAAGCAGGCTCCCCACTGAGCAGAGAGCCCGATGCGGGGCTCGATCCCAGGACCCTGAGATCATGACCTGAGCCGAAGGCAGCAGCTTAACCACTGAGCCACCCAGGTGCCCCTATTTCTAGTTTCTTAAGGGTATTTTTTAATGACGGAAATGTGTTGAATGTTGTCAAATCAAAATTTGGATATTTTGAGGTGATTATGTAAACTTCGTCCTTTCTTCTTTATGGAATCATTCTTACTTCCCAAAGATAAATCTGTTTAGTCATTATATATAAGCCTTGTAATACTGTTAAATTTGGTTTACTGGTATTTTACTGAGGATTTGTGTGTGTGTGTGTGTGTGTGTGTGTGTGTGTGTCTTTGGTCATGGTAATTTAGGCCCGGTAAACTGATTTTCAGGAGTGCTTGGCTGAGTGGGTGAGTGAAGCAAGCAACTCTTGATCTCGATTCCTAAGTTTGAGGTCCAGGGTGGATGTAAAGATTACTTAAAAATAAACACATAGATAAACTGAGTTTCAACATATTTCCTAAAACTTTTGGGAACAGTTTGAATTTTGTTTGTTTTTTTTTTTTTAAGATTTTATTTTTAGTTACTGGATATGTAGTTTTGTATTTAAGAAACCTCCATACTGTTTTCCTTAGTGTCTGCACCAATGTACAAGAAAGGGTTCCCTTTTATCCACATCTTCACCAGATTGATATATTTTGTCTTTTTCATCATAGTAGGTATTCTAGCAGGTGTTGTGAGGTAATATTTCCTTGTGGTATGATTTGCATTACCTGAGAATTAGTGACATCGAACTTTTTTGTACTTGTTGGATATTTGGATGACCTTTGAAAAAACGTCTGTTCAGATCCTTGCTCATTTTATTATTATTTTTAAAAGATTTTATTTACTTCAGAGAGAGAAAGGATGAGCAGGGGGAAGGGTAGAGGGAGCTCCTCCTCCCTCAGAGGGGAGCCCAATATAAGGATTGATCCCAGAATTGTGAGATCATGACCTGAACCAAAGACAGATGTTTGACTGAGCCACTCAGGCATCCTTCCTTGCCCATTTTTAAATCAGACTGCTTTGGCTATTGAGTGCTATGAGTTCTTTATATAAGTGTGTGTGTGTATGTGTATATATATATATATATATATATATATATATATATATATATATAATATGTAAATATTACATATTTATTATAAATTTATTATAAATATTTTACTATATTATTATATATTATTATTTATATATTATACATTATATAATGTTTATTATAAATACTATAATCAATTTTATTTTAATAAATAAAATTTATTTAAATTTATATTATAAATATATATTTATGTTATACATATAGTTGTTACAGATACATAATTTGCAAACATTTTTTCCCATTTGTATATTGCCTTTTCATTTTGAATGTTTCCTATACTTGGCAGAGCTTTTTTAGGTTGATGCAATCCCACTTCTTTATTTTTGCTTTTATTGCCCTTACATTGCTAACCGTTGTAAAAATCATCACCAAGACCGTTTTCAGCTATGAGTTCTATGACTTCAGGTCTGATGTTTAAATCTTTATCCATCTTGAGTTACTTTTTGTGTAAGATAGGGGTTCAGTTTCATACTTTTGGAAGTGACGTTTTTCTCCCAAGACCATTATCAAAAAGACAATCCTGGGGTACTGGATAGCTTAGTAGGTTAGGCAGACCATTCTGGGTTTCATCTCAGGTCATGATCCCAGGTTCCTGGGATTAAGCCCGACGAAGGACTCCACACTCAGAGAGGAGTCTGCTTGAGGGTTCTCTCTTCCTAAAATAAATAAATCTTAGGTGAAAAAAACCTAAAACAAAAGAACAAAAAAGGAAAGAAAAGAAAAGACTATCCTCTCCCCACTGTATATTCTTGCCTTATTTGTTATAAATAAATTGACCATATATACATGCTTTACTTCCAGGCTATTATGTTCCATTGGTTATGTTTGGTTATGTCAGTACCATAGTGTTTTGATTACTATGGTTTTGTAACATGGCTTGAAATCATAAACTGTGATGCCTCTCATTGTTCCGCTCCAAGATTGCTTTGCCTATATGGGATCTTTTGTAGTTTCATACACATTTGAGGATTCTTTTCTGTATTTCTGTCACAAGAAAAGCCTTTCAAATGTTGAAAGCAGTTGCACTGAATCTATAGATCATTTTGGCAAGTACAGACATTTTATTTTATTTTATTTATTTTTTTTTTTTAAAGATTTTATTTATTTATTTGACAGAGAGAGATCACAAGTAGACAGAGAGGCAGGCAGACAGAGAGAGAGAGAGAGGGAAGCAGGCTCCCCGCTGAGCAGAGAGCCCGATGCGGGACTCGATCCCAGGACCCTGAGATCATGACCCGAGCCGAAGGCAGCGGCCTAACCCACTGAGCCACCCAGGCGCCCCAAGTACAGACATTTTAATACTGTTAATTCTTCTAACTCATGAACACAGTATTTTTCTATTGCCTCTTTTCAATTTCTTTCATCAAAGTTTTATAGTTGTTAATATCCATTTACATTCTCAGTTAAATTTAATACTCAGTATTTTATTTATTGTGACACAAATGCAATTGAGATTTTTTCTTAATATCTTTTTTCAACATTATATTTATTTATTTGCCAGAGAGAGAGAAAGCATGAGTGGAGGGAGAAAGGGAGAGAGAGGGAGAGGAAGAGGGACAAGCAGACTCGCTGCTGAGCAGGGATCCTAATGGATCCCAGGACCCTGAGATCATGACCTGAGCTGAAGGCACATGCTTAACTACCTGAGGCACCCAGGTGCCCTTTTTAATATGTTTTGATAGATTATTAGTATATAGAAATTCAACTGATTTTTGTATACTGATTTTGTATCTTGTGACAAAATACACAATGTATCTTGTACAATGTATCTTGATATGAAATGTATCTTGTAAATTTGTGTTATTTTAATAGTTATCTGTATGTATGTGCATGTATAGTGTTTATATATACATTTAAGGTTTTGATCATATATATATAGATATGATCTTGCCATCTGCAACAGATAATTTTTCTTACTTTATGATCCTGATGATTTTTCCTCTTCTTGTCTAAATGCTGTTGGTAGAACTTCCAATATTGTGTTGAACAAAAAATGAAAATGGGCATCCTTTGTTTCTTCTTGATCTAGAGGAGAAGCTTTCATCTCACTATTGAGCATGATGTTAGGTATGCGCTTGTCATTTATGACCTGTATTATGTTGAGGCATGGTCCATTTATACTATTTCTCATGAATTTTTTTCAAGACAGGATACTGAACTGTTAAATGCTTATTTTGCCTCCATTGATATACTTTTGTGAGGGCAGCATTATCCTATTACCAAACCCAAACAAGAATGCCACCTAAGAAGAAAATTACAGGCCAATATCCCTGATGAACATCTTGTAAAAAACCTCAACAAAGGGGCACCTGGATAGTTCAGTTGGTTAAGCTCCTGATTCTTAATTTCAGCTTTGGTCATAATCTCAGCATCATGGGATTCAACTCCACACCAGGCTTAATGCTCAGACAGAGTATCTTTGGGATTCTCTCTCCCTCTGCCCCTGCTCAAGCTTCTCCCTCTAAAATAAATAGATAAAATCTTAAAAACAAAACAAAACAAAACACACACACAAAAAAACCCAACAAAAAGCAAAAAACCAACCACACAAAAATCTCAATGAAGTATTAGCAGACCAAATTCAACAGCACATTAAAATACTCACAGGGCACCTGGGTGGCTCAGTGGGTTAAAGCCTCTGCCTTTGGCTCAGGTCATGATCTCAAGGTCCTGGGATCGAGCCCCACATTGGGCTCTCTGCTCGGTGGGGAGCTTGCTTCCTCCTCTCTCTCTGCCTGCTTGTCTGCCTACTTGTGATCTCTGTCTGTCGAATAAATAAATAAAATCTTTAAAAAAATAAAAATAAAATCACTCACTGTGATCAATTCAGATTTATTCTAGGGGTTGCTTCAATATCCACAAATCAATCAATGTGGTACAACACATTAACAAAATAAAAGCTAAAAACCATATGACCATTGACATAGATGCAGAAAAGACATGTGACAAATTTCAACATGTATTTATGATAAAAACTCAACATTGTGGGTATAGAGGAAATGTACCTCAATATAGTAAAGGGCATATATATCAAGCCCACAACTAGCCTCATACACAATGGTAAACTTTTGATCAGGAACAAGATAGAGTATGTACACTTATTTGCCACTCACTCACTCACTCAACACAGAATTGGAAGTCCTAGCCAGAGCAATTAGACAAGAAATAAAAGGCATCAAATCCAAAAGTAGATTAATCTGCACTATTTGCAAATGAAATATTACATATAGTAAATCCTAAAGGCTCCACCAGAAAACTTATAATAAATGAATTCAACAAAGTTGCAGGATACAAAAATCAATAAACAGAAATCAGTTGTATTTCTATACACTAATAATAAAATAACACAAAAAGAAATTAACAGGGGCGCCTGGGTGGCTCAGTGGGTTAAAGCCTCTGCCTTCGGCTCAGGTCATGATCTCAGGGTCCTGGGATCGACCCCCCAATCTGGCTTTCTGCTCAGCAGGGAGCCTGCTTCCTCCTCTCTCTCTGCCTGCCTCTCTGCCTCCTTGTGATTTCTGTCTGTCAAATAAATAAATAAATATTAAAAAAAAATAAAAAATAAAAAAATAAAACTACTTTATTTAAAAAAAAAAGAAATTAACAATGCTATTTACAATTATGTCAAAAAGAAAACCTAGGACTATATTTAACCAGGGAAGTGAGAAACCTGTACCCTGGAACTGTAAGACATTGGTAAAAGAAATTAGACAATAATTATAAAACTCTAAAAAAATATATAGGAAATCTTGGTAATGATTTTCTGGAATTGACAAAAACAAAAAACAAAAAAACAACCCAGAGGCAAAATGAAAAATAAATAACCAGACCACATCAAACTAAAAAGCTTCTACACAGCAATAGAAACAATCAACAAAATGAAATTCAATCTACCAATGGCAGAAAATATTTGCACATTAGATAATGATGTGTTAATATCTAAAATATATAAAGAAATCATACAACTCAACAGCAAAAAAAAAAAAAAACTTCATTCAAAAATGAGCAGAACTGGTACACACAAATGGCCAATAGTAACATGAAAAAGTGATCGAAATCACTAATCAGGAAAATGCAAATCATAACCACAATGAGATATCATCTCTCACATTATAAGAGATAATTTGACTGGAGATACATTTGATTGGAGAAAAGGAAAAACTTCTGTACTGTTGTTGGGAATTAAGTTAAATTGGTAGAGCAACTATGAAAAATGGTATGAAGATACCCCCCAAAATTAAAAATAGAACTAGAATATGATATTTATATTTATATTTATTTATATGTTAAATTTGCTCATTACAAAAGAAGAAACAATATATAATATAATATGAGACTGATGTGCTACCTACTGCGCTAATGAGGCACCTTATAATATAATAATATATAATTCTTATTTCACTTGTGTTAGTATGAAAAGTGATACACATATTTCTTTGTTATCTAACCCTACTATTATAATCATCTTGCCACATAGGAGTGTATCACTGAACTTACACAATGTTACATTTGAATTACAGCTCAATAAATCTGTGCAGAAAGGGTAGAATCAGACATTACACAAATGACAAATATCCAAAGAATCTGAACAAAAAATGGGCAACTTGAATACACATTTCTCTAAAGGACTTACAGAAATGAACAATGAGCACATACAAAGATACCCAACATCACTAAACACTAAGAAAATGCAACACAAAATAATAATGAGGTACCACTCCACACCCATCATGATGGTTATTATGAACAAAACCCTCAGAAAATAACAACTTTGGGAAGGATGCTGGAGAAGTTTTAACACTGTGAATTACTTGGGAGAATGAAGAATGGTGCAGCTAGTATAAAACACAGTCTAACAATTCCTCAATAAGTCAAATATAGAAATACTGTATGATTCAGTGATTCTAATACTAATTATACATCTGCAAGAATTGGTACCAGGAACTTGAGCATGTAACTAATTGTACATCAATGTTCCCAGCAGCATTATTCCCAAGATCTAAAACATGGAACCAACTTATACGTCCATCCAGGAATGAATGAGTAAACAAAACACATGCAATGGAATATTAGTCAACCCTAAAAATAGAATATTCTGATATGAGTTACAACATAAACAAAATTTTAAGACATTATTTTAAGTGAAATAAACCAGCCACAAAAGGACAAATCTTCTGTGATTCTACTTATTAAGGTAAACAGACAAAATCAGAGACAAAGACACCAGCAACAAGATGAGGAATGAGGAATTAATGTTTAATGGGTAGTTTCTGTGAGGTGATGAAAAGGTTCTTCAAATGAATAGTTGAACATTGTGGACGTACTTAATGCTTATGAACTTCACCTGTAAATTATTAAAATTGTAAATTTTGTTATGTATATTTTGCCGCAAATATAATACATATATTGTTTGCATTATTAAAATATATTTTACTTATTTGTTAGGAAGAGAGAGCACAAGCAGAGTGAGTGACAGACAGGGGGAGAGGGAGAAGCAGACTCCACACAGAGCAGGGAGCCCAGCATGAGGCTTGATCCCAGGATGCTGAGATCATGAACTAGCTGAAGGCAGATGGTTAACAGACTGGCCACCCAGGTATCCCTACTGTTTGCATTTTATAACATTTTCAAAATGACAAATCTAGAGATAGAAATTTGTTAGTACTTAAATTCATAAGTAGTTTCCAAGGTAGTCATGGGACTGATAGTTGGTATTACAAACATTAGCATCAGGATGTTCCATTGTTGCAAGGAAAGAATTTTGTATCTTAACTGTTAGTAGTTATGTAAATTTACTTGAACCAAATTCCATAAACACGTATGCGTTTTTGTACTTATAAAAGCTGAATTAAGGTTTGTAGTGTTGTACTTAACAAATACTCTATATTTGAAAATCTGCTTGTTTTAAATTTTACCATAGTTTTTTGTCCCTATTGCATTAAACTGATTGATGAAAGTTTATATACTAATTCTGCACCTTCTTGTGAAGATAATTTCAAATAAGAATTTACATTAACAAACCTAATGCAACACCACATTACCAAATTGGAAAAGCATGGAACTCTTGATCTTGGGGTTATAAATTCAAGCCATACATTAGGTGCAGAGATTACTAACTGCCCCCATCCCCCAAAAAAAGACAGGACACCTGGGTGGCTCAGTGGATTAAAGCCTCTGCCTTCAGCTCAGGATATGATCTCAGGATCCTAGGATTGAGCCCCGCATTGGGCTCTCTGCTCAGCGGGGAGCCTGCTTCCCCCTATCTCTGCCTCTGTCTCTCTGCCTACTTGTTATCGCTCTCAAATAAATAAACAACAAAAAAAGGCAAGATCAAATCAAGTTCAGTCTACAAAAGTGAAGCTGTTTCAATATTAGAAAATTCATTAATATCATATTCTATATTAATCAATCCATGTTAGGAAAGTTATAATCATCTGTAAAAATGCTGGGGTGATAATTGTTGATAAAATTCAACTCCCATTCATGACTGAAATACTAAGTAAAATAAGAATCAAGAGCTTTTTTTCTTCCTGTTGAGGAATTCTTTTATTTTCCACAGAAGCCGCGTAAGTGGCAGATTCAAAATAGGCACAGATGTGGCTGAGTACTGAATTGTGCTAAGTAGCAGAAAATCAACAACAGTAGTGTCTGGAGAGGCTGCACAAGCTGGTGAAATGATTCAGTTTGGACCATCCCATGAAAGAAGATAGGTGGCCACACCAAAGCACAGGCTGTGATCCAGGGGTAAGGCCCTGGATGCTATGGGAAAAACTGCATACATTGGAAGCCTGGAAATCACTGAGCCAGGATGGAGCCTCATGCTCAAAGCCATATTGGGGAGTCACAACATGTGTTCCATTTTGAGCATGATGTTATTTAGATGCAGCCTGTGGTCACTTTTGACCTACAGATGTTGCAGCCACATTGACAGGTAGCTCAGGGTGAGGTCATAGTGGGTCTAAATTCTACAATGATGGTGCATCTAAGGATAACCTTTGTTCTATAGGCCAGAAAGCTTTTCCCTGTACGGAAAGTACAATCAACAGTGGGTCAAGTGTGAAGTGGGGTCAGTGAGGATTTTCTCACCTGCACACAATAGCAATTTTCCACTTCAAAATTTCCCTTGGTAGTTGAACGCAGTTCTTCTATTTTTACTTGTGTTTTATTTGGTTAAACCATCAAAGATGACTTTGGAAGTTGGGCTGCTATTTTGACTTTACTCAATAAACCATTTCCAGGTTGGTAATATTATTTGCTGGAGTATTAAATTATGCACATCAGTTACATTTTCCTTAACTTTTCCTGCCTCATAGATAGGACATCTCTGGATGTTGTGCTTCCACCACTCTTTAAGTTAGAATATAACTCAGGAACATGCCACCCTATCTGAATATGTGTTCACCAATTTGGAAGTCACTATAGCTACTTAACACAGTCATAAAAATGACTAAATATGAAATGTTAGTATCTTGTCCCTATAGGGAAATTATAGAAGTGTTTCCAGTACATCAGGAATAATGTTGGCTATTGTATTACTATCAAATACTGTTCTAGGGATACTACACAGTGAAATTAGACATTAGAATCAAAAGTTTAACAGTGAGGGGAAAGTTCAATCACTACTATTTGTGGATCACTTCAGATTGTCTGGAATACTCCATAGAATCAAATCTAAATTAATGCAACAATAATTCAATAGTAGAATATAAAATTAACATATGAAAGTCATAGCCAGCATGTAAACAGAGCAAGATGGAAGATAATATCCTCATTTAAATGGCAGGGAGAAAAAAGGAACGGAGTATAAATTTAGTAAGAAAACTACAGAACCTGGGGACACCTGTGTCGGGCTCCCTACTTCTCCCTCTCCCTCTGCAACTTCTCCCTGTTTGTACTCATTTCTTTCTCTCTCTCACACAGACATAAATAATCTTTTAAAAAAATATTTTACTTATTTATTTGACAGAGATCACAAGTAGGCAGAGAGGCAGGGAGAGAAGGGAGGAACACCCAGGTGCCCCACAGACATAACTAATCTTAAAAAGAAAACATGGGGTGCCTGAGTGGCTCAGTGGGTTAAGCCTCTGCCTTCAGCTCAGGTCGTGATCTCAGTGTCCTGGGATCGAGCCCCACAGCGGGCTCTCTGCTCAGCGGGGAGCCTGCTTCCCCCTCTCTCTGCCTGCCTCCCTGCCTACTCGTGATCTCTGTCAAATAAAAAAAAAAGAAAGAAAGAAAACAAAACTGCAGACCCTGTAGAAAGGTAACTTTAAAACTGTTTGTAAAAGACAGATTTAAACAGATTGAATAACCTGTGTCAGATAACTTGTAATACCTAAAAAGATGATAGGTTTTAAAAACACAAATTAAGGGCGCCTGGGTGGCTCAGTGGGTTAAGCCGCTGCCTTCAGCTCAGGTCGTGATCTCAGGGTCCTGGGATCGAGTCCCGCATCGGGCTCTCTGCTCGGCAGGGAGCCTGCTTCCCTCTCTCTCTCTCTCTGCCTGCCTCTCTGTCTACTTGTGATCTCTCTCTGTCAAATAAATAAATAAAATCTTTAAAAAAAAAACAAAAAAAAAAACCAAAAACACAAATTAAGGGGGCACCTGGGTGGCTCAGTGGGTTAAAGCCTCTGCCTTCGGCCCGGGTCATGATCCCGGGGTCCTGGGATCGGGCGCTGCATCCAGCTCTCTGCTCCAAGGGGAACCTGCATCCCCCGCTCTCTCTGCCTGCCTCTTTGCCTACTTGTGATCTGTCTGTCAAATAAATAAATAAAATCTTTAAAACACACACATACACAAATTAGGAAATAGTATTTTAATGTAAAGTACAGAAAAACTAGTAACTTTGATTTGTAAAGAATTAAAATATATGGCCAGGGACAAAAGCTAGCAGACAAAAGGAAAAGTTCCATTAAAGAAATTTCACAAAATATTAAAAAACTAACCCTCAGACATGTTCAAAACGTAAATTATAACAATCAAATTAAAATAATACTGAGATGCCATTTCTCACCCATCACATTTATAAATTTAAAAAGTATGATAGCCTATAGGGAAATGGGAACTGTCTTGCTCTGATGTGGATATAGAAATTGGCGAAACATTTCTGGAGAAAAAGTTGGCAATAATATATGTCCACTGTTAAAATTTTATGCAGAACAAAAACCTCCAACAATTAAGAAAATACATGATAGCAAGTTTATACACAACACACTATTATTTGTATATCTGTAAAATGTAAAATCTGTAAAGTCCTAAAATGTTCATGTACAATACTTTTTTTTTTTTTAAAGATTTTTTTATTTATTTGACACAGAGAGAGAGAGAGAGAGAGAGAGAGAGCGAGAGCACACAAGCGGGGTATGTGGCAGGCAGAGGTAGAGCAAGAGGTAGGCTCCCAGCTGAGTAGGGACCCCATCAGGACGTGATCCCAGGACTCTGGGATTATGAGCTGAGCTGAAAGCAGACACTTAACTGACTGAGCCACCAGGTGCCCCTACAATAGAGTTCTTAAATAAATATGGCACTTGCACAGAATGTACTGTGCAGTTAAAAAAAAAAAAAAGTTAAGCCACCCCAACTTAGTTATTATAAGTAAGTTGGGGTGCTTTCCGTAGATATTGCTAAATGAAGAAGGCAGGTTATATGTTACATGTAATAAGGGCATAAAAGAAAATACAGATGCATCTGTTCATCTGTGGAAATATAGGAAGAATAAACCAAAATCTAATGGGGTAAGTTAACTTCAGGGATTAGCTGAGAAAGGAGAAAGACAAAAATTGAGTAGTAGGGATGACAAGAGAATTATGTCACTTGTCTAGTAATGATTCTTAGAAGTATACATGTTTCACATACATGCATTCCCAAAAACAAAGTTCAGATACACCATAATTTTTGGAACCCAAAACAGAATATAAACAATAACAAACATAATATAAATAACATAATTAGAGAGAATGGGGAAAAAGATTATTTCAGTAAATTGGAAAACATTTTGGACACTTGAAGTTCAAGACAAACATAACTATAAATAGACAAGTAAGTGTTGTATTTTGCCTCTAACAATTTTACAATTAACAATGTATATAGGGGCACCTGGGTGGCTCAGTGGGTTAAAGCCTCTGCCTTCAGCTCAGGTTATGATCCCAGGGTACTGGGATGGAGCCCCGCATCAGGCTCTCTGCTCAGTGGGGAGCCTGCTTCCCTCTCTCTCTGTCTCTCTCTCTGCCTGCCTCTCTGACTACTTGTGATCTCTGTCAAATAAAGAAACAAAATCTTAAACAAAACAAAACAAAACAAAAAAACAACAAAAAAACCCCCAATGTATATAGTAGGTATACTAAAACTGAAAACATAATAAAACGTAATAAAGAGAAATGGCTGATTAGCATGGGGGAGAGAGGTTGGGCAAGAAAAATAGATCAAACAGCAACATCTTGTGGTACCAGAAAATAAAAAATGCTAAGCAAAAAAAAGGGAAGGTAGAAAGAAAATAAAGTATGTTGTGTGTAAAAAAGGAGATGAGAGAATGAGGAGAGAGGAGATGCTTAAAAACCATGAGAAAACAGGTTCTGTTTTTCAGATTGGCTTAGTACCAAGATTACATGTGTTAAAATAGATTCCACATTTAACTAGATAAATGGTAGGTAGGCCAAAGTTTACCAAACCCAGAACAATATCTCTATTGAACAGAATATTCTGTTTTTAGATTTTTTTCAATTCAGTGAGGTATCATTATTTGATTTTAAGAGATTCCTCTTAGATCTTTTTTTCCCAAAGATTTTATTTATTTCAGAGAGAGAAAAAGTGTGCAAGCAAGGGATGGGAAGTAAGGAAGAAGCAGGCTTCCCACTGGGGTGCCTGATGCAGGTCTCGATTCCTGGGCCCGGAGATCATGACCTGAGCCGAAGACCAGATGCTTAACAACCGCGCCATCCAGGTACTTCTTTCTTTATTTACTGTTTTGAAGATTTATTTATGAGAGAGAGAGAGTGAGCCCATGTGGAGCAGGTGACGGATAGAGGGAAAGGGAGTCTTAAGCATTGGACTGCACTGAGCTTGATACAAGGCTTGATCAGGATTGAGCCTGATAAAGGGCTCAATCCCAGGACGACAAGATCAGGACCTGGGCTGAAATCAAGATTCAGACCTTAACCAACTGACCCAGCCAGGCATTCACCCACCTTTTCAAGATTTGAAAGAAAGTAGTTTTTAGTTTTTATCATTTGTTATTGTAGGCTGTACCGCCAAGATAGGGTTTGAACTCCCAAGATAAAGTCACATGGTCTGCCAAATGAGCCAGCTAGGTGCCCCAGAAATCTATTGAAAAATAGGAAGTATTTCTCCCATCTTCACTGCCTCTTCCTATTGCTTATTCATCCCTGGATATTTTAATAATGAAGGGGGTGCCTGGATGGCCCAGTCAGCTAAGCATCTGCCTTTGGCTCGTGTCATGATCCCAGGGTCCTTGGACTGAGTCCTGCATCAGGTTCCCTGGTCAGCAATGATCCTGTACCTCTCTCTGCTCTTCCCCCTGCTTGTCCTCTCTCTGACAAAGAAATAAATAAAATCTTTAAAAAACATATTTTAACAATTACAGATCTCAATGCAACCGAACCATATTCATTTCCATTCTAGAAATGAAAAAAAAAAAAAAAAAATCTAGTAACATAAAGCTAGTGCAAGATGAAACATTCCTGTTCATCAACCTGTATCATTTGGTAATCCAATTCCAAAATCAGGGTTAATTTTTGCCAAAAAAGAACTAAATTTTGTCCTATTGGTCTCAAAAAGTCACTGTCAAAGCCTATCTTCTGTGGGGGTAGTGCCAGAGGGACACAGGAGGAAGCTAAACACACACACCCAACTGGCCCTCAGGCAACATCTCAGCAGGAGGTCTGAAAAATGATTAAATAGGATTCAGAGCCTGATAATAAAATAACAAACAGCTAGATTACAATAGAAAATTGTCACACAAATTCCTAGAATATCATAAAATGATGGAAATATTGATAAAAGTTTGAATCAGATGCTAAAAGTATCTGAGATTAAGTTTAAATAAACAATCATACAAATACTTCAACACGAAATTACAAATCTCTTAGAACCACCAATAGAAAATCTCAGGAAATAGAAATAACAAGACATGCAAATGTAAAGCACAGAACTGAAAAATCCATTAATCAAAATACAAAACAAAACAAGAGCAGACTGTCAGAATAACCTAGCTGAACAAATGAAAACAGGTTGAAAAAATGAACACAGCAAAGAGACTAAAAAAACTATAAAAAATAATGGTTCACACATCTGCTATTTGTCAAAGATCAGTATCAAACCAAATGAAGCCAACTGAATATCAAATGGATGAATTTCAAAATAATTCACATTAAACATATAATTGAACTTCTGAAAATTAATGACCAAGAAAAAGTGTGGAAAGCAAGTCAGAGACAAAGACAAAAGCATAAGAGCTCAAAGAATTTGAAGGACAGTTGATTTCTGATTTGAAGTTACAGGAAGAAGGTAATGACACATGATTTCTCAAGTACTGAAAAAACACAACACAACACAACACAACACAACACAAAAAACCAGTGTCAATCCAGAACTGCATAACTAATAGTTTTCCTTCAGAAATTAAGGAGAAATAAAAAGTCTCAGATGAAGGAAAACTCAAAATACAAGTTGCTAAAACATTATTTAAAGAAAGGCCAGAGCCACCTGAGTGGCTCAGTCAGTTAAGCATTGTGATCCCAGGGCCCGGGTCCTGGGATCAAGTCCTGAGTTGGGTTCTCTGCTCAGCAGGAAGCCTGCTTCTCTCCTCTGCTGCTTCCCCTGCTTGTGCTCTCTCTCTACTTCTCTCTTGCTGACAAATAAATAAAAGGTAAAAGAAAATAATAATAAATAAAGGCCAAATCAAATTCTCTAAACAAAAAGGAAATGAAATGGATGGGCCAAAGGTTCAGAAGAGGGTCAACAAAAACAAGGAAAAATTAGAGTGATGAATAACTTCTCAAGAATTTCTTGATTAGAACACCATCTGATGTGATGCTTGGTGAATATAAAGAAAATAATTAAGATACTATTTAAACAGTGGGGGGGTAGTACCTGGGTGGTTCAGTGGGTTGAGCTCTTCCTTTGGCTCCGGTCATGATCTCAGGGTCCTGGGATTGAGCCCCACATTGGGCTCTCTGCTCTGCACAGAGCGTGCTTCCCCCTCCCTCTCAGCCTGCCTCTCTGCCTACTTGTGATCTCTATCTCTGTCAAATAAATAAAATCTAAAAAAAAAAAAGTGGAAAGGGCAGGGGCACCAGGGTGGCTCAGTTGTTAAGTGTCTGCCTTCAGCTCAGGTCATGATTCCAGAGTCCTAGAATCGAGCCCCACATTGGGCTCCTTGCTCAGTCCTTTCCACAACCCCTGATTGTGTTCCCTCTCTCACTCTGTCATAAATAAATAAAATCTTTAAAGAAAAAGTAAGGGATAAAGGGAAGTAAAGTTTCCACACTTCAAGGGGAAAACGGGTAGACGGGCAAGTTTCAAATATATGTTTTAACACGTAAAGCAATTTCTAAGAAAGCTAGTCAAAAGAACATACTCAAAACACTGTACGTAGATTACTGCAGAATTTCAAAATATTTTCAAGTTAAGTCAGAGGGAAAGAAAACATTAATA
Source organism: Enhydra lutris kenyoni (assembly GCF_002288905.1). NCBI lineage: Eukaryota > Metazoa > Chordata > Mammalia > Carnivora > Mustelidae > Enhydra > Enhydra lutris. The sequence goes on from NW_019154192.1 coordinate 1,328,695, forward strand.
TGAGAAGTAATGGAAGAAAAACTGAAAACAGCAGTATGGAGCCCTAAAATACCAAAACTATCTAAAATGTGAAGTCTATACATACATACATTACTCAAAATTCAAAGACTGGCAAAGTGGCTTAAAAGACAACTAACTACATGCTGCTTAAATAAATTCATCACAAGTTTAAGTTGAAAGTAAAATAAACAAAACCTAACAATATAAAACAAAAATTTTTAAGAGGGAGCTGCTGTATTAGTATCTAATAAAGGATACTTCAGAGCAAAGAAAATTGTTAAAAACAGAGAGAGATGACACATAATGATAAAGATCAAACCACCAAGAAAACATGATCCTAAATGTTTAACAGAGCAAGTAAGAGACTAAAAATAAACAAAAAGGAATACAACTGAAAAGAGAAATACACATATCCCAAATCTGAAGTTGGGTATTTTACTTATTTAGATTCATGTTTATGTCAGAGAGAGAGAGAGTGCATGTGCACAAGCAGTCTCCCCACTCAGCAGGGGGCCCGATGCAGGGCTCCATGCGAGGACCCTGGATCATGACATGAGCCAAAGGTAGATGGCAGACACTTAAGTGACTGAGCCAGGTACCCTGAATACTCAGGCACCCTGAAGTCGGGTATTTTAGAAAGTTTGACACAACTGTTAAACTACTATATAGAAAATCAGCACGGATACAAAAAATCTGGGCCCAATTTATAATCAATCAACCAACCAAATGAACTAATTAAAATAAACAGGACACTTCTACTGAAAGCAGAATATACAGTTTTTTCACCATCCCAAAACATTCAGCAAAGACTGCATCTTGAGACATAACGTAAAAATCAACTTAAAAGAAATTGAAACACAATACACTGACCAAAATGGAACCAAATTAGAAATCATTAAAATAAGAAGACAATAACCAGGAAAATATTTAAATACTTGGAAATAAATGCAATATTCAATATTAAAATTTTTTCTTCTTGAGAAAGTTCACAAGCAGGGGAAGCAGCAGAGGGAGAGGGAGAAGCAGGCTCCCCACTGAGCAGGAAGCCCAGAACCCTGGGATCATGACGCGAATGGAAGGCAGATGCTTTACAAACTGCGCAACCCGAACGTGCCAAGAAAGGATTGGTATTTTTGTTGTTTGGGTAGATATCTAGTAGTGCGATTGCTAGATCATATGGTTGTCATTTATTTATTTAGATGGGCAATGAGCTTTTTTAAAATTTTTTTTTAATTTTTTAAAATTTTTTTAGTGTTCCAGAATTCATTATTTATGCACCACACCCAGTGCTCCATGCAATACATGGTCTCTATATTTTATTTGAGAGAGAGCTAGACAGCACAAGTGGGGTCAGGGGCAGAGGGAGAAGCAGACTCCCCTCTGAGCAGGGAGCGTGATGGGGGACTCCATCCCAGGACTCTTGAGATCATGACCTGAGTTGAAGGCAGACGCTTAACTGAGACACCCAGGTGCCCAAATTCTAAATATTTTTTAAGAGGAAAAGGCCACAGGGAATTTTACAAAAACAAAAAAATGCAACCTACCAAATGTGAGATAAAACAAAGCTAAAACACTTAAGAAAAATTTATTATACTAAATATGTATAGTAATTCTTTTTTCCCCCATTGCTCAATGAGATCCCTAGCTGCTTTATTTAAACTGGTCGGTGATTAATCAGTTTTATGTACTACCCACTGCTCATTACATCATGTGCCCCTACTACCCATCACTCAGTTATTCCACCCTCTCACGCACCTACTTCCTCTCCAGCAACTCAGTTTTTTCCCTATGATTAAGGGTCTCTTACAGTTTTTCGTCTTCCTCTGATTTTGTCTTGTTTTATATTTCCCTGTCTTCCCCAAGATCCTGTTTGGTTTCTTAAATTTCACAAGGAGATAAAAATTATCTTTCTCTGGCTTATTTCACTTACCTCTAGCTCCATTCACATTGTTGCAAATGGCACTATTTTTTTTTTAATGGCTAAGTAATATTCCAATGTGTGTTTATATATCTGTGTGTTACCACATCTTAATCTACTCATCTGTCAATGGACATCTGGGCTCTTTCCATAGTTTGGCTTAAGGGGACATTGTTGCTATAAACACTGGGGTAGATGCCCTTTTGGATCACTACATTATTATCTTTCAGGTAAATACTTAATAGTGCAATTGCTGGGTCACAGGGTAGCTCTATTTTCAATCTTTTGAGGAACCGCCATACTGTTTGCATTCAGTTTGCATTCCCACCAACAGTGTGAGAGGGCTCCTTTCTCTGCCTCCTTACCAACACGTTATTTCCTGACCTGTTAATTTTAGCAATTCTGACTGATGTGAGGTGGTATATTATTGTGATTTTGATCTGAATTTCCCTAATGCCAAGAGATGTTGAGCATTTTTTTCATGTCTGTTAGCCATTTGCAAATCTTTGGAGAAATGTCTCTTCATGTCCTCTGCCCATTTCTTGACTGGATTCTTTGGGTATTGAGTTTGATAAATTCCTCATAGATTTTTGGGTACTAGCCCTTTATCTGATAAGACATTTGCAAATATTTAAGAGAAGACTTCTAAAACTAAATTCCTATATTTACAAACAAAACCACCCACTAAAATAAATCCGAAGTATGGCACAAGAGAATGGTAATAAAAGAGATCAACAAAATGGAAAAACTGAAGAAATCAACAGAACAAAATTCTGGTTCTCAAAACCACATGGGCAATATTGTTGATAAACCTCTAGCAATACCGAATATGAACAAAACCACAAAACACCAATTAGAATTAAGACAGTTTATCACTACAGGTTGTACATCAAAAATAGGATTATGAAAGACTGAGAAACCACTACGTGGGGAAAAAAGAAAAACAAAACAAAAATCAAAACAAAACTGGAGCAATTCCTCAAATTTTAAAGGAATGAAAAATGGTACAGTCACTCTGGGGGAAAATATATATATATTTTAAACTAAATGTACAACTACCATATATCCAGCAATTGTCCTCTTAGGCATTTACCCCGCAAAAATAAAAGGTGTCCATTCAAACACCTGTAGATGAATATGATACCTTTATTTAGCATAGCTCAAACAGCATATACACATGTTCTTCATTAGATGAATGGCTAAACTGTGGTACATTCATACCTTGAATGGTACTCAGCAACAAAATCAGAAAGCTGATACATGCCAACAACCTGGACACATCTCCAGGGATTACACTACAAAGAAGCCTTTAGCAAAAAGTAACATGCTTCATGGTTTCCTTTAGAATATTCTTGAAATGGCTAAATTAGAAAAATAGAGAATATAACAATGTTGCCAGAGTCAAAGGCAGGAAAAGGCAGGTAAGTGTAGTGGATTTGAATATTAAAGGCAACATGAGAGATCCAAATGGTGAAAGCAGTACTTTTTTTTTTTTAAACTCTTTTATTTTTATTTGACAGACACAGAGAGAGAGAGAGATCACAAGCAGGCAGAGAGGCAGGCAGACAGAGAGAGGGGGAAGCAGGCTCCCCACTAAGCAGAGAGCCTGATGCGGGGCTCGATCCCAGGACCCTGGGATCATGACCCGAGCTGAAGGTAGAGGTCTGAGCTTACCTGAGTGCCTGAGCCACCCAGGCGCCCTGAAAGCAATATTCTGTATATTGACTATATTATTATCCATAACTTGAAATAGCATATTATACTATAGTTCTGCAGGATGTTCCCTCTGCGGCAAAGACACTAACCTACATACAAGAATTGTGTTACTATTTTCTTACCATTGCAAGTGAATGCCCAATTATGTGAAAATTAAAATGTAATTAAGAAACAAAATACATATGCCTACTTTACAGGCTTTCAAATTTAAAGAGAGAACAATGAAAAGATTCCTCAAACACAAAAGGTTTTTTAAGCACTTTCAATTCCGAATTTTCTATAGTAGGACGGAGTAAACACTCCATTTAGAGTAATATAGCCAGAATTTAAATCTTTATCTTTCCAGCCCTTAATACCTTATCTGTAAAATAAAACAAGTGCTTACCCAAAGATCACTGAAGGTTAAAATAGGCACATTTGAAAAAATCCTTTGAATGATGCTCTGTATAAATGCATGATAGTATGTATAATTAAATCATACTAAAAGCAAAACATTATCTGGGTTGTTTCAAATACTGAAAGAGAACAGTACTGTATAAAGCACTCTAGGTCAATGCTATAAAAATGTTGCTTAAATATGGTAACCTGGGGTTATCTGTCTGGCTTAGTTGAAAGAGCATGTGACTCTTGATCTCAGGGTCATGAATTTAAGCACCATGTTGGGTGTAGATTACTAAAAAAAAAAAACAAAACACCAAATCAAATCAAATCAAATCAAATCAAATCAAATCAAATCAAATGAAGTTGTTAGTCTGTCTAGCATTTACCAAAGAAGAAAACCTCATATCTAGGATGTTTCTGGACACAACTGATCCATCTCAAAATTCATAATCTTAGCCTCACCATGGCTATCAGTCTTTATTCCCATTTCTTCATTAAAGCTGCTCAGACTAGTATCACTTGCTATGCTAACATCTTTTTGGTTTATTCTCTTTTCATGACTTAGACATAGTTTTTTCAAAAGCTCTGATGTGACAAATGTTATCTCCTCTTTTCTCTTTGGTGTTTTCTTTGCTCTATCTCATTTCCTTGTTATGTAATTTTATTCCAAAGAATTCTCTGTCCTTCTCTTTTGCAGGATTTTAACTTCCAGTCTACTTAGCGGTATGACTGACAAACATGAAGGTCCTAATTCTCAATTTACTTCTTCAGACAACGCAGAAGCCAGGATTTGGGTAAATATAGCAAAGTGAATTGCATATCCATTGCACAAAATTTATGATTTTCATAAATTATATGCCATGAATTAGAGTTCCTATTTAAATTGTAACAAACAGAAAAGAATATGACCAAGTGCACTCTTTCTGGATTAGTAGCTGCTATTTTATGTAATGTGTGTGCTATGATACAAATTTAATTGAAGGCACCTGGATAGACATCTTAATGAGTCTCACACCTCTAGGAGTAAAAGAACAAAAAGAAAGAATCTATTTCTTTAATGTCCTCCAAATCCAAATTGCAAAGGATGTTAAATTGATGAAAATATATAACAGAGGACTTCATTATCTAGATATACTTCTAAGTAATACTGATATGTTTGATTTTTCACTTCCTATCCTATTTAATAACTGTAACCTTCTTAAAAGTACAATTCTTAACATATAACCCAAATATATTAAGAAACAGAACTAAGTCATATTTATGTCCAAGTCAATTCAATAAATTCAATTTACATTAATCATGGCAATTAATCATTTCAAAAAGAGATGAGACAATAAGATGTTTTGTAAGTAATACAAAACAGAAGTGGTTAAGAAAAACTCATATATATACTATTAGTACTTTATAATTTTTGTTTCCCGGGGGTTGGTTTGGAATTTAAGTTGGGGAGGGGAAAAAGTATGTCTTGACTTTTATTATCAATGACTTCTGGATAAGAGCTTTTACAAAAGAACCACAAAAATAACAGTAATTATAAAATAACTGAGTAGGATGAAGTACTTTTTTTTCCTTAATTAAAACAGAATTGCAATTATTTTCCTTTGAAATTATACCATGATGATTGCTGTTAAGATTTTAACTCTTGAAAAATTATTACCTAATTTAATAAAGTATCTACAAGTTTCTTCTTTAAACTATTTCTAGGAAGTCAGAATACTTGAGTATTATTTGAAAAGAGATACTTGACATATATAATCTCTCAAGGCAGTTCACTAGATAAGATTAAAAATTCTCTTAGATATTTGTGCAACTTCATTTATAGAACTCCACCAAAGGTCCATAGGAAAGTTTTAGAACACTGTGATAAAATGAGAATACATGCCAAATGCTTCAGAAAAAGTAGAGGTAGAAACCAGGTGTTATTATAAAATGAGATTAATATGGTTAAGTTATTTGTTCATATGAAACAAAAGCCTTCATAGAACTTCTTGAAATTGACTAGTGATACAGAATTTGAGTATCTCTCCTCTTTCCTTCCTCAGCTATATTCAACAAATGGAAAGTATGGAATTTCAAAGTTATCTAATTTTTAAAAATAAGTCATTTAACGTATTTGTTCTCTGCAGCGGAAGCCATCATCAGTCTGAATCTCTTTTCTGTAGTAAAAAAGTGATAAATAAAACTTATCAAACTTTATGATGTTTCCCTTAACATCTCAAATTCACTATTTGTTTTCTAATATACATTTTGCCTGAAATATTGGCTATCACTACAATAACTAAATAAAACAGGCTGAAAAGACATTTACTTTAAAAAAAGCATATTTTGTAAGCCACTACTTTACAGCAGGCAGCTCAAAAATGATCATAAATGTGAAAATTTTAAAATCTGTTTTATCTTTATACAATTATATATTTTTATTTCTATGTTATACACGTGTGAATATATACGTATATATAAAATACATAGAATCAGATTTGAAAATGAACAAAAGCTAGGTCTTTACAGGAAGTCTTTTTTAAAACTCAAACTGTGGAAAACCCTTTAAACATTAAACAATTTTAATAAAAGTTTCTGTACAATACTACACAGTTTATTTATTTACACATAGAAAATGTAAAAGGAGTACTGTTTAAAATTACAGAACTCCTTAATATTTAATGGCAGGTAAATCTCAGGTAAAATTAACAACATTCCATCACAAATATTTTCAAGCAATAAATATGTATTCATAAATAGTGTAAATCTGTGTCGGGATTAGAAACAAAAATCACAAATCTGAAGTTTATTCCTTATACTATGTGCAATCCATTATCTTTGTGTCTTGGATCTTAGGCTAGGAGTTTTTCTTAACATTTATTTTGGAAATTAGAAGTGTAATCACCGTGGCCTCAAACAACAGACAAAAATATAAAATGATAAAAAAACAAAACAAAACAAACAAAACCCCCCAAGCTTTCTCATCTAATTTTTTACATAAAAAAAAGTTGATTAAAGATTTGAAATTCATTAAACATCTTAACAAGTGACTGGCCAGCTATAACATTAATTTTTCCTCACAAAAATTCTGAAAGGGAAAACTATAGAGGAAAACTAATTTAGCTGTCCAGAAATACAGAAATATAGAAAAAGGTTATCTTCAAATCAGTAGTCTGACATTGCCACATACTGTCAGATATCATAAAACATGCCATTATGATTAGTTACAGCCGGATCAACTTTGTGAGAGTCCTGGAGGAGAGGCAGTATTCTCCTACATCCAGTTGGTTGACACTCTATTCTTGGAAGGTTGCATAGACATAGCTTTTAGTCAGCAGTCTTATGAACAGCTATAAAACCAGTGGAGCAAGACCTTTCCTGATGAGCAGAAAAGGTGTCATTTAATATTCACGGTCTAGTATCAAGAGGATGTTGACAATGAAGGAGCCTAAAATTAAAAATAAGGTATGTTAACTATTTTTGCATATTAATCCTTAATACAGCTCTTGGCTCAGGACTATCAACATACAGCCTATTGATGACATGAGTTAGAAAGCAACACCAAATACCCACAAAGTTCAATATTCAACTGGGTTCTTGAAACATTACCCCATTTTTCTGTAGTTCAAAATTTAGTAAAAAAAAAAAAAAACACAAAAACCCACAATGGAACATTTAGACCTATTTTTTTAGACTGCTGAAAGAGTAGTGTGGAAAATAATTTGAAAAGTCAATTAAAATTTGGGTAGTGAGTGATTGGCTTATGAACAATTCTCTGGTAGAATACATATTTCACATATTTGTCATAATTTTTTTCTTTTTCAAGCAATTCTGAGAACAATTTAATTAAAAATATCTGAATCTAGATTTCAAAGTTTTGAAGAAAAAGCACGGAAAAATGCCAACAGTTCATGACTAAATGTTTCCAATCCTACTGCCACTCAAAGCCAGATATAAATGGTATCTCAACATGTCCTTGAAATCATAAAAATGGCATTTAAAATAATATGAATTTAGTTTTTCCACACCTTATATATTATACCATTAAGCAAGAAACATAAATATTCCCAAGAGTTTAGCACTTAAGATAAGCAACAGATTTTAAACAAATGCAGTGACCTCTGAAAACACAAGTACATTAAAAAAATACTGATTTCCTTATAGAGCATCCATATAGAATTAAGTAACCCATCTTTTATCAGTGAAATAAAATAACATAAAGACTATCACAGTATTATAAAAGAAAACAAAGATTTTCAAATGTATTGTGGTTATTATTTAGGCCATTCTTACTGAAAAGAAAAAATAGTAATGTGTATCAACTGCACATGGATAAAGGGCTTTAAAGTATAAGGAAAACACAGAAATATTTCATTGTTATGCAATATCTACTGAGCCAAGAGAAAATTTAAATATCTTATTATAAATTGTATTTATCAGATACCAAAAACAAACACTGTTGCTTCAAAAACCCAGCTAATTATGTACTCACATACTGAATTCACTTACTAATGTAAACTGGTCATAGACTTGTATCAGGTCCTCCATTTTGTATTGTTCTAGCACCACAAAATTATCCAAAGTTCCACTTGTTTTTCGTGCACAGTCTTGGCAATGTACTATGTAAGTCTTTTGAGAATTGCTTTCATTAGTGACAAAAAGAAGATCAAAAACCTCCACCTATTTTAATAGAAGAGAAAAAAAAAGCACTGAATGGAGAGTTGTATTGATTGCAGCACTATAATGTGACTATGGAATTCTACTTTACATGAAATTATGGACAGTGATTTTTGTAAATGGAAGTATGTAAAAAAAAAAAATACACACCCTCATAGTTGTATGTTTGATATACCAGGTTTACTTGTACAGCAAAAACGAGAGCCATAATATGTATTTAGAGACCGATCCAAGGGAATCAAATACTGATTAAAACTTCTAAAGTTTAGGGCGCCTGGGTGGCTCAGTGGGTTGGGCTGCTGCCTTCGGCTCGGGTCATGATCTCAGGGTCCTGGGATCGAGTCCCACATCGGGTTCTCTGCTCGGTGGGGAGCCTGCTTCCCTCTCTCTCTGCCTGCCTTTCTGCCTTGTGATCTCTGTCTGTCAAATAAATAAATAAATAAATAAATCTTAAAAAAAAAAAAAAAAAACTTCAAAAGTTTAATACTCAGTTTGATAAAGGTCACCTTATTTTTATTTTATCCAAAATATAAGTATAAGTAATCAGGTAAAAGTAATGATTCTTTTTACTTCTCTATGATAGCATCCATAGTGTTGGGTTTATTTTTTTTTCAAAATTATAATTTTTTTATTATTATGTTCAAATAGCATACAGTACATCATTAGTTTTTGATGTAGTGTTTAACAGTTCATTAGCTGTTTGTGTTTAGATACTTCTCTCCTTTCACAGATTGGCTCCATAAAAGTGGTGACTATGTTTTATTCAGATTTGGACCTTGAGAGCATGTATCATAAATATTTAATGAAAGCTAATAATAAAAGGAAAAACAAAATAATTGAAATATACATATTCAGTGCCTGGATGGCTCAGTTGGTTGGGCAGCTGCCTTTAGCCTGGGTAGTGATCCTGGAGTCCCAGGACTGAGTCCCCTGTTGGGCTCCCTGCTCAGTAGGGAGTCTGCTTTTCCCTCTGACCTCTCCTCTCTCATGCTCCCTCTCTCTCACTCTCTCAAATAAATGAATAAATAAAATCCTAAAAAATATATATATATATATATATATACACAGATTGGGGTTTTTTGCCCTAAAGTAGGCCGCACACTGAGCAGCGAGCCCAATGTGGGGCTTGAATTCAGGACCCTGAGATCATGACCTGAGTTGAGAGCAAAAGTTATGTGGTTAACTAAGCCAACCAAGTAACCCCATTAACTAGTTATTTTTAGCTGACAGATGAGTAACAAGAAGTGGTCACTTGTAAGTCCTGTATATTAAAGAAAATAAGTACAGGCAGCATATTCATGAGTATTACACCGGAAGATAGTAAGAACCTCTTTAATATAGAAACCATAATGATTTGTAAAGATCCAGCAGAATTCAGGATAACAGCTGCAACACTTTTGTTTTCAAATACTCTGAAGATTATATATTTAACTGAAGTATGACACCTAACCTGAAAGAATCTCGTAGATCTTATAACATATTTTGATGAGATTACACAATATTATAATAGCCAAGAGATATAGTCAGTTTACCCCGCTATCACACAATTTCAAGATTTAGTTTGGATTTTCAATTTCCTATCCAAGTGGGTCCTTTAACCACTGCTTGATTTTATGACAAAAACTTACCAACTAAAATCATATTAGAACAGGACTGTTAAAATGTCAGTTTCTAAGGTGTTTTATTACTATCCATAAATAACATAGTTTACAAAACTTAAAAATTTGGGATTCCTGAACTTGTCATCATTCTCCATGTGATCAACTACCCTGCTGACCTAAACACTTTTAAACTCCTTTCTTTTTATATTCCTAAAATGAAAGACTAGCTTAATTAAACCCTTGTTAAACCCTCAAGACCATTCCAATATTCTCCAAACTGACACCTTTGCCTTCTAGCTGGATTCTAATAAAACACACATCTTCACTTAGTGCCTTGCTTGAAACTTCTATGGCTTCAACGACATTAAAGATCAAATTCCTTAAACCCATCTCCTCTTACAGTCCTTAGGAGTCAAATTTTAAAACAGCCTGTAAGTTCTAAACCAGTAAGAGCAATTATTTTCTTCACTGTTTCTATAACAGTCCATACATGTCCAGCTTCATATTCATCACTTTCATGTGCATCTATAACTTGTTTACATTCTGTCTCCAAGTAGAAGTAAGCTCCTCTCCAGGAAGTACCAATCTTTTATTTCTGTACTTTATGGAAGCCTTGGTCACAGGAAAAAACCAACAACTATATTAATAAATGGCATTATGACTGATATGCCTGGATCTACAAAGAAATAGATAAGTTTGCTGGCATTTGTATACTTATTGTAGATTACTGCTAGTTTAAAACAAAGATAATTGTCAACTGGTAAGGAAATACTACATGAATGCTTCTGTAGACATTACTTCTGAATTAAGTTAAATGAAATATTATACCATCAGATGAAAATTTAATATAATTGTTAATCAAAAAATGCATTATATAAAAGTATAGGTAAATCTGTAATTTAAAAGACACCCCCAAACTAGAGATTCTACAATAAAACAACTGTCAGCAAGAGCAGTTACCTCACAAATGCTACAATAATGTGCCGGTTCATCATTTGTCCGCCCATGCCATATAACTTCTTTCCCTGCGGTAATAAGAGCTTCTCTCAGTGTCTGACATTGCTTTAGAATTTTTAGAAGACAGTACCTATTGTGGAGAAAATTATTTATGACAACATTTGAATATTGAATATTTGTAGCATATAAGATATACCATCTGTATATAACTGAGTATCTTGGTTCTACAGTTTATTGATATGGTATTTTTCTTTTGTCAATTTTTTCACATATAACATGCCTTAACACAATGGTAATACTAAAGCACAAAGAGTATCTGAATACAAAAATACAATGACCTTAATCTACAAAACACTCATCTCTTGTTCAAAAATATGATCTTAATTTTTGCTCTGATTTGGGTAAACTGAGAGAACTTTCCAAAGAAGTAAATTTATAGGGGCACCTGGGTGGCTCAGTGGGTTAAGCCTCTGCCTTTGGCTCCAGTCATGATCTCAGGGTCCTGGGATCAAGCCCTGCATTGGGCTCTCTACTCAGTGGGGAGCCTGCTTCCCCCTCCCCTCTCTGCCTGCCACCTGCCGGCTTGTGATCCCTCTCTGTCAAATAAATAAATAAAATCTTAAAAAAAAAAGGGTGGGGGGAGTAAATTTATAATAGAGTCAAGTTCTTCATCTCTGAAATCAGTCTGAATTCCATGCTGGACCTTCTCCAAAGCAGAAAACTGTAGATTTAGACATTAAAGAACATAAAATCAGCTTAAACTATAGTACTAAAGGATAAAAAGAGTATTATTGGTTCAAACTTTTTATACCCTTAAAAATTTTATTTTAAAAAGAAAGAGAGTATATGTGCATTTGGGGGTGGGAGGGAAGGCAAAGGGAGGGAATTCTAAGCAGACTCCGAGGTGAGCATGGAACCTAACACAGGGTTTAATCACATGACCCATGAGATCATGACATGAGCTGAAACAGTAAGAGGCTTAGTTGACTAAGCCACCTTGGTGCCCATATATTAACAACCTTTTTTTTTTTTTTTAAAGATTTTATTTATTTATTTGACAGAGAGAGACCACAAGTAGGCAGAGAAGCAGGCAGAGAGAGAGAGAGAGAGAGAAGCAGGCTCTCTGCCGAGCAGAGAGCCCGACGCGGGACTCGATCCCAGGACCCTGAGATCATGACCCGAGCCGAAGGCAGCGGCCCAACCCACTGAGCCACCCAGGTGCCCCTATTAACAACATTTTCATTTTATTTTTTAAATTTTATTTATTTCACACACAGAGAGAGATCACAAGTAGGCAGAGAGAGAGAGAGAGGAGGAAGCAGGCTCCCCGCCGAGCAGCGAGCCCGATGCGGGGCTCGATCCCAGGACCCTGGGATCCTGACCTGAGCTGAAGGAAGAGGATTTAGAAGAGGATTTAACCCACTGAGCCACCCAGGTGCCCCATTAACAACCTTTTTAAAAAAAACTTTGTACTTGGGGCACCTGGGTGGCTCAGCTGGTTAAGTGGCTGCCTTTAGCCTGGGTCATGATCCCAGGATCCTGGGATTGAGCCCCACATCAGGCTCCCTGCTTGGCAGAGAGCCTGCTTCTCCATCTCCCTCTTTATGCCACTCTGCCACCTTGTGCTGTCAAATGAATAAATAAAATCTTAAAAAAAAAAAAAACAACCCAACTTTATACTTTTCTTACGTTCATACTTATAATGTTAGCAATAGTCAATTCTCATAAATAGTGATAATTTTTCTATCATTTGTTATCATTGCTCAGAAATATCTGCTAACATTCCCATGAATTTAAGTGCCTCAACTTCCCCTTTGAAGGCAGAGTTGTACTAGATGATCTATATGGTACACTTTAGCTCTAAAATTATTCTAAAAATCCTAACTACCCATGATCAGTTTAATAAAAGTGATGTTAATAACTACATTTGTGAACAGTATAACCCATTGGGATAAGGTCCAAACCAACTGCAGTTAACAGACTGACTGCTAATGACTTAGAATTTGGATCAATTATTATAAATACTTAGGTAATTATTTGAAAGAATTGAGTATTATCAGTATCTAAAACTAACCTCCTTCAGTGTTTACAATGCTCCTACTCTTTCTTTCCCATTAGAGTGCAGGACTCATGAGAGCAAAGGCTTTGTCTATTTTATTAAATGCAATAAGACTGCCTGGTACAGAGAAAATGCTTAATAAATACATGATTCTTAAGTGAGTAATTAAGTATTACAGTATGATAGGACCATCATATTTAATTTCTCTTAATTTGTATTTCTGTATCAGGTTAAAATTCTGTATCAAAACTCACACAAATAAGCCTGGAGTAAGATGATTTTAAGAATATATTAAGTTATTAACTTCTTTAAAAACAAAATGAGCACAATAATTTCAAGTCTAAAGCTGCATGAAATATTCTTAAGTATCATATGAAACAGTAACACTTTCAGTTTACCTTTAGCAATTTTTCAAGTTAAAATAACTGTGAACAAAACTTTGCCTTACTAGATTTATATTTCAAAATAAGGAAAGCTTTGTGATATATGTATGTGTGTTGAAGAAAGTGCTAGAGGAGACAAAAAGTAAAAATCCAATTTGAAACACCATACACTATACACTAGATGTGCAGCATTCACTGATGTCTTCGGCCTACCCCTCTCCAATGTGATTTCACCACTGAAATAATGTCCAAAACCCTGTAAATTTTTACTTGCAGATGCAACAATGCTTATGAACTCAGCAATCTGTCATTAGGAAAATGTCAGTAAGAGGTGCATTCATAAACAGTATCAGAGATTAGATAGTTTACATACTTGCACTATTAAGTCCAATGCCAAGAGGCTTTACTATCAATCTCTTCAAATGAGGGAAAAATGGAGCACAGAAAGACAAAATTTTCTTATAATGTTATCTTCTCTATACTCTCTTCACTTTCTGCCTATTACTCTCCCTCACTTTTCTCTTATGAAGATGAGATTCTAAGTGCTAGGGAATCACATTTTGTTTCCTCAAATCCTTACCAGCACTATTAGGAAAATAGTATTATTCTTTAAGAATTCTACTTTTTACTTTAAAAATAAACTTTGATTTCCAAAGTACTGGTTATTTTGGCAATTGGATTATAGTTTTTACTACCTGACTTTATAGCTAGTTTCAAAGTCCTACATAAAAAAAGGCAGTATAGTATGAAGAGATGCAGCCTGGTTTGCTAGGAGTAAACAAGCACGAGCAGTTCTCCTGCAATCACAAGTACAGAATTACCTACCCAGAGAGCAGAATCTTAAGAACTGACACTGCTGTTAATATCATCTACATAATGAATAACCAAATTGTGGTTACTTCATGGTATGTTCTCTCCATCACTTAAATTTTTAGTCTTTCTAATTTTCAGAAAGCCATGGGAACATAGAATAAGGACAACAATGTATAGGTAGAGGGACTTACAGGTTAAAAAAAAATAATAATCAGTAAGAATCTAATTGTAGGGGCACATGGATAGCTCAGTTGGTTAAGCATCTGTTTTCAGCTCTGATCATAATCCCAGGGTCCTGGGATTGAGCCTGAGTGGGGTTCCCTGTTACATAGGGTGCTTCTCCCTCTCCCTCTGCTGCTCACTCTCTGACAAGCAAATAAAATAAAAAAAAATATATATATATCTAACTTTTAAAAGGGGGCAGCGAGCATAAATAGAAAATAAAGATATTTAAGAAAAGATCTTAAGAAAGATAAAAAATAACGTTCAAAACTTAACAAATTGCGTTGGCACTCTCTAGATATCAATCTGAAGAGAACTTTTCAATGTATAGAATGGTTTAAAAATATCAGCTGATTATTGCTTCTTGCTGGGTTTTAATAAATTTACATTATCAATTCAATTTGAAAAATAGAAACTAGTAAGAAATGAAATAGACATACTGTGGTCCTTAAGTATAATACCAGAACAGAAACACCTAAAACAACAACAACAACAACAACAAAAAAAACCCACAAAAACCAGAGGACTGAGGCATAAAGTCACAAACTACAGTAATCACTTTTGGAATGTTCTACTTTGGAAAGAATAGGAAAAAGGGGAGAAGATGGAAAATGGCTTTAATGACGTATTGTATTTAGGGACATGATAAAAAATAACCTCAGAAACTACAAAAGAAGCATCTTGATTTTTGTGAACTGATCTTATTTCAGGGCACAAACTTTTTGTTTTTTGGATAAAAGACTACATAAAGGGGCACCTGGATGGCTCAGTGGGTTAAAGTCTCTGCTTTAACAGAGGGATCAACCCCCACATTGGGCTCCCTGCTCCCTGCAGGGAGCCTGCTTCCCTTCCTCTCTCTCTGCCTACTTGTGATCTCTGTTAAGTAAATAAATAAAATCTTAAAAAAAAAAATACTACATAAAAAATGCAGGGTATAAAGAAGACTCCTAGACTGAAGAAAAAAAAAAAAAGTAAATAATTAACATAGGATTTCATCTGGGGTTTCACAAAGCAGATTTTACTAAAAGCCTACTTAAGATGGTTAAGAAAACAGATTGGAATGAAGACAGAAAAATGGAGAAGAACATCTGAAGAGGCACATGTTAGAGCATGATTATGATGAAATACACTTGAAATATCCGAACTTAAAAACAGAGGGAAAAAAACCACTGAAAAGTATGAACTGTGCCTGAGAATTATATTTTCCTTAGCATCCTTAGAAGGTTTTACTCTAAGGGTTATGATTTTGTGTTTGATAAATACAGCCAATAGCAAATTTAGGGGTATAATGATAATAATCAATCTGTAATAATATACTTGAATGAAACTTCAGAAACATCAGTTTTCATGTAAATACCCAAAAAAATATGTTCCCAAATGTCAGTGTGAACATAGTTTTTGGAATGGATGAAATTTAGGCTTACTCAACAAAAATTGTTATGACAACAATCTCAACCTTTCACCAAATCTTAGTAGACAGTGTGGAAACGAAAAAATATCAACAGATGCCTTGCCTTTTTCTACCTTATCTTCCTGACAGAGCTATGCAAAATGAAGAAAACAAACAAAAGCCCAGACATGATACATGGCAATAATTGTGGTCACACTAAGGTATCCTGTCACCTGTTATTCCTTGGTTGTATTCACTGAGGGGAACAAGGAGATTTTGCATACCTGACAATTATACTTAACCACAAAGCTGAGAAAATTTAAAGCCTGCTTTATAATTAGAAACTACTTTCTCTAGTCTAAATGTCCTCCCAAAATTCATACATTGAAATTCTAACTCCCAGTTGGATGGTGTATCTGGAGGTTATGCATCTGGGAGGTGATTAGGTTATAAGAATGGAGATCTCAGGAATGGAATGAGGGTTATAAAAAAACAACTTCAGAGTGTTCCCTCTACTCTTCTATGTCATGAGGACAAAGCAGAAAAATGTGCATTTATGAACAAGAAAATGAGTCCTTACTGGCCCTAAATATTCTGGCATTTGGTCTTGAAACACTCTGTCTTATAACTGTGAGACATAAAATATTAATGAGCCACTGAGTCCATGAATTTTGTTAAAGCAGCATGAAGAGACTAAGACAGACCTTATTCACTCTTCTTATACTTAGGGCCCCAAGACATCAATTACAAGGTAAAGGATAAAAGCAGAGAATACAGCCAGAATGCCTAGAGTTAATTCTCATCTTTTTCTGTATGCCTGAGCTTGGTAATTGGTAAAAAGGACATAATGTTTCATGCATCTGTACCACTTCTCATGTTATGAAGATTAATAGAATAACACCCACTATCCTAAAGGATAACCCACGTCTTAATCCCCAGAATCTATGCTACGCTATGTTACACGGCAAGGGGATGAAAGCTGAACATACAATTAAGGTTGCTAATCACCTAACCTTGAGATATAGACATTATCCTGGGTTATCTGGCTGTGTTCAATTAAAAAAGGGTCCTTAGAAGTAGAAAAAGGAGGCAGAAGAGTTAATGTTAGAAAGAAACAATGTGAGAAAGACATGACCAGCCACTGTTAGCTTTTAAGATGTGAGGGGGCGTATAAAGCCAAGAAATATGGACATTCTCAGGAAGAAGCCTTAAAAAAAAAAAAAAAAAAGAAAAAAAAGAAAAGAAAAAGGCAAGGAAACATATTTTCTTCTAGTGCCTCCAAAAAGGAACAAAGACTTCCCAATTCCTTTATTTTAACCCTGTGAGGCCTATTTCAGACAAAATTTGTAGTACTTTGTTAAAGCAGCAATAATAAACTTAACAGAATATATAAAAGTCTTAGAAATTAGGGCGCCTGGGTGGCTCAGTGGGTTAAGCCGCTGCCTTCGACTCAGGTCATGATCTCAGGGTCCTGGGATCGAGTCCCGCATCGGGCTCTCTGCTCAGTGGGAAGCCTGCTTCCTCCTCTCTCTCTCTCTCTCTCTCTGCCTGCCTCTCCATCTACTTGTGATCTCTCTCTGTCAAATAAATAAATAAAATCTTTAAAAAAAAAAAAAAAGTCTTAGAAATTAGTTACTCAGGGGCATCTGGGTGGCTCAGTGGGTTAAGCCTCTGCCTTCAGCTCAGGTCATGATTTCAGGGTCCTGGGATTGAGCCCTGGATTGGGCTCTCTGCTCGGCGGAAAACCTGCTCCCCCACCTCTCTGCCTACTTGTGATATCTCTCTATCAAATAAATAAGTAAATAAAATCTTAAAAAAAAATGACAATAAATAAAGTATGTATCATTTGACACAATATACTAAATTCAGTTAAAATAATTTACTATTGCTAAACTGAACTTTAGTTTCTAAGTTTGAAAATTCTTTTGGCATGACTACCAAATCAAACATAATGGATAGATGAGGTTCAAGAAAATGCAAAAAGTCTTATTAATATGCAGAGAATACAAGTCCAAGTAATACATTTCAAATATCTTAAAAGACCAATCACAATGAAGACATACAAATGGCTATCAGACACGTGAAAAAATGTTCATCATCACTAGCCATCAGGGAGATTCAAATTAAAACCACACTGATATATCACCTTACACCAGTAAGAATGGCCAAAATTAGCAAGACAGGAAACAACGTGTGTTGGAGGGGATGTGGAGAAAGGGGAACCCTCTTACACTGTTGGTGGGAATGCAAGTTGGTGCAGCCACTTTGG
>NW_019154193.1:0-113949 GCF_002288905.1 Enhydra lutris kenyoni
CTGCTGTGATCTCTGTCTGTCAAATAAATAAATAAAATCTTTAAAAAAAAAAAAAAAATAGAAAGCTTTGGAGCGCCTGGGTGGCTCAGTGGGTTAAACCTCTGCCTTCGGCTCGGGTCATGGTCCCAGGGTCCCGGGATCGAGCCCCGCATCGGGCTCTCTGCTCAGTGGGGAGCCTGCTTCCTCCTCTCTCTCTCTGCCTGCCTCTCTGCCTACTTGTGATCTCTGTCTGTCAAAAAAATAAATAAAATCTTTAAAAAAAAAAATAGAAAGTTTCTTATAAAGGAAAAATGTTACAGATATAGTTGAAGTCCTTTTGCTTTCTCCCTAGAAGTAACTAGTTGGGGTAAATCATTTTAATGTGTTTTGTGTATCTTGAGAGTTGGTTTAGGTCCATAACCAGAATAAGAACTACTGGATCTTCAATTATCAATGTTTAGCTTTCTTAGGAACTGCCAAGGTCCTATCACCATCCTGGCAAACATTTGATGCTATCACATTTAGTAATTTGTGTCAGTCTGATGGGTATGAAATGAAATTTCTTATTTCTTTTTTTAAATATATTTTATTTTATTTATTTGAGAGAGAGAGAGACCATGAGAGGGGAGAGGTCAGAGGGAGAAGCAGACTCCCCCCTGAGCAGGGAACCTGATGGAAATTTCTTATTTCTTAATTTACATTTCTTAAACTCATGAGTTTGAGTATTTCATATGTTTATTAACTATTCAGGCTTCCTTGTTTGTAAATTACCTGTTTATATCTTTTGCCTTATTTTTTGAAATTGGGCCGTTCCCATCTTTTTCTTGATTTGTTGGAGTTCTTTATACATTTGTTGGAGTTCTTTATACATACAGAGGTACCATTACAAATCAGTGAGGAAAAAAAAAATGGTCCTTTTTATCTGTGGCTTAGTCTATTTTAGGGTGTCTTATGCATACAGAATTTTAAAATTTTAATGTTATTAGATTTATTTCTTTTTTTTTAAGTGCTTTACTATTTTCTGAATTGTCTTCCTTATTCCAATGTCGGGAAGACAATCTCTACTTTATTCTAAAATGTTCAAGTTTTGTCTTAAGGGTAGGACCTCTTGGGGGTTTTTTGCATATTATGTAAGGAACTGCTTTTATTTTTTTTCCATGCTGAAAACTGGTAGTCCAGCATCACTTATTGAAAAATCTATGTTTTGTCACAGATTTGTAACGCTAGACTCTGGTCCCATGTATACCTGGGTCTGTTTCCAGGCTCTTTGGTTTATTTGTCTGTCTGTACCGCAACAACACATTGTTTGAATTATACTTTATAGTATGTATCACTAAAATGAAACTTACTTTCATATTCTGCTTTTTAAAATCTTATTTTTGGAATGTTGAGTTTTAAAATCTTCTCCTATGATTGTAGATACGTCTGTTTCCCCTTGTATGTAGGCATGTCAGTTTTTGTGACTTTCACCCTTCTCCCTTTTTACGTGGGAGATATTGCCATTTTCTGAATGATCTAAAACTCTTCATACATGAGGCATTTATTATTATTGTCAGACATTTTTTCTAGCTTTTGCTTTTCGGCTTTGCTTTTTAATGTATAAATTTAATGCATTACAATCTTCTCCATTTTCTGATATTTGATCAGTGCTTCGAAAGTTCTCCCTCCAAGATGAAAGAAATATTTGCTTCTGTTCTATTTGTCCTTTAATTTTTCTTTTGAATCCATAATCCATTTGGAATCACCTCTTCTCTGGTTGTATCCTCTTAGCTTTGTTTTCTGAACACTTGTATGTTTGAATGGCTCAAGGCTTGGTTTTAATCTCTCATCCCTCTGTGTATTCGGAGTCATAAACTTGAGCATCTGCCTGGGACAGCAGGTAAAACACCTGAGTGAAGCAAGCTGGGTAGGCAGGGTGGGGCTGATATACTGGACGAACACACAGCTCAACGGAAAGGAGTGGCCCTCCTTCCATTTAGCCCTCGCTCAAGAGCTGGCAAATTTTTTTATGTAAAGGGCTAGATAGTGAATAATTTATCTCATGAGACATATGGCCTCTACTGCAACGCCTCAGTCTGCCATGGTGGTGTGGAAAGCAGTCTTAGTTCATAAATGAATGGGTATGGTTGTGTTCCAATAAAACTTCATTTAAAAAAAAAAAGCAAGCTATAGTTGCTGGTCTTTGGTCTGGTTGGTTGTTGTCATGCAGCATGCCTCTAGTTTTTTCCAAGAGAAACCCAAAATTTGAATTTCTAAGTGAAGTCTCCCCATTTTTAAATGTTGTCACTAATCTCAAAAATTCGTGTAAACAGTGTAGGCCAAACAAAACATGTCCGAGGGTCAGGTTTGTCCCACTGATCACCTGGTGGCAGCCTCTACTTTGTCCCGTAACCAGATTATCAGCTCTGTCTAATGAATCCCATATTTGTATTTCCAACCTAGATCTCTCCTTCAGCCTCCTGTTCTAAACATTTGTGTAACTATTTGATGTTTCCATGTGCTTATGATAAAGATACCGCAATACGGCATGTTTGTTTATTTTTTGTGAAGATTTTTATTTATTTGCAGAGATCACAAGTAGGGAGAGAGGCAGGCAGAGAGGGGGGAGGGGAAGCAGGCTTCCTGCTGAGCAGAGAGCCCTACGCAGGGCTCAATCCCAGGACCCTGAGATCATGACCTGAGTCGAAGGCAAAGGCTTAACCCACTGAGCCACCCAGGGGCCCCTCTATACAGCACGTTTAAAACTGATTGACTGGGGGTGTCTGGGTGGCTGTTGGTTAAGCCTATGACTCTTGATTTCTGCTCCGGTCATGATCTCACCATTGTGAGATCCAGCCCAGGGTGGATTCTTCTCTCTTTCTCTACCCCCTGCTACTCGTGTGCTCTCTCTCTCTCTCTCTCTCTCTCTCTCTCACAAAAGCAAATAAATAAATAAATAAATAAAACTGAGTGCCTGATGTAGGCCCAAATTCTTCATCCTCCCACCAATATCCTTTTCCAGTTGTCTTTTTTTTTTTAAGATTTTATTTATTTATTTAACAGACAGCAATCACAAGTAGGCAGAGAGGCAGGCAGAGAGAGATGGGGAAGCAGGCTCCCTGCTGAGCAGAGAGCCCAATGTGGGGCTCGATCCCAGAACCCTGGGATCATGACCTGAACTGAAGGCAGCGGCTTAACCCACTGAGCCACCCAGGTGCCCCTTCAGTTGTCTTAATGACACTCACTGTCTTACCAAATTTCACAAGCTAGAAATGTGTGAACAGTTTTTATACTTCCCTCTCTCCTTTACCCAATTCAACTTCGCATTTATCCAGTCATCCTGTAAATATTTTTTTCACTGTTATCATCCCTCTCTCTTTTGTTGGCCTGGACCACTGTGGTAATCTCAATTCTGCCTCTGTCCCCATAGATTTATACCAGTCTATATCACAGCGCAAGTGATGTTTTCAAAGTACTGATCGATGGTGTCATCCTTTGGCTTAAAACACTCCAGTGTCTTCCCATTGCTCTTAGGATAACAACTGCAATCCTTGAGGCCTATACAGTCTTACAAAATCTGGCTTTTACTCGTTATTCCAATCTAATCTCACACCTGCTGTCCCTGTTTTTGTACTCTAACATAGCGGTTCTTAAGTACTTGGCCATCAAAGGACCATGTTTAAAATTACTGAGGACCCGAAAGAGCTTTTGTAAATACACTTATATTTTATGTTTGGGTTATATTTGCCAGTACCTACTGTATTAGAAATGAAAATTGGAAAAATTTTTGAACTATTAAATCATGTAAAAATAATTAAAACCCATTTCATGTTAACACAAATAATATAACTTTTATATAAACACCTATTTGCTGCAAAAAAAATTTATTGACAAGAATGCATTGTTTTACATTTTTGCAAATCTATATTCTCACTCCACTTCTGGATGCAGTTTGTTGTGATATGTTGTTTTGGTTGACTTGTATGAAAGAAATCCAGCCTCACACTAATATATAGTTGGAAAGGGAGAAGCATTTCATAGCTTTTTCAGGTATTGACACATTACATCATGTAGTGTTTTTTAAATCACAACTTCTAATATCACCACTGACCTTATCAGAAAAGTCTTTAAGGATTAAAAAACTACCAGGTTCTCAAGAGCAGATACAGGTTTTCCAAAATTCTGATTTCTGCCCAAAAGCTGAAATTTTACTAAATACTATTGATTGTTTTCCTTGAAGTGACAGGCTCAGTTTGTTCTTTTTTTTTTTTTTTTTTAAGATTTTATTTATTTACTTGAGGGGCATCTGGGTGGCTTAGTGGGTTAAAGCCTCTGCCTTCGGCTCGGGTTGTGATCCCAGGGTCCCGGGATCGAGCCCCGCATCAGGGTCTCTGCTCAGCGGGGAGCCTGCTTCCTCCTCTCTCTATGCCTGCCTCTCTGCCTGCTTGTGATCTCTCTCTGTCAGATAAATAAATAAAATCTTTAAAAAAAAAAGATTTTATTTATTTACTTGACACACAGAGAAAGAAATCACAAGTAGGCAGAGAGGCAGGCAGAGAGATAGTGGGAGGCAGGCTCCCCACTCATCAGAGAACCCGACGTGGGGCTTGATCCCAGGACCCTGAGATCATGACCTGAGCCGAAGGCAGAGGCTTAACCCACTGAGCCACCCAGGCGCCCCAGTTTGTTCATTTTTGAGGAAATAGCTGTCAAATACTCAACTTGGATAACATATTTTGTCTGTCAGTCATTCTTCCAAGTAAAAACTGTGGTCCATGGGAAAAGTGGCTAGTTCAGCTCACACCTCAAATGATCCCACAAGTGGTTCTCTTCAAGACAGTCATCATACTTCGATAGGAACAGAATTGCCTTATAATATTTCTTACTTCCTCAATTCAGAAATTTTAAAAGATGTATACTCAAGGCTTGAAATTTAATAAAATCGGTAGCGTTTACTGTTTCCTGAGACATTTTTAAGTGAAACGGGCGCCTTTTTTTCTTAACTGAGAGTACATGCCAGGGAAGGATACAGCTGCCACTAAGTTTATCATCATTGTCCTGATTTGCGCTAAGTCATAAGCAGTTTTACCATGATGACTTTTGTAACAGTGCAAATGACAAGACAATGAAAGACAAATAACATCTAAACATTATATTGAAAATAGTTTTGAACTTCTGGCTTCCCCAGGATTTATGGGCCATACTTTGAGATTTCTATCTACATCCCTATATCAGCCTTACATCAAATTATTAGCACTTAGGCTGTGTCATAATTTTTAGGGGTTTATATCCCTTTAATGCTTATTAAGGTAAGTATTGTCATTATTCCTCATGAAGTAGGTACTGTTATTGACCATCTTACACATAAGGAAACTGAGATAGAGAGGTTAAATAATTTGCCCCAGATCACAGAGCTCGTAAGTGACAGAGCTGGGATTATCTTCATGCATTCTGATTCTAGAGTCCATCCTCTCAACCGCTGTGCTTTCCCTGTGTGTCCCTCTCATCTTGGCACTTTGGTTCATATATTCCCTTTCCCTGGAATGCTCACCTCTGTGATTTGTACCAGTTACCTGCAACATTCACCCGAACTCCAACTGCACTTTCATTCCAGCTCAGTGATTTATTTCCTCAGAGAAGTCTCCCCTCATCTCCCTAGATTCCCCCCATATTTTTTCATAGTCATTTGCCTTTTATTCCTCAATACTTAACTACAAGTACTTTTTTTGAAAAGATTTTATTTATTTAATTGAGAGAGAGCACGAGAGAGGGGAGGGTCAGAGGCAAAAGCAGACTCCCCACCGAGCAGGGAGCCTAATGTGGGACTTGATCCTGGGACTCCAGGATCATGACCTCAGGTGAAGGCAGTCACTTAACCAACTGAACCACGCAGGCGCCCTGCAAGCACATTTTTATGTGCTTTTGTGAATGTTAGACAAAATTCTCTCTCCCCTCCTGTGCATGTGTCTTTCCCCAGTGCCTAGCACAGAGCCTAGCGTATGGTAGATATTCAATGGATAACTGTTGAATAAATGCTTAGAAAAGTAGCTTGGTGAAGGAATAGAAGTCATTTGGCTGTATAAAATGAGGGACAGGTCAAACTTAATTTTCTTGTAAATGTGTAATCAGTTGTTATAACAACATTTGTTTGAAAACAGATTGTCTTTTGTTGACTGAAATATCACCTTTGTATTGTTTTTATTTGTATATGCTTGACTATTTCTGAAGTTGCTCTTCTGTTTCATTGATCTGTCTGTTGCTTTGACCCACCACACTCCTTAAATTAGTTTAGCTTTATAGTTTTATATTAGACAAAATATTCTAATATATTAGATGTATTTAGAGAGCTCTAGCTTCCATCTCTGCCCTCTCTCCTCTATTCTGATACTTTTCCTATAAGCAACCATTTTTATTAATATTTCATTTGTCCATCCTTGGTTTTTGGAAATATAACCAAATATGTGCATATATTTATATCTCCCTCCCCATTTTTTCTACATAAAGAGGAGCAGATTGTACACACTCACTTGCAGCTTGCTGGTTTTTAAGATTTTATTTATTTATTTATTTGACAGACAGATTGCAAGTAGGCAGAGAGGCAGGCAGAGAGAGAGGAAGGAAGCAGGCTCCCTGCTGAGCAGAGAGCCCGATGCGGGGCTCGATCCCAGGACCCTGAGATCATGACCTGAGCCAAAGGCAGAGGCTTTAACCCACAGAGCCACCCAGGTGCCCCAGCTTGCTGGTTTTTTTAAAAAATTACTTAATGTATCCTGGAGATAACTTCATATCTATATATGGAGATCTTTGTGATGTTTTAAAAAAGTTGGAAAGTACTGCATTTTATGTCTACATCATACTGCGTTTAATCAGTTCTCTGTAATCCGTGTGGAGACGTTACCAGTATTTCACTATCTCAGAGTTAAAAGGAGTAGTCTTATGTATATAAGATACCATATATTTGCCATTATATCTTTGGAAGATCATAGGAATTTTTGATCGGAGACATACAAAAGCATTGTTAGGGAAGGTTAAACTGGAAATGGAATGCCTATTTGGATGTGGGTAGGACTGCATGACTGGAAACCTGAAAGTCATTATGTCCTCTAAAGTGATAACAGTATATTTAATACAGCAAGTGGGTATTCAATAGGAATTTGTTTCTTCCTCTTCTGATCTAGTGTGCTCATTTCCTGCGCATCCAGCGATAATACTGGTTCATCTGCATCTCTCCTTCTGTATTTCTGGTCATCTTTTACCCCCTTTTGACTATGCTGGATAAGGTCTACTCATTTTCTCCACATACACTGTGCATTTGTTTCCTTCCATTTGCTTCTCTTTGCAAGTCGTCTTTAAAAAGTCAAATCCACTTCCTCCTCGGAAGCATGCTTTTCATCTTTATTAGCTGTTACAGAACTGTCTTTTGTTGAGCGCTGAAAACAAAGGAAATTTGCATTTCCAATTTCTTTCAGACCTGGAGATTAAACCTGAGGGCAAAGACTCAACTTCAGTGCAAGATCTTTCCAATGAATCATGCCAGACTGCAATAATAGATAGACTGACAAGGGATAGTGTCTATGACTCCAGCTTGGAAACAGCTCTTGAATGTGAAAACTGGCTAGAGAATCAGCAAGGAAATCAGGAGAGACACTTGAGAGAAATGCTCAGCCATGTGAATTCACTCCCCGAAGAAGGAGCTCGCGAGCATGATGTTTATTGGAAAAACCTGAGTCCAAAGTCTGTTCTCACTCAAGACAGAGCTCCCAGAGGATCCTATGCCTTCCATACCCTTGAAAAAAGGTTGAAACAGAAATCAAACTTAATGAAAAAGCAAAGAACCTGTAAAGAGAAGAAACCTCATAAATGCAACGATTGCGGTGAACTCTTCACTTACCATTCAGTGCTTATCCGACACCAGAGGGTCCATACTGGAGAGAAGCCCTATAGCTGCAGTGAATGTGGGAAATCTTTTAGCCACAGAGCTAATTTGACTAAACATCAGAGAACTCATACTAGAATTCTCTTTGAATGCAGCGAATGCAAGAAGGCCTTCACAGAAAGTGCATCCCTTGCAATACATCAGCGAATTCACATTGGAGAGAGACCGTATGAATGCAGTGAATGTGGAAAAGGGTTTAATCGAAGTACACATCTTGTGCAGCATCAGTTGATTCATACTGGGGTGAAGCCTTATGAGTGTAATGAATGCGATAAAGCTTTCATTCATTCATCAGCTCTCATTAAACATCAGCGGACTCATACCGGAGAGAAACCCTATAAATGTCAGGAATGCGGGAAAGCCTTCAGCCACTGCTCATCCCTTACTAAACATCAGAGAGTTCATACTGGAGAAAAGCCATATGAATGTAGCGAATGTGGGAAAACCTTCAGTCAGAGTACACATCTTGTTCAGCATCAGAGAATTCATACTGGAGAGAAACCCTATGAGTGTAATGAATGTGGGAAAACCTTCAGCCGGAGCTCAAATTTTGCTAAACATCAGAGAATTCATATTGGAAAGAAACCATACAAATGTAATGAATGTGGAAAAGCCTTCATCCATTCATCAGCTCTAATTCAACACCAGAGAACTCATACTGGAGAGAAGCCCTACAGATGCGATGAATGTGGGAAAAGCTTTAAGTGCAGCTCATCCCTCATCAGACATCAAAGAATTCATACTGAAGAGCAACTCTGAAAAATTGCTAAGTGTGAAGAAATGTAAGTTGGCTTTTTCACTGTGTTAAATACCTGAGTAGTTTAGGTGGGACACCCGTAAAGTCCTGCTCGAGGACCAATTTTGTATGCATCTACTTTTACTTGCATAACAGATAGTTTTGAGCCCTAGACAGAATGTTCTTTTTATTCATTGATTTGATCATTATGAAAGCTTCTGGCCAGGGATCTCCTATTTTGATCCCCCACCACCACTACCAAATAACCCTTTCATGGAAATTCAAGAAATCCTTGGAAGTGGATAACTGTATAATCATTGTGAAGTCTGGTTTCTCCCTCTCTTTGTCACATGAGAGCCTTGTTATAGCTTCTCACTCTGTAAGGAAATTCTTATTTATAAACATAGGTGGAGGACTCCTATCTTTATCATCAGGAAGACACAGTTGTTCCCCTTTGGATCCAAAATAGATCTCCAGATGTACAGCTAGTGTCATTTCTTCAGGGAGGGTTATTTCTTTTATATTAGCTATAAAATGTAAGGTTAAGAGTTGAAATATGCTTCGGATTCCCTCCCTCCCCAAAGGCTACTATCTAATTTGATGAACATAAAGTAGAATGTATTGCAGGTTCTAAGTTATGTTCTCCTGGATTATGCTGCTCATAAATTTAGATAATTGTTATCCCTCTGTTGTGTAGATTTTCATTTTCTCCTTCCTTGGAATTTCCCTGAAGTTAAGAGTGGGTCAAAATCTCAACTGCAGTTTTTGATCAAATGCCTCTTTTCGTATCCTTGGAATTGAATGAGTCCTTGGTTTTTCTGTAAGCAAAGTATTAGGGATATTTCATTTCCAACTCATTTACAGTTTTTCTGCTTTCTGTAAACCATGCTTTGTCACTTTGAGAAAAAGCCCCTAGGATGTTGAGGGTCTGAAAAGTTGATGAGTTCAATGTGTTATTATATTTAGGGTCCCAGTCAAGGAGGAGAACTGAAGCAACTCTGAGACACAAGGACACACCTTCCTGTCAGATATGGAAAATAGTTCACAGGACAGTGACTCAATGGAGGATAACAGCTTCCCTCCATGAAGAAGAGGTTGCCATTTCTCTGGCTTTCATGTCTACCCACATTTTGTTGTTGTTATTGTTCTCCCTATATGTTTTTTGGGCTATGTCCAAGAGCCCTAAAGAAGGTAGAAGAGGCATGAAACCATGTGATAAGCTACACGGGTGATCAAAAACAAGTGGTGGGATTGGAAATGCAGAAGCAAAAGTTCAAATAAATATTTAGCAGAACACTATACAAATGTCAATTTTTATTGTTACTCTGTTGTATGAAGAGAAGAGTATAGAAAAGATAGAAGGAAAATAGTTACAGATTTCTTCTTTCTCTTCTAAATTCTATCCTTTAAGAACGTTCAGCAACTAGTCCTTGCTCTTGGCCTTCTCCACATTATCTCTATTGTTTCCTATAATTCCTTCTCTGTAAACCTTAGTTGTATTATTGAGGAGAAGTAGAGGAATAGAGTTTAGAGCAAGAGCATTAAGGATGAATGGGTTAAATCCAGCCGTGATGGAAATTAAAACAAAAATGGGGCTGAACAAACTGGGAAAAGGTTTTGGAAAGAATAAAAAACATGTTGGGGGTGGAAGTGGGTGGGAAGGCTCAGGGACTGAGAGGTCAGTGTAGGAGGCTGACAAAGGAACAAGGTAAAGGGAAAGGCGCTCAGCCCTCTTCCCCTTCATACTCAGTATTCATGTTCAAAAATAGGAACTGACAGGCTGTGACCTGGACCCACGATCAAGTCCACCTTCTGCCTGTATCTCAGAATAATGTTTAGTTAGATCTTGACCACACGCATTCATTTACATTTGGTTGTTACAACAGAGTCAAATAGTTGCAACAGTGATTGTATGTCCCCCCCAAAGCCTAAAATACTTGATACTTCTCTGTGTGTCAGTTGCTTGAGTGAAAATAAATTCATTATTTCGGGGCCAAAATTTGACTTCCAGAGTAAGATCCATTTGGGCTTTCCAAAGCTGAGTTTGGATTCTCCCCCTCCAGTTAACATTTATGTGACCTTACTACTTGCTGTCTCTAAGTCTCAGGGCCTCCATCTGTAAGATGGGAATAAATCATCCCTCTCTTGTAAGGTTGTAAGGGTTAAATAAGACAATGTGTGTCAAAGACCTGGCTCACAATAAATTAAACAGATGGCTTCTATAAGTATGTTTGTAAGGTATGTAAACATACATATATATGTATTTTAATGAAACGTCAGTCCATTTGGGCTGCTACAATGAAATAACTCACCACAGACTGAGTGGCTACAGTTCTGAAGACCCGGGAGTTCCAACCAAGACCAAGGCCCCACCAGGTCCATGTCTGGGGAGGGCCTGTTTTCTGGTTCAGGATCCACCATCTTTTTGTTCTGTCTTCACATGGTGAAAGGGTAAGGGGGCTCTGGTGCCTCTTTTATAAGGCCAACTAAACCTTTTCCCAAGAATTCTGCCCTCGTGACCTATTCACCTTCCAAAGGCCCCCACCTCCTAGTACCATCCCTCTGGGGGTTAAGTTTTAAGATAAATTTGGGGAGATACAAACTCAGTCTGCAATAAGTGGCTAAGCATTGATCCGATAGCAATTACTTAGGAATGAATGTGTCTTCCACGCCTTTTGTTAACATCAAGAACTGTCACCATCCTACTGTCTAGCACAGCATAGAGAAGAGGCTTCTCTTTCTGCTCGTCTTTCCATCTGGTGCTGCTCCCTACACAGCCTCCTTGAGACCTTGGGGAATCTGCTTTATTCTCTCCTAAGTACCACTTAGCCAGAAGCTATCTGATAGTTTCAGAGACGAGTTTGTAATCTAAGTGCCGTTTGAAGAGTGTTAAGAGACTAGCTTTAAGTTTTACTGGGAACTCTGGCCCTTGACATTTCAGTATTCTGTTTATGTTTGACGTTCAATTAGACTGTATTTGTACTCCAACATGAACCTTGGAAGTTTTAGTGTTCCACTTTTCAAATGTTTTTGGTTACCTATGAACTAAATTTGACTGCTCTTATTGGCCCACTGTCAATAAAGATGTTGTTTATATATTTATTGTCAGAAAGTTTTGTAAATCACTTCTAAAGTTTCCTAATTTAAGCATAGTTTAAGGGGCAAAGACAGACCAACCATAAACTACCTCCATAGCATTTGGGAAACCAGTCACATTTCTATTTGTTCATCTGGGCTTCGAAACTTCTGAAGACATGGGTTGGGGAATTCCCTCCACAGCCCATGTCTCTGCAAAAAGCTTAAAGAGTACAGGAAGGTTGTTTCTACCAAATGGTGTTGAGTTCTTTGGCCAAGTGCGGGTGCCACTCATTTAGGAGGGGGTAATGGGGAAAAAAGACACCACTCATTTATCAGGGGTAGCTATAAAAAGTAGTGTTACAACTAGACAAGATCAGGTAGACTGATTTAGTGTAAATTTATTTATTTATCTTCATTTTTTTTTGCAAGATTTTACTTATTTGAAAGAGAGAGCACAAACAAGTGGAAAGGCAGAGGGAGAGTGAGAAGTGGGTTCCTCGCTGACCAGGAGCCCAACATAGCACTTGATCCCAGGACCCTGGGATCATGACCTGAGGCAAAGGCAGACGCCCAACTGACTGAGCCACCCAGGTGCCCCTAGTGTAAATTTTAAATTACATCTGGCTTTTGGGAGGACGATGTTATATCACCCAAAGAATTAAAACGATAGTACTGAGTACTGTATAAGAAGACTGAACAGGGGACACCTGGGTGGCTCAGTTGGTTAAGCCCCTGCCTTCAGCTCAGGTCATGAGCTCAGGTCATGGGATCAAGTCCCTTATCCGGCTCCTTGCTCAGCAGGGAGCCTGCTTCTCTGCATCTGCCTGCCGCTCTGCCTGCTTGTGCGCTCGCTCTCTCTCCATCTCTGACAAATAAATAAATAAAATCTTTAAAGAAAAAAAAAAAAAAAAAACACCAAACTTTAAAAAAAAAAAAAAAAGGAACACCGAACAGTATTTAAATTAGCAATTGGCTAGGTTCAATTGTCTATTAAAAGTTTCTAATAACTTTGTTTTCCTAGATGAGTTTTCACTTTTTAATATCACAACAGGACTCAAGTTGGAAGCTCTTCATCCCTGCTTTCTCCCTTTCCTTACCCAACTCTTTTTAGGTCCCAATGGGGCCGTCCTGGATCCAGAACCACATGAGCTGTCCCTCACTGTAGGTTGTATTGCCGAGAGGCAATTACACAGAACATGGCATCTATGGATTACCTGTAGTTCCAGTTGATGTGCTCAAAAAATCAGATGTTTTCATTGAATTGTTCTTCAAAATTTTTACAGTGTAACCTCGTATTTTTTAACCTCTGTTGGTCCATAAACCAGATAATCTGCCCTTAGATTGAGTTGACTATACATAAAATGTGCTTACTTCACTCTCCTTCCCCTTCCCCCCACCAGTTCACCCATAAACATGACTGTGGTGGTGCGCCTGGGTGGCTCAGTGGGTTAAGCCTCTGCCTTCCGCCACGTCATGATCTCATGGTCCTGGGATCCAGCCCCATGTTGGGCTCCCCGCTCAGCAGGTAGTCTGCTTCTCCCTCACTCTCTGCCTGCCTACTTGTGATCTCTGTCAAATAAATAAATAAAATCTTTAAAAAAAAAAATGACTGTGGTGTCAGACAAGTTCGAATGTCTGAGGAATCGAGTGAAACTAGAGACTCAGACTTTCATTGATCAGCGACTATTTACCACCATCTGCACTGTTTTTTCTGTATGGGCTATATTTTCATCAGTCTTTCCCAGTGATAACAAATAAATCTCCTGGCAATTCCAATAGTATGACTCTAAGCATTTACAACCCCAAGGGGAATACTTCTTTCTAAATATCTCCAGCAAGGGGCGCCTGGGTGGCTCAGTTGGTTGGGCGGCTGTCTTCCGCTCAGGTCATGATCCTGGAGTCCTGGGATCGACCCACATCGAGTCCCTCATCGAGTCCCGCATCGGGCTCCCTGCTCAGCAGGGAGTCTGCTTCTTCTGCTGACCTCTCTCTTCTCATGCTCTCTCTCTCTCAAATAAATAAATAAAATCTTTAAAAAAATATATCTCCAGCAAAATCCCCAAGGCTATTTCTGAGCTTTGCTTGAGATCATGCTGATTGATCACTGAACATTATTGATTCAGTTTTTCAAACTGGAATACAAGAAGTAGAGTGGATAAAACTATTACATCCATTAAATTTATTGAAGCAGATAACTATCATGGTTATCTAAAATAATATCCTTATTATTGGGAAATCACACTGAAGTACATAGGGGGATGAAAACAATGCACATACTCTCAATGCAGAAAAAGTAATGTATACATAGAGTAAATGATAAAATAAATAGGATAAAAATGTTAATAAGTGAATCTGACTAAAGGGAACATAGATATCCTTTGCTAATACAACTTCTGTAAGTTTCAGATTATTTCCAAGTAAAAACATTTTAGGGCATCAGGGTGGCTCAGATGGTTGAGCATCTGCCTTTGGCTCAGGTCATGATCCTGGGTTCCTGGGATCAAGTTCCGCATTGGGCTCCCTGCTCCTTAGGGAGCCTGCTTCTCTCTCTATGCCCCTCTGTCTCATGAGTAAATAAATAAAATCTTTAAAAAACTTTTTTAAGTAGAACGATACATTAACAGGACCCCAAATCAGACCCATGCTATAACATATATAAACAAAAGGGAAAAGTACAGACAATGCAACTATGTTAAAAGACTTTTTTTTTTTAAGATTTTATTTATTTATTTGACAGAGATCAGAAGCAGGCAGAGAGGCAGGCAGAGAGAGAGAGGAGGAAGCAGGCTCTCTGAGAGTCCGATGTGGGGCTCAATCCCAGGACTCTGAGATCATGACCTGAGCCAAAGGCACAGGTTTTAACCTAGTGAGCCACCCAGGCACCCCCAAAAGACTTTTTTCTCTCTTACTTTAAGTATCCAAAGATTACCCGTTAATAAGTTTTTGAATGGAAAAGATTCTTTCACATTTAACTAGGGGGAAAAAAAAGTTATTTTTTAAATTCTTCAAAATCATTTAGAAAGATTAACATCACAGTAGGAAAAAAAGTGCAGAAAATTTGCATAGACCCTTAAAAACAGTATATATAAATTTTTAAGAAATATAAAAAAAATAGGCTCAGGTCTTCTAATAATTAAGTGATCAAAATATATAAAGATGAAATACCACCACCTACAAACCAGAATAGATAAAATGAGAAAGAATGACACAATCAGGTCATTTATAATATTGGGTAGAGGGAATAGCTATGCCTATCATGGTTTCTACTGTGGCCATCAAAACAAGCTATATAGTAATTAGAACTCTCTTAAACTGGTGGTTGAGTTGCATATTGGTCAAACACCTCTGGAAAACTGTTTAGTGTTATGTAATTTGAATATATGCAGGGACTCTGACCAAACCATTTTATAGGTTGGCCCATACTTAAGATATTGATGGCATGTGCACCAAAGGAAACCAGCAAGAATGGTATGGTTGCCTCAGTGCTAATGGCCCCACCCTGGAAACAAAGCAGATGTCCATCAACAGCAGAGCTGATAACCGTGGTATATTCATAAAAAGAATATCACATTGCAGCAAGAATGAATGAATCGCTCTGTGAAACATGGATGAGTGTCACCAATATAACTAAGCAAAAGAAGCCAGACACAGAATAATTCCTGCTGTATTGTTCTAAAAATTTTAAAAAGATTTTATTTATTTATTTGACAGAGAGAGATCACAAGTAGGCAGAGAAGCAGGGGGAAGCAGGCTCCCTGTGGAGCAGAGAACCCAATGCGGGGCCCGGATTCCAGGACCCTGGGATCATGACCTGAGCCAAAGGCAGAGGCTTTAATCCACTGAGCCACCCAGGTGCCCCTCTGCTGTATGGTCCTAAAAACTCAAATTTATAAAAACAGACCAGTACTAATTTGTGGTGTTAAAAACTAGATGATGGTTAGCTCTGGCAAGATAGAATGGATCGTGGTTGGGGGACTCTGAGGAGATGGGCTTCTGGGTTTTGTTTTATTTTCCTCCAACTCAGTTGTAGTTACAAGGCCATATTCACTTTGTGATACGTCACTGAGTATTAGAGCTATGATTTTTGCCTATGCGTGTTATTCTTTGATAAATGCATTTGAATACATTTTTACTATTAGGACAAAGAAGGTAAATTATGAGACTTTGCAGTCTTAATATCATTTCCATTTTATGAAAAATAGTCATGCAAAGGATTCCAAGCTGAAATGTTTCAATTATTCAGCTTACTTCAACAATATATAGATATATATTTTTTGAACATCCACAAATATCTGATATAATGTCGTTTGAGTTTAAAAAAAGCACAATTATGTTTACAGTTTGCTGAATCCATAATCTTTTAGTTGGAAGTTGAGCTAGCTATCCACACCCATCCGTGAAGCTGCTTTCCCAGAAGAGTCCAACCTGTGACATTAGTAGAGACATTGAAAAAGTCATTTCTTCTTCATTATCCCTGTAAAACATTAGATTTTTTTTTTTAAGGTTTTATTTATTTGTCAGAGAGAGAGGGAGAGAGAGTGAGCACAGGCAGACAGAATGGCAGGCAGAGGCAGAAGCAGGCTCCCCGCCGAGCAAGGAGCCCGATGTGGGACTCGATCCCAGGATGCTGGGATCATGACCTGAGCGGAAGGCAGCTGCTTGACCAACTGAGCCACCCAGGCGTCCCTTTTTTTTTTTTTTTTTTAAGAGAGAGAGAGAAAGCACACAAGCAGGCAGAGGCGGAGAGAGAGGCAGGATCCCTGCTGAGCAAGGAGCCCGATATGGGACTCGATCCCAGGACCCCAGGATCATGACCTGAGCCGAAGGCAGCGGCTTAACCCACTGAGCCACCCAGGCATCCCAAAACATTAGATTTTTTAGAAGTACACGCCATCTCTCATTTCAGGTTTTTCTTTTTCTTTTTTTCTTTTTTAAGATTTTTATTTATTTATTTGAGAGAGAGACAGCGAGACAGGGAACACAAACAGGGGGATTGGAAGAGGGAGAAGCAGGCATCCTGCTGAGCAGGGAGCCCGATACTGGGCTTGATCCCAGGACCCTGGGATCATGACCTGAGCTGAAGGCAGACAATTAATGACTGAACCACCCAGGCGCCCCTCATTGCAGGCTTTTCTTTCATTAGTTTCTGTGACCTTGTTATCAGAAAAGATTTTATGTTCCAGGATCACAGAGAGGGCATACTTGTAACTATTCTGTTTGCTATGGTGGCCATCAAGATAAGGCCCATGTGTATTCCCTGGATCCCAGCAATGACCATTCCTTGATGTAATGGAAAATCTGCTGTGAGCCAGAAAGTCATGGATCCTCTCCTGGGGAGTCCTGGTTAGTACCTGAAAAGAGACCTGCACCGGGAATTGTGGAGGCTGAATACAGTCACAGTCCCCTCATCTGATGCTTGAAGTCCATAGGCAGTCAACAGGGGAAGATCACTAACAGGTTGGAATCCCATTAGCGGGAGATAGGACCTCATACAGACAGACTGAAACCTACATCCATTCTTCTTGCCTCTGACCTTGGTGACCAGGGCATCCTACAGAAGGCAAGGCCCTTCATCCTGGAGCTAAACATACACCTGCATCCCACGAATCAGAGAAACTGAAGGAAAAATCCAAAGAAAGACAAAGCAAGTGCAGGTCTAGCTTCTTCTGCTTCAGGCCAGTGAGGTGAGTCACTGGTTTAGCAACAATGTGCGTGTGTGTATGTGTCCCTTTCGTTCATTTCATTGTAAATTCTAGGCTTTTAAAGTTCACTAAGGTTAAGGTCCTTTGGAAATTATATATAAGCTAACTACAGAGCAACACATTTACTGTTGATATCAAAAAGCCTGTCACAAGTATAATTCAAGGGAACTGAACACCAATGCTACGTTTTTCATAATCTTAAACATGTGGAAGTAATATAACTTAGCAGATAAGTAAAACCTTAGGTTTAGATTAACTAAGCCCTCAGGGAGGAAGCAAACTCAACTGTGATAGTGTGATTTATAATAAGAAATATATATATTTGGTCTTTGTCCTCATTTCTGGCAGAGTTCCTAAAACCCTTGGCATTTCCTAAGCGATGAGAGTGGTAAGCCTTTCGTTGTGTTAATGACTTTTGGACAGCACCTAAGGATGGGAGCTGGTTGCCAGGAGAATCATTCAGGTGGTTAGAGGGTCGGAACCGGCCCCAGCCCCCTTGACCTTGAGAAGGGGACAAGGGCTAGAGGTCAAATCAGTCATCAGTGGCCAATGATTTAATCAATTGCACCTATGTAACAAAGCCTCCATAAAAACCAAAACCCAGGTTGGTGGAAATGGGAAGTTTTGGGGAAGGTGTTGTACTTGGAGGGGATATGGAAGCTCTACGCCCTTTCCCCACCCCTTGCCCAGTACATCTCTTCCAACTGGCTGTTTGTGAGTTAGATCCTTTTGTAATAAACTGGTGCTCTTCTAAGTGAAATGCTACTCTGACTTCTGTGAGTGGCTCTAGCAAATTAATTGAACCCAAGGAGGGGGTCATTGGAACCTCCAATCTATAGGGGGTGTTGGTCAGAAGCACAGGTGACAACCTGGATTTGTGACTGGCAACTGGAGTGGGGGGCAGTCTTATAGGACTGAGCCCTTAGCCTCCTCTGGAATCTGAGGCTATCTCCAGGTCCTCGTATCAGAATTAAGTTATAGGACACCCATTTGGTGTCTGAGGACTGCTTAGATGTATATGAAAAAAAAACCTACACACTAGAATTGGTGATCAGAAACATGCCAAATATTACAAAACAAGAGAATGCATGCTTACTCAGGAAGAAGCATCTGGCTCTTTTTTAACCAAAATCATCAAGCCAGTCTGATTCGTTTACAGAGCCACCTTGGTTATGGGCACTTGGTTCTTATGTAAAAAAAAATCCCTCTAAACTAATGTTTCTTAAAGATTTTATTTATTTATTTGACAGAGAGAGACATAGCGAGAGAGAGAGAGAACACAAGCAGGGGGAGTGGGAGAGGGAGAAGGAACCCGATGCGGGGCTTGATCCCAGGACCCTGGGATCATGACCTGAGCTGAAGGCAGATGCTTAACTGACTGAGCTACTCAGGTGCCCCTAAATTAGTGTTTCTATGAGAAGTTTTATTTTTATATTCCTAAAAAGGCCATATTCAGAGAATTAGAGGTTTAGTTTCTCCTCTGGGAATCCTAGAGTTTCCTTACATTAGATTTATAAAAAACTCCTACCATTCTCTAGAAATTAATCAGAATTCCTTTACCTAAAGTCTTTATAACCTAATTAATCCCCTCCAATTGTAGGGAAATATTTGAAAAACACACAGTAAGATAAATGTGTCTCATTTATAGACACATACGCAGATAGCTTGCAGCTTTTCACCAACCTTAACCACAAGTCAAAAGTAAACAATACAAAAGCTCACCTGTGCAGGTCTCATAGAACTGCTCTCCTTTTTGATGGATAGGAGACATTTTCTGGAGTTGTATGAAATCACATACAAACAAACCAATTTTCTGTCTTCTCCCACACATCAGTAGGTTCATCTGCTATCACCTGCCCAACAGAGATCTGATCTGAGGAATTTTTTCTTTTTTCTGTTCTCTTTTCTTCTCCTTTCTTTCCTCCCTTCCTCCTTCCTTCTTTCTTTCTTGATCTTATATACTTATTTGACAGGATAAGCAGGGGTAGCAGCAGGCAGAGGGAGAGGGAGAAGCAGGCTCTCTGCAGAGTAGGGAGTCTGATGTCTGATCCCAGGACCCTGGGATCATGACCTGAGCTGAAGGCAGCCACTTCTCTGACTGAGCCACCCAGTCACCCCTGATCTGAGGAATTTTCTAAAGCAGAAAAAAACCTAGGGGGCAAGAATGGGAAGACTTATAGTGCTGTCAACAGTCCACTGTGGAAAAATCCTAGGAACATGAAGACTTGTTGAAAAGGTAGGGGGTGTCATCTGATGGAAAGTTGACTTTTTTACAAGATACCTCAAACTGGGAAAAGAGGTTTCAGATTGAAGTTTATCTTTATTTTACTACAGGGCCTTCAGGAAAGAGTCCACATATAAATGCACATGAAATGAAGATCACAAAGAATTCTGACTTAATCATCCATTGAAAAGTTACTTCAGAGAGATAGTTTTAATTAAAGAACCACAGACCAGCACTAACTCTTTATTTTATATAAGAACATTTGACCTAGAGAGAAAATGTGAGTGTGTCAACTTAGTGGGTCATGGGCATCCAGACTTGGTTAAACGTTATTCTGGGTGTGTCTATGAGGATGTTTCTGGATGAGATGAATACTTGAATCTACAGACTGAGTAGAGATTGCCCTCTCTCGGGTGGGTGGACCCCATTCAATCCATTGAAGATCAAAACTGAACAAAAAGGCTGAGTAAGAGGGAACTCCTCCTCCCTGTTGAGCTGGAACATTGGTCTTTGCTGGCCTTCACATTTGGGTAGAAACATCAGCTCTCCTTGGTCTCAAGCCTACCAATTATCAGACAGGAACTTAAATCATTGGCCCTCCTGGTTCTCAGGCCTTCAGACTCAGACTGGGACTCTAGCTTGCCAACGATAGATCTTGGGACTTTTCAGCTCCCATACTTGTGTGAGCCAATTTTTTATAATCAATCAATCTCTCTCCCTCTCTATTCCTTTTTTTAAAGAGATGTTTAATCAATTTCCACACTCAACATGGGACTCGAACTCACAACCCTGAGATCAAGAGTCACTTGATTTACTGACTAAGCCAACCAGGCGCCCCTCTCTTTGTAGTACTATTGGAATTGATTCACATAGGATGTGAATGGTTCTGTTTCTCTGGAGAACCTTAGTACAGAAACTATATAGATGACATAGAATTTTTTTTCTATGTATAAAGATAATGGAGAAGAAAATAGTTGCAAATATAATAAATGGGGAAAACTTTTCTGTGACTCCAGAACCCTAGCCTGCAAGCAACAATGCTTGTAACTATCTCAGAATGCGGCAGCTGGTAGGTTCATCCATATAAAAGCAAGTTTCCTCCAACCCAACAGAAGCTAACATCATTAAAACGAATAAAATGGGGGTAGCCTGTGTGACAGCACAAGACAGTAAATTCACTGTGGGACAGGTTCTGTTTGAGGTTTTTAGAGGGGCCCTGGGCAGGGCAGGTCACCTCTCTGTACTACCTTATCTGAAAAATGTAATAATAACTTAATACATTCT
This sequence comes from Enhydra lutris kenyoni, assembly GCF_002288905.1. Lineage (NCBI taxonomy): Eukaryota > Metazoa > Chordata > Mammalia > Carnivora > Mustelidae > Enhydra > Enhydra lutris. The sequence continues at coordinate 20,919 of NW_019154193.1, forward strand.
TTTTTTATTTTTTTTATTTTTATTTTTTTTATTTTTTTATTTGACAGAGAGAGATCACAAGGAGGCAGAGAAGCAGGCAGAGAGAGAGGAGGAAGCAGGCTCCCCGCCGAGCAGAGAGCCCGATGCGGGGCTCGATCCCAGGACCCTGGGATCATGACCTGAGCCAAAGGCAGAGGCTTTAACCCACTGAGTCACCCAGGCGCCCCAATACATTCTTTTTTTTAATATTTTATTTATTTATTTGACAGACAGAGATCACAAGTAGGCAGAGAGGCAGGCAGAGAGAAAGGGGAGGAAGCAGGCTCCCCGCTGAGCAGAGAGCCAGGTGCAGGGCTCGATCTCAGGACGCTGGCATCATGACCTGAACTGAAGGCAGAGGCTTTAACCCACTGAGCCACCCAGGCGCCCCAACTTAATACATTCTTAACAGGTTATTGTGAGAACTCAATGAATCAGTGTATGTAAGCTGCTTAGAACCGCCTAGTCCATAGTAAATTCTATATACGTTCATCATTATGATGTAGCTAGAGCTCTCTTGTGTGAACTACCCATAGCAACAAGGCAGTTATCTACATGTTCATGGCTGTTGATGACATGCGATTACACCAAAAAGACTCCTTCGCACTGCGAGAAGTGGATCCAAAAGAGGCGTGAGACACGAGAGGCTACCATGAAGGCAGGAGGAGAACCCGGAGCCCCCAAGCTGGTGCAGAAACAGTCTAGAGAGAGAACCCTCTCTTGCTTAGGGGGATCATGTTCAAAGAACCCAAATGTCCTCAACTTCACCAAAGAGCTGGAAGATACTTTTCTGGGTATTGAGAACAAAACTGGAGCAGCGCCAGGAGGAATATGTGGCCCAACACCCAAGAAAGGGACGTTCCGTTACAGAGCATGGGGTGAGGTCAGGGTTTTCATTCCAGCACTGGCAGGAAGGACGAGCTGAGGACTGGACACCATGGGCCACCCCCTGCCCAGAATCAAAGGCTTTACCTAAGTTACAAAGGCCCGCGTATCCTGCCCGTGGGCCACAGTCTCCGGTTGCTTCTCAGTCATACTTTCACAGTCGCTCTTGAAGTCTACGTCGGTTTCCTCGGCGCTTGCCACGCCCAGGAGCGCCCAGCACCACCCTGGGTTAAGGGGTCAAGCGGACCAGCCTTGGTTCACCCAAACCCGAAGCAAAGCCAAGCCCCGCGCGCATGCGGGGGTACAGACTGAGCCGCGCACGCGCACTGAGCATCCCAACCGCCTGCCGGCGCCATTGTGACGAACTGGGCGTTCCCCGCCGCCTGGGGCACAAACCAGACTTGTGCGGGGCGCTGGGCGGGCTTCTAGCCTTTGGTTGGCGGGCCCCTGAAATGCCAGAGGGGCTGAGGCGTGTTGGGGGTAGTATCGTTGACTCTCGTCGGGGGCATCCAGATGCCGACGACTTTGTGCGTCTCCGCGTTGGAGTCCCGGGCCAGGAACCTATTCCCCGAGGGCCTGACGTGCCAGCCCCTGACTTTATGGATCCCTCGCCCTCGTGTCCCCTGTTCGACCTGGGGAGGAGGAGGAAGCTGATAGGAGAATCACCGGGCTCCTCTGAAAAGTGCATCTGGCGGTGTGAGTGGTTGCCTTCTGAGGGTCACGTGTCCAGAACTGTCCTACCTGCCGGGTGGGGTGGGCATTCTTCTCCCTGGTCCCAGTCCCTTTTTTGTAAGGCCATTAGAATGCACAGGCAGTGCAGATGATCCCCTTTATTATTATTTTTTTTAAGATTTTATTTATTTATTTGACAGAGATCGCAAGTAGCTCTGTAGAGAGAGAGGAGGAGGAAGCAGGCTCCCTGCCAAGCAGAGAGCTGGATGGGGGACTCGATCCCAGGACCCTGAGATCATGACCCCAGCCAAAGGCAGAGGCTTAACCCACTGAGCCACCCAGGTGCCCTTCATTCCATCTTTTATACTTTAAACATCTTCAACAAAGTTATTTTGAATTCTATATCAAATAAACTCTAGGTCTGAAGTTTTGGGGGTTATATTTTCTGTAGGTTAGCGTTTTCTGCCTTTCACTCAAAGTCGCTTCTTTTTTTGTTCTATAATTTTTTATTTTTTTATAAGATTTTATTTTTTTATTTGACAGAGATCACACGTAGGCAGAGAGGCAGGCAGAGAGAGAGGAGGAAGCAGGCTCCCTGCCAAGTAGAGAGCCCAATGCAGGGCTCGATCCCAGGACCCTGAGATCATGACCTGAGCTGAAGGCAGAGGCTTTAACCCACTGAGCCACCCAGGTGCCCCTGTTCTATAATTTTTTAAATCATGGGCTGGTATTTTGCTGATCTTCATCTCCAGGAAACAAGAGAACTGAGGTCTCCACAGATTTGCATTTGCTCAATTTCGAATCTCAGAATATGCTAAAGAAATATTTTTTTCAATTTTATTTTTAAAGATTTTATTTGTCAAAAAGAGAGCACAAGCAAGGAGAGGAGGAGGCAGAGGGAGAAACAGGCTCCCCACTGAGCAGGGAGCCCGATGTGGGGCTTGATTCCAGGATCCTGAGATCATGACCTGAGCCAAAGGCAGACACTTAACCGACTGAGCCACCCAGGCACCCCTGCTTCTTCAACTTTAATCGCTTATCAGCAAATTCATGCTGAAGACAAACCTTATGAGCACACTGTGAGTGGAAAAGCCTTCAGGAAATGCACACACTTTACCCAACTACTGAGAATTCATACTGGAAGAAACTTTATGTATGTCATAAATGTGGTAAAGCCTCCAGTCAGACATCAAAACTCACCAGACATCAAGGAAGTCACACTGGAAAGAAGCCCTACAGATGTGGCAATTGTGGGAAAGGTTTTAGCAATAATTTATACCCTACTGTACATGAGGACCCATTCTGAAGAAAGGCCACGTAAATGCAATGAATGTGGGAAGGCATTCAGGAGTTTCCCAGATTTTGGCATACATCAGAGAATCCATACTGGAGAGAAACCCTATGAATGTAGTGAATGTGGAAAATCAATTATTTGTACACAAAACCTCAGGGCACATCAGAGAATTCATGCAACAAAGAAGCCATATACGTGGTTGTACATGTATACATGTAACGAAATTGGGAGAAACTTTAGAAATAAATCAAGCCTTACTGTACATCAAAGAATTCATGAGAGACAAACTGTGCACATGCAGTGAATGTGGAAAGGCCTCGTGTTCCTCATCTCTTCCTGTTTGTCAGTGAATTCATACAAATGAGAAACCTTATGGGAGTAATGAATGCAAGGAACCATTCAGGCTAAAATCACACCTAACTGTTCACCACAGAATCCGTACTGTGGAGAAACCATACCAATGTGCTGAATGTGAGGAAGTATTCACTCAAATGGTAAGTCTCACAGAGCGTGAGAAAATTCACATTGGATTCAAGCCATCTCAAAGTACCTACTGTGGGAAATCTTTGATGAGTAATTGTACATCAAAAGACCCATAATGAAGAAAAAACATTAATGTAGGAAATTTTTTGCTAACATGTCACAGCTCAGTCTGCATAAATTCTCTCCTACTGGTGAGAAACCTTTCAAATGTAATCAATGTGAAAAACTCTTCACCCAGTAATGCAGGCCTCAGTGCCCATCAAAGAATACATACAAGAGGGGCGTCGGGGTGGCTCAGTGGATTAAGCTTCTGCTCTCAGCTCAGGTCATGATCTCAGGGTCGTGGGATCGAGCCCTGCATTGGGCTCTCTGCTCAGCAGGGAGCCTGCTTCCGTTCCTCTCTGTCTGCCTCTCTGCCTCCTTGTGATCTCTGTAACAAATAAATAAAATCTTTTAAAAAAATACAAACAGGAGAGAAACCACTGACATGTAATGACTATGGAAAGTGCATTCGGCCAGATGATACATGGTGTAGAACATCAGAGAATTCAAACTGGGGAGAAACCCCACAAATGTGATGAATGTAGAAAGGTCTTCAGTAAAGGTTCTTAACCTTGCTGTGCATCTGAGAACACATACTAGAGAGAAGGAAGATCTGGAAAGTTTTACCAGTGTATCACGACTTACCCTTCTTTGGAGAGTTCATATCAGGGAGAAGCCCTGTGCATGGAAGGAATGTGGGAACACCATCAGGAGTAATTCTGACTTTACTGTACATTACGGAGAACACACTAGAGAAAAACTATAAGTGAATGTGGACAATCTTTCAGATGTAGCTCAAGCCTTAGAGTACATCAGAGAACACAGCAATGAGTATGGCTATAAGGAATACAAGAGGCCATATAATGTTAGAATGTATGCTGAAATGCATTGTATATGTTTAATAAATACGGGAAGGAAAATCTTCAATTATTTACAACTCTTATTCATCAAAAAAATTCTGGAGAGTGAAAACTTACAACTATAACAAACATGGGAAATTAATTATATATCTAGTTTTGTGACTTACTAGAAAATTTAGAGTTAATAAATGAACCATAATTGACATGGATTTTTTTCCCCAAATATCATTCTTTCAGTTTTCACCGAATATCTTGGAAAACATCTTGGAAATCAATTGTATAGCACAACAAATGTAGGAGAGTGAATTGTGGAAGTATTCAACTTCAAAATTGAGAAAACAAAAGCCCCTAGTTCATCAGTCTCTTAAAGAATTATGTTAATTAGGGGCGCCTGGGTGGCTCAGTGGGTTAAGCCGCTGCCTTTGGCTCAGGTCATGATCTCAGGGTCCTGGGATCAAGTCCCACATCGGGCTCTCTGCTCAGCAGGGAACCTGCTTCCCTCTCTCTCTCTGCCTGCCTCTCTGTCTACTTGTGATCTCTGTCTGTCAAATAAATAAATAAAATCTTTAAAAAAAAAAAAAGAATTATGTTAATTAGTAAAATAAACACTTTGGTAGAAAAATCAGTGACACATGTATAATTTAGCACAGAAAGATATGCAAAATTTTAAAAATTATTTTTATCCTATAAAACCTATGTAATTATTTTGCTAGATACTAAGGAAGTATAGAAAAAAGAAAACATTCCCTATAACCCAACCATCCTAATAATCATTTCATGATTTTTGCTTATTTATTTCAAGTCTCTTTTTTTAAGATTTTATTTATTTATTTGACAGAGACAGCAAGAGAGGGAACACAAGCAGGGGGAGTGGGAGAGGGAGAACCAGCCCCCCCTCCAAGGAGGGAGTCACATGTGGGGCTTGATGCCAAGACCCTGGAATCATGACCTGAGCTGAAGGAAGACTCCTAACAACTGAGCCAACCAGGCACCCCTCAAGTCTTTTCTAAAACTAGCCATGTGTTTTATTGTAAAAATAACACTGTAATAAGGGTAAAAATAGAGAAAAATGTTAAGTAAACTACCTAAATCTTGCCACCCAGAAATAAGTAGTATAACATGTTTATTCTAGGCTTTACTTTTATATACATATTTTGTAGTTTTTATCTTATTACACAGATGAAGGGGTGCCTGGCTCTCTCAGAAGAGCATGTGACTCTTGATCTTGGGGTCAAAAGTTTCAGCCCCACATTGGGTGTAATGGTTCCTAAAAAAGAGTAAATGAACTTTAAAAAATCTCAATATGCAGATGTTCTCACTTACATTACATCATAAATATATTTCCCCTTTGTGGTGTGAAGTTTAACCATGGTGTTAAACAGAAATCAGGAGAAGGAGGAGGGAGCAACTTTATTTTTATGTGTCACTTTCACATGAAATTTCATAGACGGCTGGTTTTTCGTTCGGCTGAAAATTCAGGCAAAGTCTGCATCACATGAATATGAACCAAATGAGGGGCACATGTGAGAGGGATGGCAATAGAGTCATCTTGAATCCTGTCCATCACCATTTGGGGAAAAGGAGCCCCGTAACATTTGGGGAAAAAGATTTTGTGATTGTATTTGTAAAATGTAGTCACAATTTAGAAATGAAAATGGCTGGTTCCGTATAATTAAGAATCAATGTGAATTTGAGTTTTTTTAAAAAATTTGTTCATTTTAGAGAACGCGCACGGGGGCGGGGCAGAGGGAGAGACAGTCCTAAGCAGACTCCGTGTGAAGCACAGAGCGTGTCATGGGGACTCCGTCTCATGACCCTGAGACCAGGACCCTGAGATCATGACCTGAGCCAAAACCAAGAGTCTGATATTTCACCCACTGCGCCACTCAGACGCCCCTCCAATGTGAACTTAATTTTAAAGTTAAACTTCCCTTCTGCTCTTTGTTTCATGCAGGGTTTGCATACATGTATGTGCAGGAGGAGGACATGATCTACTCCTTCCTCTTATCTCAATAAAAGCTGCTACAGCTCCTCCAGAGTTGGAGCTAGGAGAGGGAAGAGGGCTAAGAAAAGCCCTTGGCTGGTACTGTTGTAGCCTGGGCCTTGTGCTTTTTGGACTTTGTAGAGGTGTAAAAGTGACTCAGCACTTCCATGGGTTTGTTTTTTGTTTTTTGTGTTCTGGTTGGTTTGTTTTTTTAAGATTTTATTTATTTATTTGACAGACAGAGATCACAAGCAGGCAGAGAGGCAGGCAGAGAGAGAGGAGGAAGCAGGCTCCCTGCTGAGCAGAGAGCCCGATGAGGGGCTCGATCCCAGGACCCTGAGATCATGACCTGAGCTGAAGGCAGCGGCTTAACCCACTGAGCCACCCAGGCGCCCCTGTTTGTTTGTTTTTTAACAGAGACAGAGCAACGAGAGAGGGAACACAAGCCGAGAGTGGTAGAGGGAGAAGCAGACTCCCTGCTCATCCGGGAGCCCGGACACAGGGCTTGATCCCAGGACAAGACCTGAGCCGAAGCCAGATGCTTAATGACTGAGCCACCCAGGTGCCCCTCCACGAGTTCTTAAGCAATCTTCTCATCTTTCTGGAATCTTCTCATCTTTCTGGAATTCTAGTATGTGCTAATGCATTTGAGCACTAATTGCTTGTACCTTCCTCAGTTCTTAGGAAACTGGTAGTAAGTAGTACTTTAAAAGCACTACATTGTCCTCTGGCTTGCTTTGCTTTTTTTTTTTTTCCCCCTTGATGAAAAGTAATTATCGGGGCGCCTGGGTGGCTCAGTGGTTTAAGCTGCTGCCTTCAGCTCAGGTCATGATCCCAGGGTCCTGGGATGGAGCCCCGCATCGGGCTCTCTGCTCTGCAGGGAGCCTGTCTCCACCTCTCTCTCTGCCTGCCTCTCTGCCTACTTGTGATCTCTGTCAAATAAATAAATAAAATCTTTAAAAAAAAAAAAAAAAAGAAAAGTAATTATCTTTGAACCCAGTAAACACATACCTTTGTTTTTCTAAGATTTTCCTTTATTACTGGTTTGTAGCAATTTGCTTATGCCGTGCCTTGGTGTGATTTTCTTCATGTGCTTTCTTTGAATTTCACTGAGCTTCTTGGATCTGTGGGTTTATAATTTTCATCAAATTTTGACAGTATTTACTTATTTCTTCAAATATTTTTCTACTCCCTAACATTCTCCCCTCCTTCTACCATTCTAATTACACACAGTTAGGCTACTTCATGTTGTTGCATAACTCACTGATGCTCTATTTTTTTTTTTTAAAGATTTTATTTATTTATTTGACAGAGAGAGACCACAAGCAGGCAGAGAGGCAGGCAGAGAGAGAGGAGGAAGCAGGCTCCCCGCTGAGCAGAGAGTCCGATGCGGGGCTCGATCCCAGGACCCTGAGATCATGACCCGAGCCGAAGGCAGTGGCTTAACCCACTGAGCCACCCAGGCTCCCTGATGCTCTATTTTTTTCCCTGTGTTTCATTTTGGACAGTTTCTATTTCTTTGCCTTTGAATTCATGATTCTTTCCTTTTGTAGTGTCAGCTCTTAATCTACTGCTTTTTTTTTTCTTTTTTCATTTCAGATATACTTGTTATCTCCAATAGTTTGATTTCCCACTTACATTTTTTTCCTTTCATAGTTCAAGTGTCACATGTCATATTTTCTCCAAAGGTATCTACTGGCTTTTTGAGATCCCAAGAACCCAGTTCTACAACGTTCAGCTTCACTGAGCTATTTCCCTGCAGAACCCCATATGTCATATGCTCCCCATATGCTCACCCTGTGTGGGCCCCATACACAATCACAGCAGCATACAATCCAAGGCACACAGAGTAGGACTGGGTTAGGCAGGAAATGGTTTCACTGAGGGAAGCTGCCCTTGAGACTTTATGAAGCCTGTTTCACTATGGAAAATAAGGCCTTTGGGCATTAAACCATTGAACTGAGGCAAAGAAATGCATGATTTATCATATATAGTATATAATAATAAAAATCAATATGAATAATAAGATAAAATATTACTATAAATCAATATAATTTTTTAATTTGGATGAGCTGCGGAAGGAAACTCTAGATCAAAAACCCAGAAATTATAATGAAAGCATTACCGATTTTTCATTCAAGAAAGACAAGCGAAATTGCGCACACGCACTTACCAACTCTACTGGCATCCGAAGTTTTAGCTAATTTGCAAAAAGCCTGTATCTTCTATCATTGACTTTATTTCTTTAGTCACCCTGAAACGTTCAGAGTCAAGAGGTGGTGTCATTTTTTTGCCTCGCTCGTGCTACTGCTTGACACATGGTTATAGCCTCTCAATACAAGTTTGTTCAATTTGAATAGATTTTTTAGGTCACCCAAACTGTCGATAAACACATCCAATTCCCTCTTAAACGCAGACAAAAGAGTAGAAGGGGAAAAAAAAGGAAAATGGGGGGCAGAAAAACAAACAAAAACGCTCCACGCTGAGGATTCTGGGCGCTGTAGTTCGGGAGCCCGGCTGCGCAGGCGCACTAGCTTGCCTGGAGGCCGGCCCGGCTACGCCGGCGCCATTCCCGGAAGTGTTCTCGTCCCGCTCTGCGAGTTCCCGCAGTTGTCCTCAGTTCGACAGCCAGGTTCTCGTTGCCCCCGGTTCTCCGCCGCCCCTCCCTCGGCCCTTGGCTCCTGGTGGCGTCCGGGGCGTAGCCGGTCCCTCCAGAGTCCCAGTCCCTCCAGAGTCCTGGTCCCTGAGCCGACACCCCTACCCGAGGGGCGACTGGGGCTGGGCCTCCCACCTGACTTTCCGCTCGGTCTCCCGCTGGCCTGGCTGGGGAGCCGGCGGTGCCCTCAGCGGCGGGCGCGGCTCGGGTCGAGAAGCGCCGGGCGCGGGGCCCAGTTTGCGTTCTGCGATCCGGAAGAGACGCCTCTTCCCAGTCCCGCGCCTTTGACGGAGGGAGGCGGGGGACGCCGGATTTTGTAAGGTTGCGAGCGGGGAGGAAGGAGAGGTTTCCTGCCGGCTTCTGAAGCCGCGGGGACGATCGGTTTCACACCTGGTGATGGGACAGGAGGACGAACTCCTGTCTTTCTGTGCCTGGGGCAGTTTTTACCTGCCTCGTTTTATGGCATTTCGCTGATGGGGTCCGTGATCAAAGGAGCGAGACTAATACAAAGCGAAGGTCAAGCAAAGCTTTACTTTGCGCCAGCAGGAGATTCAAATCAACCCGCCAGGGCCCTGTCTTATGGAGAGAGGGGCCAGCCCCAGCCTCACAAACTAGCTTTTATAGAGCAAAGGCCATGTGATTGAACCTGGCCAATGAGATTGTAACACACAGAGAAAGTTGCATAGTCAAGTTAGGTCACACGCAGGTGGCCAATTGAATTACACTTTACCCTATGGTAGCTGTTTGAACTAGCCTATCACTCTGGTCAGAATTGACGGCCAAAAGGCGGGGTTTACAATCTTTAGTGGTTAGGGAGATAGTATGTGGGCTTTGCTGATTGGATGTCTCCACGTGGCCTCCTGCCCTGACTCGTCCTTGCATTCTGGGCTCTGTTATCTCCACCTTACCTGACCCGTCCTTATATTTGGGCTCTGTTACCAGGGTCTGGTTGGTCATATTTTACTGGTTTCCCAGACTTGCTTCCAAGTATTCCTTAGGCGGGGGGGGGGGGGGGGGGAGGGTCAGTTTAAGTTTTACTACACAAACAACAAACAACAGCTGTTTAACCGAGACAGAGTCGTTCTGGCGAAGTAGGCCCTTATATTCACATCACTTTTAAGTCCGTTGTCTCTCCCTGACGTGGTAATGGCATCATTGCTTTGGCTGGGAAATGCTGCACTGGTCCAAGGCGCTGAAGTTCTCACGAAGAATATGGTCCCCTTCGTTATTTTAAAATAACAAAGCCGGCTTGGGAGCCACAGTGAGAGAAATTTCTCAAGTTCCTGATAACTTCCGCAGTGCTTGGGTAGACAGGACTTGGGTGAAGTCGCAATATCCAGAGAAAATATCTAGGAAATTATGAGTGGTGATTGAAGTATCGGCCTGATATCTTCTGTGTAATGTCAGAGGTGAAAGGAGCAACTGCTCAGATGATTTGCCTTGAGCTCAAGTGGTTTGCTTGTGGATATGTCTCCACAGTAGCCAAACCGAAGTTAGAACCTACACCAAACTCCTTCTCATTGTCTACATGGAAAGTGAAGACAAACAGAGGGAAGGTAAACACCCTGGGCCCAGCACTCAGGTCACAGTGGAGTTTTGGCTTATTCACATGCTATCTTTGTCTCTGCATTATTTTTACATAACTGAGATCAGGCTGAATTTATTGAATTTTAGGTAGCATTGGTTATTCTGATGATAAAACTTTAAAAGATGTTTATGGCACAGTTTAGTATTAACCATATTTAGCTAGCATTATCTATATGGCATATTGCCAAGGGGGAGTTTATTAATCCTTACAAATTTAAAAAGCAATGATGACTCATGTCATTTTTTTTTTCTTTTAAGATTTTATTTATTTGAGAGAGAGCACAAATGGGGGAGGGGCAGAAGGACAGAGAGAAGTGGACTCTGGGCTGGGCAGGGAGCCCAATTCAGGGATTGATCCCAGGATCTAGGATCTCCACCAGAGCTGAAAGCAGATGCTCAACCCACTGAGCCACCCACGCACTCTTCAGGCCTTTTTTTTTTTTTTTAAGATTTTATTTTTTTATTTGACAGCGATCACAAGTAGGCAGAGAGGCAGGCAGAGAGAGTGGGGGGAAGCAGGATCCCTGCTGAGCAGAGAGCCCGATGTGGGACTCGGTTCCAGGACCCTGAGATCATGACCTGAGCCAAAGTCAGAGGCTTAACCCACTGAGCAACCCAGGCGCCCCCCTCACATGTTTTTTTGTTTGTTTGTTTGTTTGTTTTTTATTTGATAGATCACAAGTAGGCAGAGAGGCAGGCAGAGAGAGACAGGAGGAGGAGGCAGGCTCCCTGCCGAGCAGAGAGCCCGATGCGGGACTCGATCCCAGGACCCCGAGATCATGACCTGAGCCGAAGGCAGAGGCTTTAACCACTGAGCAACCCAGGCGCCCCTCACATGTTTTCTTGATTTAACTAAAACCCTACTCTCCCCTGCTTACCTGAGAACTTGCCATTTTTCTTTCAGGGCCACTCATTGTACTAACTAGGAAATTAATTTCTCAGCTTTAACAGAGTCTGTGTGTTTTGAACAAGAAAGCCTGTTTCTTTCTCATATAGAAGTCTGAGCTGTTAGGTGGCCTGAAGTGATAGGGGTAGGTAGCTCTCATCCATAAGGTCATCTGGATACCCAGTTTCCATTCACCTTTTCGCTTCAGCACCTCCTGGGTGTGTTGTCTTTCCTATGGCAGAAGCTGGCACACTTTCAGCCCGTTGCATTCCAGGCCTTTGGAAGGGGAAATGAGGAATTGGAGGCCAAGCAGCTCCCTTTAAAGATACGATGTCAGCTCTCTTGTTTAAATCTCATTTGCTATAATTTAGTCACACGGGCACACCTGCCTATGTGGTGGCTGGGAAATGTCTCTACCTGGGTGGCCTCGTGTCCTGCTGAGATTTCAGGCGTTTGTCGGTATAAAAGGGGAGACTGGATGTTGGAAGGCAACTAGCACTTTCTGCTACTTTGGCCTGCATAAGTTTCCTGCCATTTGAGTCAGTCTTAGAAAATTTTTAAGCAAAAATTGTTCTTTAGGAAATTTTATTTTTATTGGCATATGGTTTTAAGATGATTTATATGTTATAGCCCCTTTCTTGTTTCTATTTTTGATTTACTGGTATTTTTCTTTGGCCAGTGGCATATGTATTTCATTATTTAGAGAATCAGCTCCTGCCTTTGTCAACTGTTTTGTTTTCTTACTAGTTTTTTTATTATTTTTTATTTATGGTTTTGCTTGTTAATTATTTCTCTTACATAGTTGAATGTTTAATAATTTTATTCTTTTTAAAAATATCAGTTGCCTGTATTTAGGGATATAAATTTTATCTTTGTAAAAGTTTTGGCAACCCATGAGTTTTTAACCTATAATTCTCATTTTCTATTTCACTGGCAATTAAAGTTCTCTCTTTGACTTAATAAGTACTCAAGAGGATCTATTTTAATTTCCTGGTGACTGGGTTTTTCTCCCCCCTCTCCAAACTTACATTTGTAATTCTACTACATCATGGTTAGAGAATGTCATATATATTTTTTTTTAAGGTTTTATTTATTTATTTGACAGAGATCACAAGTAGGCAGAGAGGCAGGCAGAGAGAGAGGGAGAGGGAAGCAGGCTCCCTGCTGAGCTGAGAGCTCAATCCCAGGACCCTGAGATCATGACCTGAGCCGAAGGCATCGGCTTAACCCACTAAGCCATCCAGGCGCCCTATTCAGTTTTTTTTTTTTAAGATTTTATTTATTTTATTCTAGAGAGAGAACAATGAGAGCAGGGGGAGGAACAGAAGGAGAGGAAGAGAGAAAAGCTCAAGCAGACTCCTCACTGAGCATGGAGCCCCACATGGGGCTCAGTCCCATGACCCTGAGATCATGACCTGAGCCAAAATCAAGAGTTGGACACTTAACCAACTGAGCCACCCATGTGCCCCCCACCTCCCCACCCCCTGGCTTGATGATTTATTTTAGTGTATGTATGTGTGTTTATAATGAGAGCTTGCTTTCTTTTTTCATCTATAGAGGTACTTAGCACTTCATTTTTTAATTGAAATATAATTGACATAAATATTATCTTAGTTTCAGGTATATAAAATAATCATTATAGATATAGATATAGATAAAGTGATCATTACAAATCTAGTTAATATCCATCATCACACATAGTTACAGGTTTTTTTCTTGTGATGAGAATTTTTAGGATTTACCCTTATCCACTTAAAATATATAATATAGTATAATTAACTATAGTCACCATTTTGTACATTACATCTCCAGGACTTACTATTTTATAACTAGAAGTTTATAGCTTTTGACCACCTTTGCCCATCTCGTCCACTGCTCACCCCCACCTCTGGCAATCATCTCTGGCAGTCTGTTCTCTGTATCTGTGAGTTCAAGTTTTCAATAGGCGGTTGTTTTGTTTGTTGTTTTAGATTCCACATAGCAGCGAGGTGATAGTTGTCTACATCTGTCTGACTTGTTTCACCTAGCATAATGCCCTCATGGTCCATCCATGTTTTCACAAATGGCAAGATTTCCTTCTTTTTTATGGCTGAATAATATTCCTCTGAGGGTATTATATTATCTATTCATCTGTCAACAAACACTTCCATTTCTTGACTATTGTAATTAATGCTACAGTGAACATATGAGTGTAGATATCTTTTTGAGGTACTGTTTATGTTTCTATCAGATAAATGCCCAGAAGTGGAATTGCTGGAAAATGTAGTACTATTTTTAATTTTTTGAGGAAACCTTGAGGAAATTTTAGTATGCTTTGTTCTTGTTTTGTGAAAAATGTTGTTGGTACTTTATAGGGATTGTATTAAACCTATAAATTGTTTTGGGTAGTATGGACATTTTAACAATATTGGTTCTTCTAATCCTTGAGCACAGAATATCTTTCCATTTAATGTCTTCTGGTTTCAATGCACAGGTCTTTCAGCCCTTTAGTTAAATTTGTCCCTAGGTATTTTATTCTTTTTGATGCAATTCTAAGTGGGATTATTTTCTTAATTTCTCTTTCTTACTGTTTATTATTAGTGTATAGAAACACAACTGATTTTTATAAGTTGATTTGTATCCTAACCGTTTTTTGTTTATCCTAACAGTTTTTGGGCAGAGTCTTTAGGGGTTTCTATATATAATATTAAGTCATCTGCGAATAGTAACGGTTCTTTCCAATCTGTATAGTTTTGATTTCTTTTTCTTGCCAAATTGCTGTGGCGAGGACTTCCAGTATTATGCTGAATATAAATGATGAGAATGGGCATCCTGGTCTTGTTCTAAGCTTTATCATTTCACCACTGAGTATGTTAGCTGTGGTCTTGTCATATATGGCCTTTATTGAGAGTTTTTATCATAAATGGATGCTGAATTTTGCCAAACGCTTTTTCTGCATCTCTTGAGATGATCGTATCATTTTTATTCTTCATTTTGTTAATGTGGTGTACATCACATTGATTGACTTGCACGTGTTGAACCATTCTTGGATCCCTGGAATAAATCCCACCTGGTCATTGTGTATGATCCTTTTGATGTATTGTTCAATTCAGTTTGCTAGTATTTTGTTGAGATATTTTGCATCTATATTCAAGAGGGTTATTTTCTTTTCTTGTGGTGTCTTTGCCTGGTTTTGGTTTCACGATAATTCTGGCCTCATAAAATGAGTTTGAAAGTATTCCTTCCTTTGTGTTCTTTGGAAAAGTTTGAGAAGGATTGGTACTAATTCTGCTTAAATGTTTGGTGGAATTCACCAGTGAAACTACCTAGTCCTGGACTTTGTGTTTTTTTGTTTTTGCTTTTGTTTTTAAGATTTTTATTTATTTATTTGACAGACAGAGATCACAAGTAGGCAGAGAAGCAGGCAGAGAGAGAGGAGGATGCAGGCTCCCCGCTGAGCAGAGAGCCCGATGTGGGGCTCGATCCCAGGACCCTGAGATCATGACCTGAGTTGAAGGCAGAGGCTTTAACCCACTGAGCCACCCAGACGCCCCTGGACTTTGTTTTTTGAGAGACTTCTTATTATTGATTCAATCTCCTTACTAGTATTCATTCTGTCAGATTTTCTCTTCATGATTCAGTCTTGGTAGATTGTATGTTTTAGGAATTTACTCATTTCTTCTAGGTTGTCCATTTGTTGGCATGATCTTTATTAGATCCATATTGTCTTAAACTTTGATGTGTGCACATGAATCAGCTAGGGATCTTATTAAAAAGCTGATTCTTGATTCAGTCGGTTCTGGAGTTGGACCTCAAATTTTGCATTTTCACAAGCTCTCCAGTAATATTTATTCTGCTGTTCTTTGGACTAGGCTTTTGAATACAAAGGTCTTGGATATGAATTCTTAATGGAGGCAAATCAACTCTGTAAAGCAGGGACAGATTCAGCATAATCCTGCATAGATTCCTTTGGGCCCCACAAGCCCTCCTGCATGGTGAGAGCGTCAAACTTCCTAGGAAACGGTCATTAAAAAGAATTTCACAAATCTGTGAAGCTTAATTCTTATTGCACCACTGCCCTTTTACATGGCTTACAGCAGCATCCTGAAACTTTGCCCTTTTATTAAGAGAATGTTTACAAACATTTTTGTAAGAGTTTGCAGACTCTTGTTTTGCAACCAAACTCAGCATTAGCTGGGTCATATTCTTTTTTTTTTTTTTCCCCCTGCTTCCGTCTTATTTGGGTTTGCCTGATACAGAATGACTAGATAAAGATCTGTTTGAATATGAGATTGAGAGAAGCATATTAGGGCTTCTTTTAAGTTTGGAAGTTGTAGCTGAAATCTCTGAAAATGTTAGCAAATTGATCATCACATGAAAGATAGGAAGAAGAGATTCTTAGAATGTTTCATTTTTATTTATTTTTATTTTTTTTTAAGATTTTATTTATTTATTTGACAGACAGAGATCACAAGCAGGCAGAGAGAGAGAAGCAGGCTCCCTGCTGAGGAGAGAACCCGATGTGGGGCTCGACCCCAGGACCCCAAGTTCATGACCTGAGCCGAAGACAGAGGCTTAACCCACTGAGCCACCCAGGTGCCCCAAATGTTTCAATTTTAGATGAATAGGTGATTGTGGCAAAGAAAGATGAAATTATTTTCTTCTACATCATGTAGCAAGTTGATTTAATGGAAAAGTTGTGAGCATTGGAATTAGACTGACTTGGGGTCATGAATTGCCTTGGATAAATAGTATTATTTCTCTAAGCTTCATTTTCCTGATCAGTGAATGGGAATATAATTCCCATTAGATTGATGTGAAGTTCAAATTAAAAGAACCTTGTAGAATGTCTGGCCTGCTAGCCATGACTACATTTAATGGCATTAAAATGACAAGATCTCCGGGATCAAGGATCATTTTTTCTCACTGATTTTGGAGGGTTAATCTTGTGTTCTTTAGGGAAGTCATTGCTTTCTTGTAATGTCAGGATTCCAGCTGGGTAAGTCTACGATGTCCAAGGCAGGATAGGTTTTCATGGTTTATTTCTCTTTCTCGGGTATGCCTCTGCAGGACTCCACTCTAGCCAGAGAGGGGAACACAGAGGAAGAGATTATGGCTGCTGTGGTTTTTTCAATTGGACCTCTGGTAAGTTGGGGTTTCTTCGGGTCCTGACCTGCCTCTCGGGTTGAGAGCATGTCGGTTTTTCCTGAAGTCTGTGACTTCTCTACCTTACCCACATCCCTTCTGGTAACTGAATCAAATTGTTTCACCCATGGAAATTGGGTTCATCAGAGTAAAGCTTGGACTCTCTAAAAGATTCATTTTACAGGTTGAACCAATTATCAAGGCACATGAGCTTTCAAAAAATACTTTTGCTAGTTTTGATAGAGAGTCTAGGAAATTTACTTTTGATGTTCAGTTTGTATAGTTCCTAGGAAATTTCAGTTATTTATGGGATAGAAGAATGGACTATTTTAAATTGGAAATTTTGTTTAGGAAATTTTGGAAAAATATGTACACACACAGACACACCCACACACCCTCTTAATTAGACCATTCCTCTTGTGCCCACCACTTTCAGTGATCTCCTCTTTCTACCCATTAAGAAGTGATCGAGCTTAATAGATGACATGGAGAGAAAAAAAGTGTTTACGACACAGTGCTTGGCTGTAGGGAACTTACAGTCTCATTGAGTAAGGCATACAAAAGAAATAGTTCCATAATTTAATTAGGTGGATGGTAGTTGCTTCGCCATATGCTAAAGAGATGATTGCTATGAAAGAAAAGAAATGGAGACCCCTGGATGGCACAGTCTGTTAGGCTGGTGCCTTTGGCTTGGGTCATGATCCCAGGGTCCTGGGATTGAGTCCTGCATTGGGCTCCTTGCTCAGCGAGGAGCCTGCTTCTCTCTCCCCCTCTGCCTGCTTGTGCTCGGTCTCTCTTTCTCTCTGTCCCTCTCTCTGACAGATAAATAAATAAAATCTTAAAAGAAAAAAGAAATAAATGAAATGGGACATGAGTATGGGCAAAATTGGTCTATGAAAAAGCTCATGAGGGCAGTGAGACTTAAGGTGGTCCCCAGACAATGATTCAATCAATGATTTAAATTGCCTTAAAGTGTTTGTGAAGGTACTTTAGGTGAGAAGGGAGTTCAAGGGCAAGGCTCTGTGGCAGAGAACAGTGCAGTGAGCTAGTGATTCCAGTGGGAAAGTTATGAAAAAGAAGCCTGGGAATTAGATATTAAAGCTGAATCTTTTAATGTTTCCCTGAAGACTTTTAATTATACATACGTATTTGTGTGTGAATATGTTTGAGATAGGTGTTAATGTGATAATAGCTATATTTTAGCATGACTTTCTAAAGTAGGAGATCCCGAAGAAAGATGATACCAACAAATATAATTTGTTCTAGTAATAATCTGCAGTAACCTGCAGTAGTGATCTTTTATTCTTTGTAGTTGGGATGTACAGTGAAAATAGTCCTTAAAACATATCCTTGAAAGATAATGAGGGGCGCCTGGGTGCTTCAGTTGGTTGAACAGCTGGTTTTTTTTTTTTTAAGATTTTATTTATTTATTTGACAGCGAGAGGGAGAAAGCACAGGCAGGGGGAGCAGCAGTCAGAGGGAGAGGGGGAAGCAGGCTTCCAGTGAGCAGGGAGCCCGATGCAGGACTTGATCCAAGGACCCTGGGATCACGACCTGAGCTGAAGGCAGACACTTAACCAACTGAGCCACTCAGGTGCCCTGAGTGTGTGACTCTTGATCTCAGCTCAGATCTTGATCTTAGGGTCTTCGGTTCAGGTCCTGCATTCAGGTCCTCCACATGGAGCCTTCTTTTGAAAAAGAGAGCGAAAAGATAAATAAAAACCAAAATATTGTATTTGATCAGTAGATCCAAAGCATTTGTCTAGTATTGACATGGTCAGACCCACCCCTAGTTACCAGATGTTGAGGTTCACATTTTCTGGAAGCTAAATATTTATATTTTTTAGATATGAACTTGGGAGGGGAGAAAGATAACATTTTTTCGCAGTGGACTTTAGATAGTTATATTACGCATAGTTTTTAAAATGGCACACATAAAACCTAAAATTGCTAAGTGCTAATGGAAAGATACAATAAAAGATCATTTTATCTATAAAATCAGGCCCTCATGGGGATACAGTTTATAAGGTTTGGAAGAAAACAATATAGTGAGAAGTCCCTGAAATACTTCCTGAATGGGATGGTCCCTTGGACCCCCCCCACAACACTGTAATGATTTTCAGCTGTGAAAAATACATAGTGTTGGCAGGTTTTGAGTACTTTTCTTGAGTGAGAGAGATTGTTTCTGAGAAATACATTTCAACCCTACATCTAAAGGGAAAATTGTGTGGCATCTGAAGGCCTCTTTTTATAAATTTATTTTTGTTGTGATAGGTTCTTTGTTGGAAGCCTGCTTTAGAACTGTGCAGTTATATCTGTATCAGTCTTTTTTTTTTTTCCTAAGCTTTTATTTATTTATTTGACAGACAGAGGTCACAAGTAGGCAGAGAGGCAGGCAGAGAGAGAGGGGGAAGCAGGCTCCCCGCAGAGCAGAGAGCCCGATGTGGGGCTCCATCCCAGGACCCTAAGATCATGACCCGAGCCGAAGGCGGAGGCTTAACCCACTGAGCCACCCAGGCACCCCTATATCTGTCTCAGTCTTATGTTTGTCCTTGTCTTAAACAAGGTCAAAGAAAATTATAATTGGATGTTACTCCCGGACATGAATTTCAGCCCTAAATAAAACAAAAGAGGTTATCCTGTATATGCCATATCCACCGTGGACGGATGTTGCTTGTTGAGGCTCTGCTATAGGTCATAGGCAGCCTGTCACTGAACGATCTTATCCTGTATCCTCTCAGAATCCTGAAGGTTCCCAGGCAGATAACGATCTTCACCTTCAGCCAGAAGAGCCAGAGCTGGTAAAGGTAATACTTAACATGTGTGTAAGGGGAAGGAGAAGCGTCTCTTTTACTGCCCCTGGTTCTTAATGTTCCTAGCTCACTGCAAGTTTACAGTGAACACCATCTTGCTTGATAGGTGTAGTAACCCCAGGGCTGGTCCCATCCATTTGGCAGATTTCATTTCTGTCAGTGGTGGCAGCCCTAATGTGGCAGATGGTCACATTGTCATTGCTAATTGATGAAGTACCCTTATGACATTCTCTGATTCTCGATTTGCATTGTGAGACTCAGTATCATTAAAGATACCAAGAATGGCACCTGGGTGGATCTGTCAGTTAAGCGTCTGCCTTTGCCCTCGTTGCGATCCCAGGGTGTTGGGATCAAGCCTGGAATCTGGCTTCCTGCTCAGCCGGGAGTCTGTTTCTCCTTTTCCCTCTGACCCTCTCCCCTGCTCTCTCTCACACTCTCTCTCAAATAAATAAACAAAAATTAAAAAGAAATACTAAGGATGCATCAATGTGAGTGGAAACATTCTTAAGATGTGTTTAAATTAGTTTAGATTTTTTTATTTCATTATCATTTAAGCTTACTTTCTTACTTGTGAGTACAGAATCCACCTACTTTTCCAAAAAATAACGAAGTCAGAAATTTATGAATTATGTAAGAAAAATTGGGGCGCCTGGGTGGCTCAGTGGGTTAAAGCCTCTGCCTTCGGCTCAGGTCATGGTCTTGGGGTCCTGGGATCGAGCCCCGCATCGGGCTCTCTGCTCAGTGGGGAGCCTGCTTCCCCCCTCCTTTCTCTCTGCCTGCCTCTCTGCCTACTTGTGATCTCTCTCTGTCAAATAAATAAATAAAATCTTTAAAAAAAAAAAGAAAAAAAGAAAAATTACCTAAAACTTAGAAATAAGAAATAAGGCATAAAATAAATGTATACCCTTTCATTGTCATATTAGACATGTCTTATTCTGGCATTCTTTTTTCCGCTATCAGAAGACACCTGTTTTTCTATCTACTTTGAACCAGCTTTTTCTTTTTTTTTTTTAAAGATTTTATTTATTTGTTTGACAGACAGAGATTACAAGTAGGCAGAGAGGCAGTCAGAGAGAGGAGGAAGCAGGCTTCCTGCAGAGCAGAGCCTGACGTGGGGCTCGATTCCAGGACCCTGGGATCATGACCCGAGCTGAAGGCATAGGCTTTAACCCACTGAGCCACCCAGGCACCCCTGAACCAGCTTTTTCAAGCGGCTGATGTCTCATTAATGACTTACAATAATCTTGGGCTTCTGCTTTTTTTGTTTTTTTTTTTTAAAGATTTTTATTTATTTATGACATTGGGAGAGGGAACACAAGCACAGGGGAGCTGGAGAGGGAGAAGCAGGCTCCCTGCCAAGGAGGAAGCCCACATGGGGCTCCATCCCAGGAAGCTGGGATCATTACCTGAGCCAAAGGCCGACGCTTAACTGACTGAGCTACCCAGGTGCCCCGTTTCTTGGGCTTCTGTTGATGATACTTCTAGAATTGTGGGGTTTTAACTTTTTTTAAATTTTTTGTTGAAGTATAGTTGATGTACAAAGTTTATTAGTTTCAGGTGTCTAGCCTAGTGATCGGACAACTCTATACATTACACAGTGCTCACCACAGTAGCTGTAGTTACCATCTGTTACCGTAAAAAGTTGTGACAGTATCATTAACTATACTCTCTATACTGTACTTTTCTTCTCTGTGACTTATTTATTTCATAACTGGAAGTTTGTAATCCCCTTCACCTCTTTCACTCTTTACCGTCCCCTCCTAGGAGCCACCTGTTTGTTCTCTATATTTTGGAGTTTGTTTCTGGCTTTTGTTTTTCATTTTGTTTTGTTTTTTTAGATTTCACATGTAAGTGTAGTCATATGGTGTTTGTCCTTCATTCATTTTACTTAGCATAATACCCTCTAGGTCCATCGCTGTTACGACAAATAACAAAATCTTTCTCCTTTTTATGGCTGAGTAGTATACATATCTCACATCTTTATCCATTCATCCTTTTTTCTTTTTAAGATTTTATTTATTTATTTGTTAGACGAGTGAGTACAGGTAGGCAGAGTGGCAGGCAGAGGCAGAACAGGCTCCCGACGGAGCAAGGAGCCCAATGTGGGACTGGATTCTAGGACGCTGGGATCATGACCTCAGCCGAAGGCAGCTGCTTAACTGACTGAGCCACCCAGACGTCCCTATCTGTTCATCTTTTGGTAGACATTTGGATTGCTTCTGTATCTTAGCTATTGGAAATAATGCTACCCTAATCATAAGGGTGCATATATCTTTTTGAATTAGTGTTTTCATTTTCTTCGGGTAAGTAGCAGTGGAATTACTGGATCATATAGGGTCATCCTATTTTTAATTTTTTTGAGGAACCTCCATACTGTTTTCCATAGCTGCTGCACCTACTTGCGTCCCCACCAACAGTGCCGAAGTGGCCCCTTTTCTCCACACCCTTGCCAATTCTTGCTATTTCTTGTCTTTTTTATTTTAGCCATTCTGACAGTTGTGTCTTCTCATTGTGGTTTTGATTTGCATTTCTTTGGTAATTAATGATGTTAAGCATCCTTTCACGTGTCTGTTAGCCATCGATATGTATGTCCTCTTTGGAAAAATACCTGTTCAGGTCCCCTGCCCAATTTTAATTGGGTTACTTGGGGGTTTTGCTGAGTTGTATGCATTTTTTTATAGTTTGGATATTAACTCCTTATCAGATATATCGTTTGCAAATACCTTCTCCCATTTTTGTGTTGGTGGTTTCTTCCGCTGTGCAAAAGCTTTTAAGTTTGATATAGTCCCAGTTGTTTACTTTTGCTTTTGTTTCCCTTGCCTGAGGAGACAGATCCAGGAAACTGTTGATAAGGCCAGTGTCCAAGAGTTTACTGTCCTTGTTTTCTTTTAGATGTTTTATGATTTCAGGTCTTACATTTAGGTCTTTAATTTGTTGTTACCTTATTTTTGTGTGGGGTATAAGAAGGTTGTCCAGCTTCATTCTTTTCCATGTAGCTGTCAAGCTTTCCCCACACCCGTTTGTTGAAGAGACTGTCTTTTCCCCATTTATATTCTTACTTCCTCTCTTATAGATAATTATGGTTTAAAAAAAAAAGAGTATGTTGAAATTCAGCTCCTTTTTTTCCCCCCAGAATTATGTTTTTAAGTTTTTAAAATTACACTTTAGAATTTGGTTTTATTCCAAGAATATTTTATGTGAAACTGGGCTTTTCTTTTTGCTTTTGTGACAACATACATTCTGAGACTCTTACACATAATTTTTATATAGTCTTTTTGAAATTTAATACTGGGCCAATCCTTCTTAAATTTGTCCTTTAACATATGACAGTTTAGACTTAAAAATTTTTAAGGTGAAAATATTAATAGTTTCAGGCTTTGAACGATGAACTGTCAGAAAATACCATTATTTTTGACACGGTGAATAATTCATGGGGTTTATTTTTGTTCTGACGGGGAGTCCTTGGGAGAAGGTTAATTCTGTCTGTCTCTTTCTTAAATTCTGCATCCTGTTTATAAGTACTGAGCTTAGTTCTGTTTAATTTTTTTTAAGTAGGCTTCATGCCTACCATGGAGCCCAATTTGGGGCTTGAACTCAGAACCCTGAGATGAAGACCTGAGCTGAGATCAAAAGAGTCAAAGATTTAACTGACTGAGCCACCCAGGTGCCCCTAGTTTTAATTTTAATTTGAGTAGAACCAGCATTTCAATGATACTTTATAACGTTTCTATATCTACAAAAAAGGCAGATAGACTTTTCTTAGGGCTTGTGTTGAAACTGTTGATCAATTTGGGAAATATTCCTGTGTTGATACTACGTTTTCTAGTAGGAAGAAAATGGAATGTCCTCTCATTTATTTCAGTCTCTTTCAATGGTATTTTGTCATTTTTAATGTATGAGTCTTACACATCTTTTGTTAAATTCATTCCTAAGTGTTTTATTCTTTTTGCTCTTTTAAGTGGATTTTTTTCTTAATTTCTTGTTTGGAATATTCAATGGTAATGTTAGGAACAGTTGACTTACGTATATTGATCTTGTGTCCTGAACCTTGCTAAACTAGTTTTTTTCATAGTAAAAGGGTTTTTGTTTGTTTGTATGTGCATGTACACGAGTGTGGACTCCTTAGGGTTTTCTGTATGCAAGATAATATCATCTATAAGTAGAGATTATGTCATTTCCAAATGGAAAGTTACTTTTTCCTTTCGAGTCTGGATACCTTCTATTTCTTTTTCTTCTCTAGTTTTTCTTGCTGAATTAATTCTGCCTGGTTCTTCCTTAAATTTTACATGTCTTGTTTTAGTAACACTGAATGAGTTGAAGAATTATTTCCTTCAGTTTTTTGGAAGAGTTAGTGAAAGATTGGTATTAATTCTTCTTGAAATATTTGCTGGAATTCAGGGAAGCCACTTGAACCTGGGCTTTTATTGTGGGAAGTTTAATTATTATAGACCTATTCGTATTTTCTATGTCCTCTTGAGTCAGTTTTGGTAGTTTGTGTCTTTCTAGGAATCTGCCCATATTATCTAGGTTTTCTAATTTGCTGGAATACAGTTGTTCCTAGTATTCTCTTACAATCCTTTTTATTTCTGTAAGGTCAGTAGTAATGTCTCCTTTTTCATTCCTGATTTTAGCAATTTGAGTCTTCTTTCTTTGTCTAGCTATAGGTTTGTAATCTTTTCAAAGAACCAACTTCTGCGTTTGTTAATTTTCTCTCTCTCTTTTTTTATTTTCTATCTTGTTTATCTCCATTTTAATATTCATTATTTTCTTCTGCTTTAAAAAAATTAGTTCTGGGCGCCTGGGTGGCTCAGTGGGTTAAGCCACTGCCTTTGGCTCAGGTCATGATTTCGGGGTCCTGGGATTGAGTCCCGCATCAGTTTCTCTGCTCAGCAGGGAGCCTGCTTCCCTCTCTCTCTCTCTGCCTGCCTCTCTGCCTGCTTGTGATCTCTGCCTCTCAAATAAATAAATAAATAAAATCTTTTAAAAAAAATAGCTCCTTTTCTAGTTCTTCCTTTTCTAGTTCTTTAAGGTATAAATTTATTTTGTATTAACTTTTAATTTTAATTCCAGTATAGTTACATACAGTGTTGTATTAGTTTCAGGTGTACAGTGTAGTAATTCAACAATTCTGTACATTACTTGGTGTTTATTGTGATAAGTGTACTCTTAATCCCCATCACTGATTTCCTTCATCTCCCCACCCAGCTCACCCCTGGTAACCATCAGTTTGTTCTCTATAGTTAAGAATCTGTTTCTTGGTTTGTCTCTCTCTGTTTTCCTTTAGTCATTTGTTTTGTTTCATAAATTCCACCTATGAGTGAAATCATATGATATTTGTCCTTCTCTGACTGACTTATTTTGCTAGGATTATACTCTCTTGATCCTTCTGTGTCGTTGCAAGTGGCAAGATTTCATTTTTGATGGATGAATAATATTCCATTATGTATACACACATGTATATCACATCTTCTTTATCCATTCATCTATCGATGGACATCTTGGGTTGCTTCCATAATTTGCCTATTGTAAATAATTCTGCAATAATCATAGGGGTGCATATATCTTTCCGAATTAGTGTTTTCATATTTTTAGATAAATAACCAGAAATACAATTCCTGGATCATAGGGTAGTTCTATTTTTAACTTTTTTTTTTTTTTTTAGAGATTTTTATTTTTATTTAGTTGACAGAGAGATCATAGGTAGGCAGAGAGGCAGGCGGGGTTGGGGGGAAGCATGCTCCTTGCTGAGCAGAGAACCCCATGCAGGACTCGATCCCAGGACCCTGAGATCATGCCCTGGGCCAACGGCAGAGGCTTAACCCACTGAGCCACCCAGGCACCCCTATTTTTAACTTGTTGAGGAAGCTCCGTACTGTTTTCCACAGTGGTTGCACCAGGATGCATTCCCACCAACAGTGCATGAGTGTTCCTTTTCTTCACAACTTCACCAAACAGTTCTTTTTGGATTTTTGATTTCAGCTATTCTAACAGGTGCGAGGTGGTATCTCATTGTAGTTTTGATTTGCATTTCCCTAATGATGAGTGATGTTGAGCATCTTTTCATGTGTCTGTTGGCCAAATATCTTCTTTAGAGAAATGTCTTCTTGTCCATTTTTTAATTGGATTATTTGTGTTTTTGTTGAGTTGTATCAGTTCTTTATATATTTTGAATACTAGTGCTTTATCAGATATGTTATTTGCAAATATCTTCTCCCATCCAATACGTTGTTTTTGGATTGTTAGTTCTTTCCTTCTCTGTGCAGAAGCTTTTTGTTTTGATGTAGTCCCAGTAGTTTATTTTTGCTTTTCTTTCCCTTGCCTCAGGAGACATATCTTAAAAAAATTTTGCTATGGCTGATGTCAGAGAAATGACCACCTGTGTGGTCTTCTAGGATTTTTACGGTTTCAGGTCTCACATTTAGGCCTTTAATACATTTTGAGTTTATTTTTTCTGTATGCTGTGAGAAAGTCATCCAGTTTCATTCATTTGCAGGTAGCTGTCCAGTTTTCCCAACCCTCTTTGCTGAGGACACTGTCTTTTTTCCACTGTATATTCTTTCTTCTTTTGTCGAAGATTAGTTGGCTATGTAATTATGGTTTTACAGCTAGGTTTTCTATTCTGTTCCATTGATCTGTGTGACTATTTGTTCCACTCCTATACTGTTTTGGTTACTACAGATTTGTAACATAACTTGAAGTCTGAATTGTGATACCTTGTTTCACTTTTCTTTTTCAAGATTTCTTTGACTATTTGGGGTTTTTTGTGGTTCCATACAAATTTTAGAATTGTTTGTTCTAGTTCTGTTATAAATGCTGTTGGTTTCTGGGGCGCCTGGGTGGCTCAGTGGGTTAAGCCACTGCCTTCAGCTCAGGTCATGATCTCAGAGTCCTGGGATGGAGCCCTGCATCAGGCTCTCTGCTCAGCAGGGAGCCTGCTTCCTCCTCTCTCTCTGCCTGCCTCTCTGCCTGCTTGTGATCTCTCTCTGTCAAGTAAATAAATAAAATCTTTTAAAAAATAAATAAATAAATAAATAAATAAATAAAAATAAAAATGCTGTTGGTATTTTGATAGGGGTTGCATTTAATCTGTACATTGCTTTGGGTAGTATAGACATTTTAACAATGTTTGTTCTTACAATCCATGAACAATGGAATATCTTTCCATTTCTTTGTGTTGTCTTCAGTTTCTTTCATCAGCATTTTATTGTTCTCAGAGTACAGGTCTGCATAGTACCTAGGTCCATAAGGTATGAGTTTAGAGTATTCATTTGATATCTTTCTTTTTTTAATGTAGGCATTCACAGCTATACATTTCCAACTACACACTTCTTTCACTGTCTCCCACAAGTTTTGATAGAAAGTAATTCATTTTCATTTTTCTCAAAGTATTTTCTAAATTCCCTTGTGATTTCTTCTTTGACTCATTAGTTTTTTAAGAGTTATTAAATTCTTATGGACATTGGGGAGGGTATGTGCTATCGTGAGTGCTGTGAAGTGTGTAAACCTGGTGATTCACAGACCTGTACCCCTGGGGATAAAAATATATTATATGTTTATAAAAAATAAAATTTAATTAAAAAAAAGAGTTATTAAATTCTTACATGTTTTTGAATTTTCTAGTTTTTTTCTTGTTGATTTATAAATTCATTTCATTGTAATCAGAAGTGATACTTTGTATGATTTCAGTCTTTTAAAAGTTTGAAAGTTGCTTTGTGTCGTAACATATGGTCAGTCTTGGAGAATATTCCATATACACTTGAGAAGAATGTATGTTCTGCTATAATTGGATGCCTCCGTGTTCTACAGATGTCTGTTCAAGTCATCTGTTTCCTTGTTGATCTTCTGCCTTGTTGAACTGTTATTGAAAATGGGGCATTGAAGTCTATTGTTGGATAATGTCTTTGTTTCTTCAATGAATTTTGTTTCTTGTTTTTTGAGATTCCTTTAAGGGAATATATGTTTAAATTTTTTATGTCTTACTAATAAATTAACCAGTTTATCATTACAAAATACCTTTCTTTGCTTCTAATAACAATTTTTTTAAAGATTTTATTTATTTATTTGACAGAGAGAGAGAGGTCACAAGTAGGCAGAGAGGCAGGTGGGATGGGGGAAAGTAGGCTCCCTGCTGAGCAGAGAGCAGGATGTGGGGCTCTATCCCAGGACCCTGAGACCATGACCTGAGCCAAAGGCAGAGGCCCAACCCACTGAGCCACACAGGCACCCCTCTAAGAACATTTTTTATTTATTTTATCTGACACTAAATTGCTACTCTAGCACTCTTTTGTGTACTGTTTACACAGTATGTTTTTTCTGTCCTTTTACATTCAATCTATTTGGGTTTTTGAATTTAAATTGTGTCCTCTGGGGCTCTTGGGGGCTCAGTTAAGTGTCTGCCTTCAGCGCAGGTCATGAGCCCTACCTTGGGCTCCCTGCTCAGTGGAAAGTCGGCTTTGCCGTCTGCTCCTACTCCTGCTTATGTTCTCTCTTTCAATAAATAATTAAAATCTTAAAAAGAAATAAAGTGTGTCTTTTGTAGACATCATATATTTGTATCATTTTAAGAAAACTCCCTTCTGCCCATCTCTGCCTTTTGATTGGAGTGTTCAGTTTATTACTTTTAATTTAATGACTGATAAGGTCGAATTTATGTCCTTCTTTTTGCTATTTGTCTTCTTTATGTCTTACAGCTTTGTTTTGTTTGTTTCTCCTTTACTGCTTTGTTTTGTGTTAGGTATTTTCTAGTATCCCATTTGATTCCCTTATTTCTTTTTTAATACCTTTTTGAATTTTTATCTAGTTCTTTCCCTGGGGATTATAATTAACATCCGGACATAAAATGATGTATTTCAGATTAATGCCAATTTAACCTTAATAGTATGTAAATCTTTGCCCTAATTTAGATAGCTCCATTCCCTCACTCTCCTGTGTATTCTTATTGTCATACAAATTATACCTTTTAGGGACACCTGTCTGGCTCAGTTGGTGTAGAGCATGTGACTCTTGATCTCGGGGTTGAGAGTTTGAGCCCCATGTTGGGTATAGAGATTACTTAAATACAGAATCTTTAAAAAAAAAAAAAAAATCAGAGTGCCTGAGTGGTATGGTCAGTTAAGCATCCTACTTTTGGTTTTGGCTCAGGTAGCAATCTCAGGGTCGGGTGATTGAGCCCCGTGTCAAGCTCCATACTCAGCACGAAGTCCACTTGAGTTTCTCTCCCTCTCCCTCTGCCCCTCCTCACCAAGTGCAGTCTCTCTCTGAAATAAACAAATAAATCTTTTAAAAAATCAAAAACAGGGGCGCCTGGGTGGCTCAGTGGGTTAAGGCCTCTGCCTTCAGCTCGGTTCATGATCCCAGGGTCCTGGGATTGAGCCCCGCATAGGGCTTTCTGCTCCGGGGGGAGCCTGCTTCCTCCCCTCTCTCTCTCTGCCTGCCTCTCTGCCTACTTGTGATCTCTCTCTGTCAAATAAAATCTTAAAAAAAAAAATCAAAAACAGATTATACCTTTTATATATTATGAGCCCATCAGCACAATGTTTTGATTTTTGTTTTATGCAGTTGTCTTTTAAAATTAGATTAAAGGGATGCCTGGGTGGTTCAGTTAGTTAAACAACTACCTCCAACTCAGGTCATTATCCTGGAGTCCCAAGATTGAGTCCCTAATTGGGCTCCCTGCTTAGTGGGGAGTCTGCTTCTCCCTCCGACCAGGCCCCCTCTCATGCTCTCTCATTGTCTCTCAAATAAATAAACAAAATCTTTAAAAAATTAAATTAAATTAAATTAAATTTAAAAGGGGGTACCTGGGTGGCTCAGTTGGTAAGCACCCAATGCTTGATTTTGACATAAGTCATGATCTCAGGGTCGTGAAATCATGTGCTCAGTGGGGAGTCTGCTCAAGATAGAATTTCTCCCTCTGCCCTTCCCACCCCACACCCGTGCTGTCTCTCAAATAAATAAATCTTCTTTTTTAAAAGATTTTATTTATTTGAGAGAGAGATCAAAAGTAGGCAGAGAGGCAGGCAGAGAAAGAGGGGGAAGCAGGCTCCCCACCGAGCATGTGGGGCCTGATCCCAGGACCCCAAGATCATGACCCGAGCTGAAGGCAGAGGCTTTAACCCACTGAGCCACCCAGGCGCCTCACAAATAAATAAATCCTTAAAGGATAAAAAATAACAGAAAATAAGAAAGGAAAACGTTACAAATGAAAATATGTTTATATTGTTATCTGTATAGTTATGTTTACTGGTGTTTATTATTTCTTTATGTGGACTTATGTTACTGTCTAGTGTCCTTTCATTTTACTTGAAATTAATTTAGTGCAGGCCAGATGTGTTAGCAGTGAATTCTCTCATTTTGTATTTATCTTTTCTTTTTTTTTTTTTTAAGAGTTTATTTATTTATTTGACAGACAGAGATCACAAGCAGGTAGAGAGGCAGGCAGAAAGAGAGGGGGAAGCAGGCTCCCCACTGAGCAGAGCGCCCAATGTGGGGCTCGATCCCAGGACCCCAGGACCATGACCTGAGCCCAAGGCAGAGGCTTTAACCCACTGAGCCACCCAGGCGCCCCATATTTATCTTTTTTGAAGGATAATTTTCCTGCCTGTAGAATTCTTTGTTGACTTTTTTTCTTCCAGCATTCTGAATATTGTAACACAGCCTTCTACTTTCACTGATTTCTGGTTAGAAATCAACTGACATCTTTACTGAAAATCCCTTACACAAAAGGAGTCCCTTCTGTTTTGCTTCTTTCAAGATTCTCTGTCTTGGGGTGCCTGGGTGGCTCAGTGGGTTAAAGCCTCTGCCTTTAGCTCGGGTCATGGTCCCAGGGTCCTGGGATCGAGCCCCATGTCCGGCTCTCTGCTCCATGGAGAGCCTGCTTCCCCCTCTCTCCCTGCCTGCCTCCTTTTCTACTTCTGATCTCTGTCTGTCAAATAAATAAATAAAATCTTAAAAAAAAAAAAAAAGATTCTCTGTCTTTTCATCAGTTTGACTATGACATATGTAGGCTTGGGTCTCTGATTTTATCCTACTTAGTGTTCTTTGAGCTTCTTGTATGTGCAGATTAATGTTCACCAAATTTGGGGAATTTTTTTTTTTACCACAAGAGAGAGAGTATGAGAGGGGGCAGAGGGAGAGGGAGAAGCAGGCTCCCCACTGAGCAGGAAGCCCAACGCAGGGCTCTGTCCCAGGACCCTGGGATCACAATCTGAGCAGAAGGCAGATGCTCAACCGACTGAGCCATCCGGGTGCCCCAACCATTATTTATTTGAATATTTTTTCTGCCTCTTTTCCCCCTCTCCTTCAGGGACTCCCATCATGCATACATTGGTATGCTCATTGTTCCACAAGTCTCTGAAGTTCTGTTCACTTTTTTCATTCTTTTTTGCTCTGTTTTCAGTCTAAATAATGTCATTTTATCTTTCTTCAAGTTACCAATTCTCTCTCTCTCTCTCTTTTCTTTGCCTGCTTATTTTAGTCTGTTTGGGCTTCACAGACAAAAGACTGGGTGGCTTATAGGCTGGATGTCTGATATCAGTGTGGCAGCATGTTCAGATGAAGGCTGTCTTCTGGGTCACAGACTTCTCACTGTCTTCTCACGTGGCAGAAGGAGCTAGGGATCTGTCTGGAGCTACTTTACTAAGGCATCACTTCCATTCATGAGGGTTTCACCTTCATGACTTAAGTATCTCCCAAAGGCCAGACTTCCTAATGTCATCCACTGGGCATTATGATTTTGACACATGAAAGTGGGGACGGAGAAGGAGACGCAAACATTCACACTCTACTGCTGCTCAATTTGCTCCTTCCTTTCAGGGAAACTCTCTAGTGAAATTTTTATTTCAGGTACTATATTTTTCAACTACAGAATTTCTATTTCGTGAGATGCCATTTTCATAATTTCCTTTAATTCTTTAGATGAGCTTTTTAGATCTTTGAATATACTTTTAATATTCATTTAATGTCTTCATTTGGTAAGTACAACTTCTTTGCTTCCTTAAGGACATGTTCCATTGACTTTTCTTTAACCATGGCCCATGCTTTCTTGTTTCTTTGTGTATCTTACAACTCTTCTTCAAAACACATATTTTAAATAAAATGATGCAGCAACTCTAAAAATCAGATTCTGCAGTTCCCAGGGTTTGTTGTTGCTGCTGCTGCTGTGCTGGGTTGTTTTTTTGTTTTTGGTTTTTTTTTTTGGTGACTTTTCTGGACTAACTCAGTAAAGTCTGTATTCTTTGTCATGTGCAGTCTTTGAAATATCTGCTTGATCGACATAGTAATTAATGACTGGACACAGATTTCCTTAAACATCTTAAACCAGCAAGTCTTCTAGCATTTGTGAAAAGATTTTTTTTTAAAGATTTTATTTATTTATTTGACAGAGAAAACAAGTAGGCAGAGAGGCAGGCAGAGAGTGGGGGTGGGGGGGAAGCAGGCTCCCTGCTGAGCAGAGATCCCAGGACCCTGAGATCATGATCTGAGGTGAAGGCAGAGGCTTAACCCACTGAGCCACCCAGGCGCCCCTGTCAAAAGATTTTTGTATGTGCTGGGCATACCTTCTCTTCCTAGTCTTAAGTAGGAGTTTACAACTCTTGCTTTCACAGAACCTCAAGGTAAGCCAAAGGTGAGAGCTGAGGGCCTTCTTAATTTGGGGCTTAGCTCTTGGTGGGAAAGAAAATAAAACCCAGTCAGTTCATTACACTTTGAGTGACATGTGAAGTGTTTAACAGTAGTGTTTATGTACTGTCATTCTCTCCCATATTAGCTATAGTTTATTATTAGCAGAATGAAAAGTTTGTTTCATGAACTTTCAGGTACAAATAAATAAAGGGGTTAAACAGTTGACAAGTATACAGATCTATACGGGAGGAAAACACCCCAGAGGAAATCTGTTTCTTCTGATGTAGAGCAAATCATAGGCAAATAAAATCTAACTTGAGACTTTTGGCTAATCAGCTAATCAGGATCTATAGTTTATTAGATCATAGAGTTAGTGATTATGAGTTTGAATTCTGGAGTCAAACTGCCTGAATTTGCATCTAGACTTTACCTTTATGAGAACTTGGACAATACATGGAAACTTTTCATGCCTCACTTTTCTTATTAGCACCTTCCTTAATGGGAGGATTCAGTCATTACATAACAAGGCCTTAGATCAGTACCTGACAAATATTATGCACTGTATGTATACAAAAGAAGAGAGAGTGGTTTCATGAATCCCTTTGTACCTAATGCCTGTGTTCAACAATGATCAGCCCCAGGATAATCATATTTCATTTGTAATCTTATCCTCTCTCATTAATTATTTTCAAGCATATACGTTATATAATTTCATTGATAAATACCTTGTCATATATCTATAACATGTTAAGTATACTACCATGGTTTCAGCTAAAAATCAGCAAAAAGCCTTAATATTATCAAATGTTGACTTGGTATTTGTTTCCCTGGTTGATTCATATGTTATGATTGGTTAATATTGTCTCCTAGGTCACTTTCAGGCTAGAATTTCCCACTTCCCTCTTTTTTTCTCCTTGTAGTAATTTGTTGAAGAAACCCACGTTATTTGTACTTTCTTTGTACTGTTATTTGTATTTATTTGTACTGTTGCCCAGTAGAGTAGCCACTAGCCACATATGGCTTTTGAGCACCTGAAATGTACCTAGTCCAAATTGGGATGCCCTGTAAACTTAAAAGGCGTGTCATGGGGCACGTGGGTGGCTCAGTGGGTTAAGTATCTGCCTTCTGCTCAGGTCATGATCTCAGGGTCCTGGGATCGAGCCCCACAACGGGCTCTCTGCACAGTGGGGAGCCTGCTTCCCCCTCTCTCTCTGCTTGCCTCTCTGCCTACTTGTGATCTCTCTGTCGAATAAAAAAAAAACTTAAAAAAATAAAAATAAAATGTGAGTCATATTTCAAAGTCTTAGTACAAAATATAGTGTTCATTAATAATTTTTACACTGATTGCATGTTGAGATGATAATATTGCGTATATATTAGGCTGAATAATATTAAAATTTTCATGTTTCCTTTTATTTTTTTTAACAATTTTTTTTTAAGATTTTATTTATCTATCTGACAGAGAGACAGAGATCACAAGAAGGCAGAGAGGCAGGCAGAGAGAGAGAGAGAGGGAGAAGTAGGCTCCCTGCCGAGCAGAGAGCCCGATGTGGGCCTCGATCCCAGGACCCTGAGATCATGACCTGAGCCGAAGGCAGAGGCTTAACCCGCTGAGCCACCCAGGTGCCCCTGTTTCCTTTTATTTTTAATGGGTCTGCTAGAAAACCTTGTTACATATGTGACTTGCAATACACTTCTATTGGACAGTACACTTCTGTTGATTTAGAATTTCATACAACATGGATTTTATTGATTGTTAAATAAGGGTTATTTAAGACATTTCTCTGTAGCCTATATTTCCAGTATATTGTTAGTTGGATCTGTGGGCTTAATCAGATTCTGATTTGATTCTTTTCAAAATGTTTTTGGCACATATCTGGTGTATACCCCCAGAAGGCACATAATGCCTAGTTGAGGCCTCTTTGGTATATTAGCAGTCACTGATGACCTTTTAATTCATTAGAGGTTATGGGCAAAATGATGATGTTCTAATTTTCTTTGTTCCTTTTCATGTATTAGCTGGAATCCTTCCATAAAGAGAAATCTCTCCTCACCAACTGTGTGATCACAGTTGATTACTATGCAAGCTATATATATTTTCCATAGGAGGAGGACAAAAGGTTAACTCTTTCTATTTATTTATCAGTTTCCAGGCATCGTCCAAAAATATTGAGTATTTTTATAGTAGTATATGGAATCATGAATTTAAATGTGTGTTTTTTGTTGTTGTTTTGTTTTTATTAAAGATTTTATTTATTTATGTGAGAGAGAATGAGTGAGAGAGAGCAGGAGAGAGGAGAAGGTCAAAGGGAGAAGCAGACTCCCCAAGGAGCTGGGAGCCCGATGCGGGACTCAATCCTGGAAGTCTGGGATCATGACCTGAGCCGAAGGCAGTCGCTCAACCAACTGAGCCACCCAGGCGCCCTAAATGTGTGTTTTTGAAACCCATTGTATTTATTATCCTCACTGATGTTCAAATTATCCCATTATTATTAAGTAGTGGGAGCCTCTTCAAGTTTCTCCTGCGTCTTAGATAATGATCTTAGTAGTCTTTGATAGCTGCCTTGCCTTTGGTATCACAGAATGTTCCAGGCCTTTGTTCCTTTTAGTGATAAGTAATACTTAGAGACCACATTCTAGCTTGCATAATGTTACCTTATTAGTTATTTTTTTAATTTCTAGACCTTTTCCATGAATGAAACCAGGAAATATATTTTATTTTCTTTCTTAAAACTAAAGTAATTCATGAGTTTATACTGATACTTCCAATTCAAATTTGGATCTATGGAGTTACTGCATCATCTCACCAATATCACATTCTATCTTCTTTCTGTCATGCCATATTTACTGGTTCTCAGTGGCATCAATATACCAATTTGATTTAGCTGACACTATGCACACAGCAGTTACAAAATAACATTTTCATCACTACCACCAATAGTATGATTATTTATTAAAAATAGTTTTTGCTTTTTGCTGTCCTTTTTCTTCTTGGGGTATATTTCACAACGGTTATACAGAAAATTGTTGTTTTAAAGTCACTTAAAATATTTCATCGTTGATGAATGTCTGTGCTTCAAACTGGTTTCATTTTCCTTTTAATTTTTAGGGATGACTTTACAATTTTAATTTTTTTCATAATACGTTGACATGGTCTACAAAACAGGAAATATTCAAAAGAGTCTAGCTTCTAATCCCAGTCCTCTGCACTCTCTCTGTTCCCTTCTTCTTCTTCTAACAGGTAACCACTAAAAAAATTTATGGCTTATTTTCGCATTTTTTTATACAAGCACATATATAATTCATATCCTGACCTAAGAAGTTCTCCAGAGTGCCCATGATTTCTTATTTTTTCTTGCTCAAAGACAGAGCTTACAATATTCTGTATCTACAATCTGAATGATAAACTGTATGTTTTATTAAGTCATATTCTGTAGTTTTGGACTGAGGAAGAGCAGATAGTATAGATAAGCCAGAGTTTTGAGGGAGAAAGGATGATTTGGGTAGAAACTACTAGCTGTTATCCGATGTTAGGACTTTCTAGGGAAGGAGGAAACCATGCTGTTTGATCCAGATAATACAGTAAGACCAATATTTCAAAATTAGAGAAAGCCAGATTTTAAGTAGTCTGAAAAGAAAATCTGCTTCAAATCAAACTCAGGAAATCAAATGGGCTTCCTCTTGTGGTTTTAAGTTCTTATCGCTGGAAAGATTCCCTCAGCCTCTGAGGGTTGAACTGGTTGACTTCAGTGGTCATTTGGTGATTCTGATTTCTGGAGTATTCCTCCAGTTTTACATGTATCATTCTGCCCAACAGGTCTCACTGTGTAGTCCCTGGGTGATCACAGTGTATTTATTTTAGGATCCCGCGATGTTTAAAGATGTGGCTATAGACTTCACGTTAGAAGAGTGGAGGTTGATGGACCCTTCACAAAGGAAAAGGAAACTACACAAGGATGTGATACTAGAGAATTATAGGAATCTTTTCTCCCTAGGTAAGAATAACTTCTGGTTCCCGTACCTACCCACTTGATCAGGTGTGCTGAAGATACAGAGCCTCTAAAGTACTGAACTGACCTGGGGTTAGAGTTTAGGCATTAAAATCTTATATTAGGGGGATATTGTTGGGATCATGCTATCCCTTGCTCTTAATTAAGTGGCCCACCCATTGTAGAGTAAGAAATACATATTTCATTGGCATCTTGGAGATTGTTGACATCACCCCAGATTTAAGACTGAAGTTTTTTCTGATCATTTTTATAAATGGGAGTTATCAGTACCTCCAGAAAGAAAGGAACAGATGTGTTCATTTTCTTTCTAAACTCAGATTATTCCCGTGATCTATAATCCCAGAAAACCTAGGATCATAGTGTTGGGCTCCTTTGTAATCATCTGTAACACCACCGTGCAATAGAATGTTCTGTGTCTGTGCTGTCCAGTATGACAGGCACTAGCCACTAGGGGCTGCTGAGAACTTGAAATCTGGCTAGTCCAATGGAATAACTGAATTTTAAATTTTATATAGTTTTAACTAATTTAAATTTAAATAGCCACCTGTGGCTTTGACAACTGCATTGGGCAGTGCATCTCTGGAACTTTGCATAATAACCACTCTGCACTGAAGATTAAGAGCTGAGACTAAATTTGGCAGTAGTTCTTACTCATAGACACAGTCAAGTCGTATTCATTTTTCTCTGAACAGGGCTCGCAGTTTCCAAACCAGACATGATATCTCATTTGGAGGCTGGAAAAGGACCATGGGTGGTAGTGAGAGAAATTGCAAGAACCCCCTACCCAGGTGAGTGCATAAGAACCAGGAGGACTGGATTTCTTTCAAGTTCATAGGTTATGGATGGAGCAGAACCTCTGAAATAATTTGGGCAGTATCCTTGCTCAAAACGATCTCTGAAGAAGGGAGTCTCTCCCTCCCTTGCTCGCTCTCTCCTTTTCCCTGTCCTGTTGCTGCTCCTCTCTACTTTTGATTCCCATCCTACTTTACTTTCTGGAGGACATGATCTTCGTAATTAGTCCTTCGTTCAGACATGCAGGAAGCACCCCTTTCGGTTCTGTCTCTTAAGTTAACTCTAACTTTACATTTTTCTCATTTGTTTAACCATTTTCTGACATCTCTTCCTTCATTAATTTTCCTGAAAACGCTTTCCTAAGGGTCCCCACTGGTTCCACTTAAGCCAGACCTACTTACTCATTATTTCACTTTCTTCCCCTGTAAGCCTGCTGCAATTCTGGGGCACGCTCCTCTTCTCCTCCAGGTTCTTTGCTAATTGAGAATACAAACAAGGAACCAGTGGAATGTCAAAATACAGTATTTATTTATGTATTTAATGAATATTTATTGGATATCTGTATTCTGCCTAGTGGGTTAGGTACTAGTTCTAGAGCAATGAGGTCAAGATGGACCAGGTCCCTGCCATCATGAAGATTAAATTTTGAGAAATTAACAAGCATAGAAATAAAAAAAGCTAAATAATGGTTGTAACAATCTTCAGTTATGAGATAAATTGGGGGATATAAAAGAGTGACTGGGATGGGGATGAGGGTGCCTTCCCCAAATGGTCAAGGAAGGCTTCTGAGGGGCGACATCTGCCTTGAAGATTCAGAAGCAACCAGCCAAGGGAAGGGGAAAAGAGAAGCATTCCAGGCAAAGGACTGGACACAGAAAAGAATGAGGGGTGTCTGGGTGGCTCAGTCGTTGGGTCTCTGCCTTCGGCTCAGGTCATGATCCCAGGGTCCTGGGATCGAGCCCCATGTCAGGTTCCCTGCTCAGCAAGAAGCCTGCTTTTCCCTCTCCCACTCCTCCTGCTTTTGTTCCCCCTCTTGCTGTGTCTCTCTCTGTCAAATAAATAAAATCTTTTTTAAAAAGTAAAGGAATGAAATGTGTTCTCAAAATGAAAAGGAGGCTGTTATGACTGAAGCCTAAGTAAGCAGGAGACTGGGTAGACAACCGCCTGCCTACTCAGAGCTTTGTAGGTGATGGTAACCATTTGGATTTTATTCAAAGCGAGCGTGAAGGCATTGATGGACTTCAATCAAGGATTTTTAGGAAATGACTCTGTGTGTGGAAATCGAGCTTGAGGACATTAAAGCAGGTAATGAGGTTGTTACGATAGTCTAGGCAGAGATTATAACTTGGGTTAAGCTAATAGTGGAGATGGAATCCAAGAAATGGATTTTAGTTCACTTGAGAATTTTATCATGATGCCATCGGTAACTCAGTAGGTGTTATACATATTCTTTTCATGTATCAATATTATAGATTTTTAAATCAAGTATAATTAGTTTTATATGAGTTTCAAGTGTACAATATAATGATTCAGTAATTCTGTTCATCACTCAGTGCTCATCAAGATAGATGTGCTCTTACTCTCCTTCACCTATTTCACCCATCCCCCACCTGCCTCCCCTCTGGTGACCACCAGTTTGTTCTCTGTATTCGAGAGTCTGGGGTTTTCTTTAATCTCTCTCTTTCATTGTTCATTGTTTTGTTTCCTGTATTAAACTTTGACTGACTTATTTCACTTAGCATAATACCCTCTAGGTCCATCTATGTTGTTGCAAATGGCAAGATTTCATTCTTTATCATGGCCAAGTAATATTCCATTGTATGTACACACCACATCTCTTTTATCCATTCTTCTGTCAGTGGATACTTGGGTGGCTTCCATAGCTTGACTATTGTAAAAAATGCTGCAGTAAACTCAGGGCTACATATATCTTTTCAAATTAGTGTTTTTGTTTTATTTGGGTACGTACGCAGTAGTGGAATGACTGGATCATATGATAATTGTTTTAAAGTTTTTGAGGAACCTACCTACTGTTTCCCACAGTGGCTGCACCAATTTACATTCCCACCAGTGGTGAATGAATTTTTTTTTCTTTTCTTTTTTTTTTTTTTTTTTAAGGGTTCCTTTTTCTTCACATCCTCAGCAACATTTCTTATTTGTGTGTTTTTTTATTTCAGCCTTTCTGGCATGTGTGAGGTGATATCTCATTGTGGTTTTAGTTTGCATTTTCCTGATGTGTAGTGATGTTGAGCATCTTACCATGTTTCCATCAGCCGTTCTGTATTTCTTCAGAAAAATGTCTTTTCCTCCCTTCTCCCCATTTTCAATTAAATTATTTGTTTTTTGGGTGTTGAGTTAAGTTCTTTATTTTGGATATTAAGCCCTTATCAGATATATCATTTACAATTATCTTCTCCCATTCAGTAGGTTGTCTTCTTGTTTTGTTGGTGATTTCCTTCACTATGCATAAAGTTTTTTAGTTTTGTGTGATCCCAATAGTTTAATTTTACCTCTGATTTCCTTGCCTGAGGAGATATATCTAGAAAAATGTTCTGTGCCCAGTGTCAAAGAAATCACTGCCTATGTTCTCTTCTAGGAATTTTATGGTTTGAGCTCTCACACTTAGGTGTTTAAACCATTTTGAGTTTATTTTTCTGCATGGTGTAAGAAAGTGGTCCAGTATCACTCTTTTGCATGTAGCTGCCCAGTTTTCCCAGCACTGTTTGTTGAAGGCACGGTCTTTTCCCCGTTGTATATTCTTGCATCCTTTGTTAATTGACCATATAAATATGGGTTTATTTCTGGACTCTCTGTTCTATCCTGTTCCATTGATCTATGTCTGTTTTTGTGTCAATATTATACTGTTTTGATTACTGACACATTATATCAGGAAATCTGAGACTGAAACCCCCAGCTTTGTTCTTCCCCCGCCCCCTTTTTTTTTTTTGAAAGCAGTTGGTGATCATAACCTGAGCCAAAATCAAGAGGCGGATGCTTAACCAAATGAGCCACCCAGGAGCCCTTGTTTTTTTTTTTTTAAGATTGCTTTGGCTATGTGGGGTCTTCTCTAGTTCCATACACATTTTGGGATGGTGTGTTCTAATTCTATGAAATATGTTGTTGGTATTTTGATAGGAATTACATTGAATATGTATATTCCTTTGGGTAGTATGGACATGTTAACAGTACTGGTTCTTCTAGTCCATAAGCACGGAATACTTTCCCATTTGTTTGTGTCATCTTCAGTCCTTTTCATTAACATTGAGTGTTGGTAATATTACCTATTTTTTAAGCATCTGCCTTTGGCTCAGGTCATGATCCCAGGATTCCGGGATCCAGTCCTACATCGGGCTCCTTGCTCAGAGGGAAGCCTGCTTCTCCCTCTGCTGCTTCTCCCTCTGCTTGTGCACTCTCTCCCCCTCTCTCTGACAATTAAATAAAATCTTTTAAAAAATAAAAATAATTTAAAAAAAGAAAATATGTATTTTTAAAAGAGTAAATGAAAAGTGACATTAGATAGTTTTAGATGACTCTTTAGAGAAAATACCCCTCACCACCATGAAGAGGGAAAGAGAAATGGGGCAGTAGCTACAGGAAAGTAAGGAATGAAGAACAAAACTCTTTTGTCTTATATTAGAGATGGGAGTTTTTATGGCATATTTGAGTGCTAATAAGAATAATGCCGTAGTGGAGAGGGAGAAATTGATGTTGCAAGACCAAGATGGGACTCAGTGAAGAACGAAAAACTAAAGTGTGTGAGAAGGTTAAAGGAAATAAACTCAAGAAAGGAAAAGGAGGGATTTACCATTGATAGGCAGAGAGGCCACCTCTTCTGCTGTAACACTTGGAAGGATGGAGAAGGCAGGTGCAGATGATAGGTCAACCCATGATAGGAAGATCAAAGCATTCTATTATAATAGATTCTGAATTGAAAGAAAAATATGAAGTAAGACCATCATCTTATAGTGAGGAGAAAAGAAAGAGCTGTAAGAGAGGGCAAGATAGATATTTTTAAGATACATTGATTTCGGGGCACCTGGGTGGCTCAGTGGGTTAAAGCCTCTGACTTCAGCTCAGGTCATGATCCCAGGGTCCTGGGATCGAGCCCCGCATTGGGTTCTCTGCTCCTCGGGGAGCCTGCTTCCTCCTCTCTCTGCCTGCCTCTCTGCGTGCTTGTGATCTTTGTCTGTCAAATAAATAAATAAAAAATCTTTAAAAAAAAAAAAAAGCTATATTGATTTCTTTAGGGAAGCCATGTTGGCCTGATGCTTTTATTATGGAAGGTGTTTATAGCTTTTATTCCTTCTGTAGTTATAGGAATATTGATATGTCTTACTTCTTTTTGCTTCAGTTTAGTATGTTATGGTTATCTGGCAATGGATCCATTTTATCTAAAATTTAAATTTATTGGCATACTATCCTCTCTTTTAAACGTCAGTATGGATCTGAAGTGATTTCTTCCTTTTCATTCCTGACATTGATTTTTTGTTTCTTTGTTTTCTCTATTTTATCTTACTCAGTCTTGCCTAGGGTTTATCAATCTTATTTGGCTTTTAAAGAATCTTTTTTGTATGTTTGACTTCTGTTATCATTACTTTCTTCTCTTTATTGTTTTTAACCTTTTAGCATTTAATTGGCTGATCTTTTCTAAGTTCTGAGTTGGATACTTGTATCATTGATTTTCAGCCATTCTTTTTTTATAACTTATTTAAAGCTACCTAGATTGCATCACACCCCATAAAAGACCCCCCAAAAAAAAATTTAACAAGCAAAAACCCCTACATCACACCTTTTTTTAAAGTAGCAATTTCATAATTACTGAATTCAAAGCATTTGATAATTTCCATTGTGATGTCTTAGTCCTTCAAGTTATTTAGAAGTATTTTTCTTAATGTTGTACCATCTGGGGATTTTCTAGTAATCTTGCTACCTTAATTTTTCCTGTGGCCAGAGATGCTGTGTATGAATTCAGTCTTTACAAATATATTAAAATTTTCTTCACCACATGGACAATTTTGAGAACGGTTTGTGTGCACTTGGAAAATGTGTAGTCTATAGGTATTGAGCGCAGTTTTAGATACAAGTTTTTGTTTTAAATTTTATTCATTTGTTTATTTGAGGGAGCACGCAAATGGGGAGAAGCAGAGGGCGGAGGGAGGAAAAGGTGGGAAGAATCTCAAGCAGACTCTGCGCCAAGTGTGGCTCCTAATCAGTCTCACGACCCTGACATTAGGACCTGAGCTGACACCGAGAGTCAGAGGCTTGGCTGCCTCAGCCACGCAGGCACCCCAGCGATATCAAATTGTTTATGTTGCTAAAATCTATGTACTTACGAATTGTCAGCTTTTTCTGTCGGGTACTGAGAGAGATTTTTAATGTTTCCTCGTAAGACTGTAGATTTCTCTGTTTCTTATTTTAGTTACTTTAATTTTGGGTTTGTGTATTTTATGGCTGTGTTATTAGGCAAATACAAAGTTACAACTGTTCTTTCAGTTAAATTGGACCTTTTATTCTTCTGAAGTGTCTTCTCTATCTCCATAATGGTTTTTGCCTTAAAGTCTATTTTGCCTCATACTCACATCACCATTGCATCTTTCTTTCGGTTATTGTGTATATGGTGCCTCACTTTAATTCTTTCACTGTTATCTTTTCTATATCCTTGTATTTTGTTTCTCTTATAAGTAGCATATTAGATTTTTGTTTTAACCAGATTTTGTTTGTAAGGCAGATGGTACAAAATTACCTCTAAATAACCTGAGGGAGTGTCCGTATCTTTTGGAGTATTTAGTTTATATTTACATAATACAGTTATATAGTGTTTAAATCTGTCAACTGACTGGGAAAGTGTCTTTCCTGTTCTATAGTCTCTTTTTCCCCATTTATGCCTTCAGGTTTACTAACTTTTATTTTTCTGTTTCCTCCTCGAATCCCTTGGTAATTATAAATTTCTAGAATTATTTGTGTGATGGTTAACTTTGAGATTAAGACATGCATCATTGTTTCATCTTAGATTTTCTCTCTTAGATTAAATTTTCTCTCTCACCAAACAACACAGGCATCTTAGAATAACTTATTTAACCTAATTTATATGTTGTTCAAATTATGTATTTTAATTCAAGGGGCGCCTGGGTGGCTCAGGGGGTTGAGGCCTCTGCCTTCAGCTCAGGTCATGATCCCGGGGTTCTGGGATCGAGCCCCGCATCGGGCTCTCTGCTCAGCGGGGAGCCTGCTTCCTCCTCTCTCTCTGCCTGCCTCTCTGCCTACTTGTGATCTGTCTGTCAAATAAATAAAATTTTAAAAAAATCTTTAAAAAAATTATGTATTTTAATCCTATTTATATGTCAAATCTCATAAGACTATGTTCTAGGCAGTCAGTATTCATTTAGATTTACCTGTATTTTTG
The DNA here is from genome assembly GCF_002288905.1 of Enhydra lutris kenyoni. NCBI lineage: Eukaryota > Metazoa > Chordata > Mammalia > Carnivora > Mustelidae > Enhydra > Enhydra lutris. The sequence goes on from NW_019154193.1 coordinate 64,049, forward strand.
CCTATACTTTCTCTTTTTATTTTTCTTCATTTCTAACCTTGTGCTTGGGATGGTTTTTCTTCTGTTTAAAGAATACCCTCTAGGGGCGCCTGGGTGGCTCGGTGGGTTAGGCCGCTGCCTTCGGCTCGGATCATGATCTCAGGGTCCTGGGATCGAGCCCCGCATCGGGCTCTCTGCTCGGCGGGGAGCCTGCTTCCTCCTCTCTCTCTGCCTGCCTCTCTGCCTCCTTGTGATCTCTGTCTGTCAAATAAATAAATTTAAAAAAAAATTATTTAAAAAAAATAAAAATAAAAAAATAAAGAATACCCTCTAATATTTAATTTTATTCACACCTGTCAGTATCATATTCCCTCCATTTTTCTTTTTATCTTCATTTAATCTTCATTTTTGGATAATATTTTTGGTAAGTTTAGACTTTTAGGTTTGTATTAAATTCTTTCAGCATTGTGAAGGTATCATTCCATTTTTTTCTGTCTTATACCTGTCGACAAGTCAACCATCTGTTTCATTCAGGACTCGGCAAACTTTTTCTGTAAAAGGTAAGACAGTAGATATTTTAGGCATTTGGGGAACATGATAGCTCTGTTGCAACTACACCATTTAGCAGTTGAAAGCACAAAAGCACCCAAAGACAAAGTGTTAACCAAAGAATGTGGTTATAGTCCACTAAAATCTTATTTATGGACACTGAAATTTGAAATTCATATAATTTTAATGTGTCATAATATATTTCCTATGTATTTCTCCTACATGGGATTCTCCTCCATTTGGCTTCTAATATCTGTGACTTGCTATTTTTTTAATCTGTTTTGGAAAATGCTTTGGTGTTAATGTCTTTGAATTTGATTTCATCTCATTCTGTCCCACTCACCTTTCTAGTCTTCTGGGACATCTGTGATCAACCTTTTCACTCTATCCTATATGTCTCTATAATGTTTTTTTTAATAATTTTTTCAAGTTTTTCATCATTCTACTTCAGTATGCACATTGTCTACTGACCTATTTTCCATTTTGTTAACATGCTCATGTGTCATATCTACTGGGCTTTTAGTCTTTGAGTTCTTATATTCCAGTTCTAGAATTGCCAGTTGATTCTTACTTTAAACTTTCCAATTATTTGGTGAAATAAAGGGTCTTGTCTTATTTTCCTTAATGTACAAATCATGATTATTTTAAGTTTATGTCTGAAACCTCAACTGTCTGGATACCTTTCTGTTTGTATTATCTGTTTTTTTTTTCTTTTGGCTTTTTTCTTTTTTCTCTCTCTCTTTTTTTTTAAATATTTATTTGAGAGAGAAAGAAAATGGGGGTGGGGAGGGAGAGAAAGAAACTTAAGCAGACTCTTTGGCTCAGCAAAGAGCCCAGTGCAGGGCTTGATCTCACAATCCTCCAAGCCGAAACCAGGAGTTGGACACTCACCAGCTGCACCAACCAGGTGCCCCTCTCTTGACTTTTTTGTAATGAGACTTTTATCTTCTTATATGTTTATTATTTTTCATTGTCAAGCATTGATATGAGAACCTGTAAAAATAGTTTGAGGTTCTGGATTGTGTAACCTTTTTCCATGGAGAATTGTTTGCTTTCGTGGGCTGCTAGGGTAAAGGCTGTAACCATCCCCAGTTAAATTAGACATTTAAGTGAACTGGGTTCTAGGGTTCTCCTCTTTGGTGTCTTTGAATTCAAATCTTTGTCCTTTTTTTTTTTTTAAGGTTTTATTTTTAAGTAATCTCTGCACCCAACATGGGGCTCAAACTTACAACCCTGAGATCAAGAGTTGCATGGTCTACCAACTGAGCCAGCCAGGCGCCCCTCAAATCTTGGTCTTTTAAAAAAAGGTTACACTGTGGGATGGTCGTCTTAAAACTTGCTTGTATATACAATTTAAAATTTTACTCTTTTTGAAAAGGATTTATTTATCTGAGAGAGACCGAACATGCATGCACACACATGTGGTGGGAGGGGCAGAGGGAGAGAATCCTCAGGCAGACCCTCTGCTGAGTGTGGAGCCCAGTGCAAGGCTCAGTCTCACAACCCATGAGATCATGACCTGAGCCAAAACCAAGAGTTGGACACTCACCAACTGAGCCACCCACGTGCCCCAATATTTTACCTTTTTTTTTTTTTTTAAGATTTATTTGAGAGTGAGCACAAGCAGAAGTGGGAGAGGGAGAGAGAATCTAAAGGAAACTCCACACAGCACAGAGCCCAACCCGGGGCTCGATCTCACAACTCTGAGATCACAACCTGAGCTGAAATTAAGAGCTGGACACTTAACTAACTGTGCCACCCAGGCTCCCCAATAGTTTACTTTTAGAACAGTTTTATACTTTCTGTTTTTTTAAGTAGGCTCCACATGGAGTGCAACATGGGGATTGAACTCACAACCCTGAGAAAAGCCGAGCTGAGATCAAGAGTCAGACACTCAACTGACTGAGCCACTCAGGCGCTCTGTACTTTTATACTTCTTTTAAATTTCTAATTAATTTTCAGGCAATTATTTCTAAATGTTTAAAAACAAATTAGATCAAAACCTTTTGTGGATAGTGGAATGCTTCATGGCTTTAAAATTCAGTGTGTAAGTAGTATTTATCCATTTTTTTTGACAGACTTAGCAGGATCTTAAGACATAAGGAGGTTGCAAAACTACCCTTGATAATTATTATCACTATTTGAAATATTAATAACTGTAAACATTAATTTTCACTAATTTACTGTTCAGCCTACTTTCTGAAAAAACAAAGTGTTGTTTTCCATTAACGTGTTATTAAAAACTACATTAAAAGATTTGAATAAGCTACTCTGACACGGAAATTTGAGAAAGCCCTAATTTTTTTTTTTTTTTTTTTTTAAAGATTTTATTTATTTATTTGTCAGAGAGAGAGCGAGCACAGGCAGACAGAATGGCAGGCAGAGGCAGAGGGAGAAGCAGGCTCCCTGACGAGCAAGGAGCCCGATGCGGGACTCGATCCCAGGACACCGGGATCATGACCTGAGCCGAAGGCAGCTGCTCAACCAACTGAGCCACCCAAGCGTCCCAAGAAAGCCCTAATTTTAAAAGGTAGCAAACGAGTGAGAACAAATAGAAAGTATAGTTGGGAGCAATGTCTGGTTTGTAGAGTAAATGGGAATCAAAAAAATAATCACAACCTATGACAAATGGTCTGGGGAAAAAAAGTTTATTATAAAGGGAATGAAAAGAGAAGTATTTAAGATACTTAGATTCTAGGAGGGTTACCATGAATGAATTTTTTTTGTTGGGGTAAAGTGAATTTGCTGCTTTGGTTCTTTGCTCAACTAGCCTCCTTCAAACATGTCTTCTCTAAAAGAAGGCCAGTTTGCAAGCAGTTAAAATTTTATATTCATTATCAGCTAGGGTTTCCATTTGTTTTTTCTTGTTTACTGAGATCTTCCTAACTTCAGAAATAGGAGTCATTTGATTTATCTTTTTCTTCCCCCAGAGTTGGAGACCAAACCTGCAACCACGAATGCTGTATCAACAGAGGATGTTTCTGAAGATGTATCACAAGAGACCGTAATAGATAAACTCACAGAGAATGGTCTATGGAACTCCAGAATGGGAGGATTATGGAAACGGAATGAAAGGATATTTAGATTGCAAAATAGTCAGGAAAATCATTTGAATCAAAAAATAGATGGGGGCACCTGGGTGGCTCAGTGGGTTAAGCCGCTGCCTTCGGCTCAGGTCATGATCTCAGGGTCCTGGGATCGAGCCCCGCATCAGGCTCTCTGCTCAGCAGGGAGCCTGCTTCCTCCTCTCTCTCTACCTGCCTCTCTGCCTGCTTGTGATCTCTCTCTGTCAAATAAATAAATAAAATCTTTAAAAAAAAAATAGTTACTCACAAGAAAATTCCCTCTGGTCAAAGAAGATTTAGATTTGGATCTTTTCTTTTTCCTGAAGCAGGCATTATCACAGAAGAACCCCAGAGCAAATGCCAAACACATGAGAATTTCACTGGGAATTTAGATTTGATTACAGATACCCATCTGGAGAAGAAACTTTGCAAGGATACAGAAGGCGGCAAAGCCATAAGGCCTACTTCAGAACTTACCTTGGGACAAAAATAAAATAATAAAGAAAAGCCCTATAAATGTAGTACATGTGAAAAGTCCTTTCATTGTAGGTCATTACTCATTCAACATCAGAGAACTCACACTAAAGAAAAACCTTACGAATGTAATGAATGTGGGAAAATGTTTAGCCAGCCTTCATATCTCAGTCAACATAAAAAAATTCACACAGGAGAAAAACCCTATAAATGTAATGAATGTGGGAAAGCATTCATTAAGTATTCATACCTTACCGTACACCACAGAATGCATACAGGAGAGAAACCTTATAAATGTAATGAATGTGGAAAGGCCTTCATGCGTTCTTCATCCCTAATTGTACATCAGAGGATTCATACTAGAGAGAAACCATATAAATGCACTGACTGCGAGAGGGCATTTGCCAAAATGGTAAATCTCAAAGAGCATCAGAAAATTCATACTGGAGTGAAACCTTATAAATGCTGTGATTGTGAAAAATCGTTCAGGACTAAGTCATATCTTACTGTACATCAAAGGACCCATACTGGAGAAAAACCATATAAGTGTAATGATTGTGAGAAAGCTTTCACTAATACAACTTACTGTATAAAAAAGAAGAAGGCACACTGGGAAAAAAACCTATAAATGTAATGAGTGTGGGAAGGTTTTCAGAAGGAACTCAGGCTTTAAGACCCATCAAAGAACACATACTGGAGTGAAACCATTTAAGTGTAATGACTGTGGGAAAGCATTTAGCCACATGGTACATGTCACAGAACATCAGAAAATCCATAGCAGAGAGGAAACCCTATAAATGTGATGTCTGTGGAAAAGCCTTTAGGAGTAGTTCATACCTTACAGTGCATAGGCTAACACATACTGGAGAAAAACCCTATACATGTAAGGAATGTGGAAAAGGTTGTATCACTCCATGGCGGCTAACTCGCCATCAGAGAATTCATACTGGGGAAAGGCCCTATAAATGTGAAGAATGTGGAAAGGCCTTCAGAACCAACTCAGACCTTACTGTACATCTGAGGGTGCACACTGGAGAAAAACCCTATAAATGTAATGAATGTGGGAAAGCCTTCAGAACCAACTCAGACCTTACTGTACATCTGAGGAAGCATACTGGAGAAAAACCCTATAAATGTAATGAGTGTGGGAAAGCCTTTAGGAGTAGCTCCAGCCTTACTGTACATCAAAGAATCCATCAAAGAGATACTCAGCTAATATAAAGATTAATAAAGCATTCATCCAGATGCCAACACCACAAGAAAAATCAAACTGTGTCTTTTATCGACAATTCACCAGAGAAAATATACACTTAAGAGATACTTTAGAGGGGGTGTCTGGGTGGCTCAGTTGGTTAAGCATCTACCTTCACTCAGGTCATGATTCCAGGGTCCGGGGATCGAGCCCCACATCGGGCTCCATGCTCAGTGGGGAGTCTGCTTCTCCCTCTGCCCCTCCCCCTGCTCTTGCTGTCTCTCTCATGCTCTCTCTCAAATAAAAGTCTTTTAAAAAGAGAGAGATACTTTAGAAACATAAGAATGTGGTAAAGCAGGGACGCCTGGGTGGCTCAGTTGGTTAAGCAGCTGCCTTCGGCTCAGGTCGTGATCCCGGCGTCCTGGGATCGAGTCCCACATCCGGCTCCTTGCTCGGCGGGGAGCCTGCTTCTCCCTCTGCCTCTGCCTGCCATTCTGTCTGCCTGTGCTCGCTCGCTCTCCCTCTCTCTCTGACAAATAAATAAAAATAAAAATCTTAAAAAAAAAAAGAATACAAAATATTAAAAAAAAAAAAAAAAGAATGTGGTAAAGCATACCGTCATATTAAATCTTAGAAGGTCTAAGGAAATTCACAACAGAGAAAAATAATGGGCAAATGAAAATATTCATCCAGATTTCATACTTTACTCAACAAATCATCTTCAGTGAATTGCTTGTATATTTTTTGCCTATTTTTGTATTGGTTTGTCTTTCTTACAGATCTGGAGGTGCTCTTTAAAAATGTTTGAAATAGGGGCGCCTGGGTGGCTCAGTGGGTTAAAGCCTCTGCCTTCAGCTCAGGTCATGATCCCGGAGTCCTGGGATCGAGCCCCGCATCGGGCTCTCTGCTCAGCGGGGAGCCCGCTTCCCTATCTCTCTCCCCCCCTGTCTCTCTTCTTATTTTTGTTCTCTCTCTCAAAAAAAAAAAAAAAAAAAAAAAAAAAATGTTTGAAATAGGGCACCTGGGTGGCTCAGTGGGTTAAGCCGCTGCCTTCGGCTCAGGTCATGATCTCAGAGTTCTGGGATCGAGCCCCGCATCGGGCTCTCTGCTCAGCGGGGAGCCTGCTTCCTCCTCTCTCTCTGCCTGCCTCTCTGCCTGCTTGTGATCTCTCTGTCAAATAAATAAATAAAATCTTTTTAAAAAAAAAAAGTTTGAAATATTAATCCTTTCTCATGTGTGTTGCAAATTTTTTTAATCTAGTGATTGTCTATGCTTTTTTATATAGTAAAAGAACTTAACATTTTAATTTTTCGCAGTAAGATATTTATATATTCTCCTTTTTAGATTGTTACTTTACTCTTTTAAAAAGTTAAAAAGTTCTGGGGCGCCTGGGTGGCTCAGTGGGTTAAGGCCTCTGCCTTCAGCTCAGGTCATGATTCCAGGGTCCTGGGATCGAGCCCCACATCGGGCTCTCTGCTCAGCGGGGAGCCTGCTTCCTTCTCTCTCTGCCTGCCTCTCTGCCTACTTGTGATCTGTCTGTCAAATAAATAAATAAAATCTTTAAAAAAAAAAAAAGTTAAAAAGTTCTCCTTAATCCCTAATTTATACAATAGTCTCCTAAATTTGTTTTCTAAGATTTTGATTATTTTTTACATTAAAGTCTTTAATCCATCTGGACTAGATGGCTAGTCATAGAAGAGTAAATGGCGATTAATCTCTGAAAATGTTAATGAATCTAAGAAGTACTCAGGGAAATGTGAATTAAAACAAACAATGAGCTGTCACTTTGACTTTGTGAAGTTGGCAAAAATTAAGAGATCTTTTGCTAGTGGGTTTTGGGAAACCATCTACTTTTACAAAAAGGTTATATATCAACTTATATTTCCACCAGCAATTCAGCAATATATAAGTTTTTCAATAAATTTTTAAAATAAAAATACTTTGACCTAGCAGTCTCATGTTGGGAATCTGCCCCCACAGAAGTAACATCATCAATGCATAAAAATACAATTAAGGAGTTTTGTTGAACTATTGTTTGTAGAGGCAAAGTAGAAAACAAAGTGGAGACAAAGTGAATGACCATTAATGGGGGAATGGTTGAATAAATGGTGATATAACCATTCTGTGGAACAGCATGAGAGTGATTTTTAAAATTCGTTATATCTACACTAGTTGATCTCAAGGTATTTCCACAATTTTAATAACTAATTTATTACAGAGCTTTATGTGTAAGGGATTTCATGTTTGTTAATGATCACACCCATTTATGTATATATGTGTATGTGATGAGCATGGAAACAAGTATATATACTAGAAGAATAAATACCAGGCTGTTATTATTGAAGGGAAGGAAAAGAGAAGAGAGAAGTACGGGAAAGGAGTGGAATTTTTATATAAGTGCAGCATGTATGGTATAAAACTCAATGTAAAACTGTATTTGTGTAAACTTTTTAGAACCATGAATGAAAGGATGGTCTCCAAAAAGGTAACGATTGTTTTAGAGTTGGTGGAGTATCCAGTATTTTTTTTTGTTTGACTTGTGCACTTTTCTGTATTTCATAGGTTTTCTTTCCAGTGAGCATGTAATATTTACATAAACATTCCTGTTTATGTTTTTCCAACCTCTTTTACTTGTGGAGGTAATTTACTGGACATCTGTTATATACCAAGAATTACCCTAATACATTGGCAGGGTAGGGCAGTCATGGATCTGAGAAAATAGGAATTGGTTCTGATGCTGCCTAGGTTCCAAAGAAGTTACCCACCACCTCATTCCCCCCACTCTCTTGGTTTCATTTGGAGGAGGTAGTAATTTCAGACAAAAAACCTATCCAACAGTATCTGGAACTTGTGTCCAGACTGTAGACTAGAAGTCTGCAAGCCTCAAGAGAAGTTCTGTTTTGAACATGGCACTGAGGAAAAGGTCACAATGGTGAAAAGTTCCACCTACAGTCTCAACAGAACGTTGTCTGATGGATTAGAGAAAGGAGAAACTGCCAACAATACCTAGGTCCATAAATGAAGTCTTGTTAGTCTGGAATTACTAAGAGTCCTGGAACAAAAATGAGAAACTAGAGGCTACAACACTGATACCAGAAGACCCTAAGAGACCATGGACCTGATTTCCAAAAAAGTATGATGAACTTCGGTGGAGCCTGAAGAAAAGAATCCAGTGCCCCTCCCACAATGTTAAAACATGTATCTATTTGGATTGACAAATGATAAATGTTCTCCCCCATTACAAGTGAGTAATTTGACCCTGTTTAAAATGACCATTTCTGATTGACTTTTAATAGTGGAACTTGAGAATGACTGCCAAGAAACATACCTCCTCTGGATGTAATATACCAGCTTCTGATTGAAAGTTTGAGAGTTAAACCTTGAAATACTACCCTTAAAAGACCGTGCTGTTAAAGGGTTGACATAACTTGATGCCTACTCTGTTGGCTGTTCCTTTCTACCTCCTAACCCTCACCACACATAAAACCCTCTTTCTTGCCTTAGAGCCAACCATTTCAAGAAGAGGAGCATGGTCAGCGGGTTCCAATGACAACTGAAGAGTGTCCATAGGGTTAGAGGATGGAGATGGCACAGGCCACCTTTACTAGAGCAATGGAGAGAAAAGGTGACAAAGCCTAATTCTAGTGTATGGCAGTATCTCATTATAGGTTTAATTTATATTTCCTTTGTGGCTAATGAGGTTGAATCTCCTTTTAGGTGCTTATTGGCTCTTAAAATATTCTCTTTTGAAAAGTGCCTTTTCGAGACTTTTGCCCATGTTTTTAAACTTGGAAATTCTTTGTTCACTTGTAGGTTTTTTTCTATATTCTAGGTGCAAGGTACTTTTTAGATACTTGTGTTACAAACTTCATCTCTTCATCTCCAGCTTGCCTTGATGTCATTTGATGAATAGAAGACTTTAGTTTTAATGAACAACTAATCAATCTCTTATGATTAGTGTTTTTTTGTGCCCAGTTTAAGAAATTTTTTTCCTGATCCAACGTCATAAAGGTGCTTTCCCACATTCTCTTCTGCATGTCTACTGTTTTACTTTTCACTTTTAGGTCTACAGTCCATCTGAAATTCATTTTTATGTGTGGTGTGGGGTAGAGGTCAAATTAATATTTTCCATACAAATATGCAATTTATTCGACATCATTTAATTGAAGAGGCCACCTTCTCCCCTCCCCCTTGTGTTGTAGTGATATTCTTATGATAAATCAGATGATCATATATGGGGGTCTATTTCTAAATTATCTATTCTGTTACTCCACTGAACACCAAATGTTCTCAGGGTAAACAGTCTCGACATCTGGTAATATATGTCTTCTAATTTTGTTCTTGTTCAAAATTGCCACTGCAATTCTAGGTCCTTGGCATTTTCATATACATCTTTGAATGATTTTTTTCAACTGTTTCACACTGAAAAGTTGAGATTTTAATGGGCATTACATCAAGTATATAATTTCAGAAGAAGGGACACTTTAACAATATTGAGACTTCTAGTCTATGGGCATGTTACACCTTTTCATTTATGTACATCTTTTTATCAGCAATTTTTGTATTTTTTCAGTGTAGAAAATTTGAACATTTTTATTTGGTCCTATGTACTTAGTGTTTTGATGTTATAAATGCTACTAATTTAGTTTACAGATTCCTGCCGATTTATATCAAATATATACAGTTGATCCTTGAGCAACACGGATTTGAAGTGTGCAGGTCCACTTATACACGGATTTTTTTTTCAACAAATATGTCGGAAAAAAAATTTTTTTTAATTTTTGTTTTAAAGATTTATTTATTTATTTGACAGACAGAAATCACAAGTAGGCAGAGAGGCAGGCAGAGCGGGGTGGGGGGAAGCAGGCTCCCCGCTGAGGAGAGAGCCCGATGTGGGGCTCGATCCCAGAACCCTGGGATCATGACCTGAGCCGAAGGCAGAGGTTTTAACCCACTGAACCACCCAGGCGCCCCAGAAAAAAAATTTTTTTAAAGATTTTATTTATTTATTTGACAGAGATCACAAGCAGGCTGAGAGGCAGGCAGAGAGAGAGAGAGGTGGAAGCAGGCTCCCCACTGAGCAGAGAGCCCGATGCGGGGCTCGATCCCGGGATCCTGGGATCATGACCTGAGCCAAAGGCAGAGGCTTTAACCCACTGAGCCACCCAGGCGCCCCCGGAAATTTTTTTTTAAGATTCGCAACAATTTGAAAAACAGGTGAACCACGTAGGCTAGAAATACTGAAAATTTAAGCTAAGTGTATATGAATGCACAAAACATATGTAGAAAATAGTCAATTTTGTCAGTACCATAAAATATACACAAATCTATTATACAAAGTTAAAATTTATCAAAATTTACACAAGCAGACCATACACGACATCATTTGCACTTGAGACAAATGTAAACAGATGCAGCAATAAGTGATAATTGTATAAAATTAACTCTAGTACCTCCTGCACTTATATAATAATTTTGTAGCCACCTGATCTTATGCCTTAAGCTCAAGTGTTGTATCCACTTAAAATGCTACGTGACACTGTCACTGAGCAGTTCATCTCTGATAAATTGTATATTGTGGTAAAAAGTCATCTCTCACACGTGTTCTTCATTGTGTTTAGCGAAATACTGTAAACCTCAAATGGGACCCATATAAAGTGCCACTAATGATGCTAGAAGTGCTTTGTTTTTTTGGTGTCTTTTTTTCTTTCATCACCTAAAATAAAACGACATTGCTGGCATTGGCTTCCATAGTTCTTATTAAAATTCAATTATACATTCTTTTTTTTAAAGATTTTATTTATTTATTGGACGGACACAGCAAGAGAGGGAACAAAAGCAGTGGAAGTGGGAGAAGGAGAAGCAGGCTTCCTGCAGAGCAGAGAGCCTGATGCAGGGCTGTATCCCAGGACCCTGGGATCATGACCTGAGCCTAAGGCAGACCCTGAACGACTGATCCACCCAGATGGTCCTAAAAGTCAACTATACATTCTGTTCTTGTTTTTATCTTTCTATAGCTGCTTTTAAGATTTTTATCTTTGCCCTTGGTTTTTATAAGTATTTTTAAGAACATTTTTTTTTAATAAACTCTACACCCAACATGGGTGTATTTTAAGTAAACTCTACACCCAACTCATGACCCCAAGATCAAGAGTTGCATGCTCTACTGACTGAGCCAGCTAGGTGCCCCATTTTTATGTTTTGAAGGGATGTACTAGGTGTGAAGGTCTTTTGGATTTATGTTTACATCCTATTTACAGTTTTTAGAGCTTCTTGAGACTGTACTATGACGTCTTTCAGCAGTATGAGGAAATTCTCAGCCAGTGTTTCCTTAAATATTGTTTCTGCCCCATTTTCTCTCTCCCTCATTCTAGGATTCCAACTGTATATAAATTAGACCTTTCACATGTTCCAGATACCTTTTAAGGTTTTCTTTATTTCCTAACCTTTTTTTCTCTCTGTGCATCAATCTGGATACTTTCCACGGACTTGCTTTTCCATTAACTAATATCTCTTCTGCTATTTTTATTTTGTTTTTATTTTTTTATTCTTATTTAAATTCAAGTAATACATAGTGTATCATTAGTTTCAAAAATAGAGCTCAGTGGTGCATCAGTTCCATATAACACACAGTGCCCATTACATCACATACCCTTTTTAATGTCTGTCCATCACCCAGTTACCACATCTCCCCACCTACCTCGGATAGAGCAAATCTCAGTTTGTTTGCTATAGTTAAAAGTCTCTTATGATTTGTCTCCCTCTCTGATTTCGTCTTACTTTACTTTTCCTCCCTTCCCCTATGATCCTGTTTTGTTTCTTAAATTCCACATATGAGCGAAATCATATGGTAATTGTCTTTCTCGGATGGGCTTACTTTGCTTAGCATAATACGCTCTAGTTCCATCCACGTCATTGCAAATGGTAAGATTTCAATTTTTCAATGACTGAGCAATATTCCATTGTATTATTCTGCTGCTTTTACTCTTCCATTAAACCCATCTCTTAAATTCTTAATGAGATTTTTTGTTTCTGGAATTTTTTTCTGTCTTTATATGGATTCTAGGTATCTGCTGAAAATTCTCCGACCTTTTCTCAAATTTCTTAAATCTATTAAAAATACTTAAAGTCCCTGACTATTAACTGCAGTAGTTGAATCCCTTCTGGTCTGCCCCTATGTCTGTTGTTTTTCCTGCTATATGGTCAGCTGATCCTTTTTTCTTTATTTCTGTCTTTCTTTCTTTCTGTCTTTCTTTAGCACGCCTTCTCATATTCCATTTGATGCCAGACATTATAGATAAAAAAAAAAACTATAGATCTCTGACTTACCTTCTTCTAAGGGGGTGGGGGGCTTGGGTTTTATTGTAGCAGACACCTAGAGTACTAATGAATCAACCTGGCCCCACTTATGACTGACCCTAGGCTTTATCAAAGTTTGTCTATTTCCGTTTTCCCCCTTACTTCTAGAGTCCCTCACTTCTTCTAGAATCTCAATGGGAACTCCAAGTTTAGGGATTGATCTTGAACAATAATCTCCACCCTTCTGGTGTTGGACAGATGTTGAAAATATGTTCGCTCATTTGGCCTCTCAGGCACTACTCTCATATAAGGTTTCTCTTCTTTTCACCATGTACAGTTCAGGACTCAACTAAATATTTGAGGAAAATTGTGTGCAAGTTTTTGGGCTATTTCCTATAGTATACTGTGCCTCATCTTCCAGTGACACACCCCTACACTCCGACAGTAAAAGGGTAATTTTCTGCCTGGGCCCTATAACTAGAAATTGCTCAGAGAGGGAGAGCCAGGCTCACATTTTACACTTTGTTTCTATCAAAGATCTTATTTGATGTCGGTCGGCTTCTGGTATTAGTCACCCAACCCTGACAATGATAGGAACATGAATGGATTCTCTGTGGCGGCAGATATGGAAGCTGTACATATGCCCAACATCACAGGTGGCCTCTTTCCAAGATTTATTTAGTTACTGCAAATGCTGAATATCCAACTTTCCAACAAGAGTCTCCAGGGCCAAATCTCCTATATGGCTACCATTTCACTAGGAAACCCATCAGACACTCTGTAGCAAGTTAGCTCTATTGGGCCCTTCCTATTCTAGATAGCAGATGCAGCAATGCCTATGACTGAATCAACCCATACTGTAGGTGTATGTTTGCCTCTCCTGTTCGCAAGGCCTCAGACAAAACCACTGACTCTCTGGGGGTTTATAGAATGCTTGATTCACTGGCATGCAGTCCCCTATGGTCGCACCTCAAACCAAGGAACCTACTTCATAGCAGAGGAGATAAAGTAATGTGTATATCACCATGGGATCCACTGATCTTACCACATAGCACATGCCCCCAAAGCTGCCAGGCTGACAGAGTGATGGAGATGGAACGGCCATTGAAGACACATCTGAGGGGGGAGCCTGAGGCAAGGATGGGATACTCTCTTCGGAATTCAGTGTATATTCTCAATCCATTACTGTTTCTGGTTGTGTTTCCATAGACAGAATTCGTGCATTGGGAACCACCGAGTAGAAGCAGACAGACTTTGCTTACCAGAACTCCCAGAGACTCCGTTGAGGAATATATGTTTCAATTGCTCAAACCTGGGTAGGCTTGGGAGGCTTGTTCCCCGAGGCAAAACAATTTGCTCAGAAAACATCAATTTTGGGGCACTGAGGTGGCTCAGCGGGTTAAAGTCTCTGCCTTCAGCTCAGGTCATGATCCTAGGGACCTGGGATCGAGCCCCACATCGGGCTCTCTGCTCAGCAGGGAGTCTGCTTTCCCCCTGCCTCTCTGCCTGTCTCTCTGCCTACTTGTGATCTCTGTCAAATAAATAAAATCTTAAAAAAAAAAGAAAGAAAGAAAAGAAAAGAAAAGAAAACACATCAATTTTGAAATTTTGAGCATCCTTGTTTCCTTGGGGTCATAAAAATCAAATTTTCTGGGGCAAAGTACACGTATTGATAAGGCCCTTTTTAAAATTTTTTTTAAATTTATTTTACAGAGAAAGCACAAGTAGGGGGAGTGCAGGAAGGAGAAGCAGGCTTCCGCTGACCAGGGAGCCCAACACAGGATTTGATCCCTGGACACCAGGATCATAACCTGAGCCGAAGGCAGACACACAACCAACTGAACCACCCAGGCAGCCCTGATAGGGCCTTTTAATACATATGCCATATGGCTTCCAAAAGCTTTGGACTCTCACCAGCTGTGAATGAGAGTGCTTCCTGTCCACACATTTGCCAACATAGGGCAAGGTCATTCTTGTTAATAATTGCTAATTCAGCATTGTCTTCTCTAAGGCAATTTTTGGGGATTTTGTATCCCATAGAAATTGGGAAAGGAACCTTATTCTTTCCATAAGGAAACAAGTTTGGGGAGAATATCAAAATAACTGAGGTAAGCAGGTTTCAATTTTTTTTTTCTTTCCTTTTTTTAAAAAATATTTTTATTTATTTATTTGACAGATAGAGATCACAAGTAGGCAGAGAGGCAGGCAAAGAGAGAGATGGGGAAGCAGGCTCGATCCCAGGACCCCGAGATCATGACCCGAGCCGAAGGCAGAGGCTTTAACCCACTGAGCCACTCAGGCGCCCCACAGGGTTCAAGTTTTTGAGAGGGAACTTTCAACTCCTGCTGTCCCATCTGTACCAGGAGTTTCTCCTTCTCTGTTCATATAAGCAGAACTCCACACTGTCATTTTAAGTGATATTATTGCCAGAGAAAATCCTGATGTTCCATATCCCCAGGCAGTAGGTATCTCAGGAAAACCCATATATACCTAGAAATTTGAGAATAGAATTGGTGTGACAATATCACTCTTCCTTTCCTCGGGTGGGAAACTGGACCCCGGACTCATGTTTTCTGAGGGAAAAGTCATCTCCCCCAAAGTGGTTTTTCTGCAAGGCCAAGGCTCATGGCTTTACAAGGTTGAAGAGCAGGAAGTTAGAGTGAATCCAGACCACAGACTTGTGGTCCTTTATCCCTTTCTTATTCTCTGGGAGCTCTCTGTCCAGTGAGTGTATGTGACCCGCTAAGCCAGTTAAGCAATGAGAAAATGATCCATCTCTAACCACTCTGTCCAAGTTCATAGGAGCGTGCTCCTGGGGGGTCCCCCCAGAACATTCCTGGAATTCCCACTGTACCAGAGCTTTGTCTCTGAAATGGAGGGTGACAGTGAGATCACCACTTTCATAGCCACAGAAGCTCTTTGGAGAAGAAAGACACCTTCATGAATCAAAGGATTCTAATCTAATGGCAGGATTTCAGACACAGTTTTGTTTCGTTTTTTTTTTTTTATATTTTATTTATTTATTTTCAGAGAGACAGAGAAAGAGTGAGAACAAGCAGGGGGAGCCGCAGGCAGAGGGGGAAGCAGGCTCCCTACTGAGTTGGGAGCCTGATGTGGGACTCAATCCCAGGACCCCGGGATCATGACCTGAGCCGAAGGCAGACGCTTAACAGCTGAGTCACCCAGGTGCCCCTAAAATCCTTTTTTTAAGAAAAGAAAATTAGGGCACCTGGGTGGCTCAGTGGATTAAGCCTCTGCCTTTGGCTCAGGTCATGCATGATCTCAGGGTCCTGGGATTGAGTCCCGCATCGGGCTCTCTGCTCAGTGGGGAGCCTGCTTCCCTCTCTCTCTCTGCCTGCCTCTCTGTCTACTTGTGATCTCTCTCTGTCAAATAAATAAATAAATAAATCTTTAAAAAAAAAAAAAAAGAAAAGAAAATTAAATAACTGTATCAGTGGGGTGTGTTACTGTTCCATGGGCATATTCTGTTCCATTGATCTCTTTGTCAATCCTTATGACAGTATTAATTGTTTGGAGTCTACAAAGTTTCCAACAATAAGAGAAATAGTAACCTGTAGTATATTCGTACAATAAAACACTACTCAGCAATAAAATGTAACAAGAAACTACTAATGTGGATGAAAACATACTGTGTAAAAGAAACCTTACAAAAGAAAAAAGAAAAAAAGGACACATAATGAATGTATGATTTCATTTGTTTGAAATTCTAGAACAGGCAAAAATAATTTATGGTGGGGGGGTTGCCTGGGTAGCTCAGTCTTAAGCACCCAACTCTTGATTTCAGCCAGTCATGAGCTTGGGTTCTTGGGACCCCACTCAGCAGGGAGTCTGCTTCTCTCTCTCGCCCTCTGCCCCTCCCCTGCTGGCATACATGCACATACTCTCTCTCTAAAATAATTCTTTTTTTAAAAAATGTGTGCTGGGAAAAAATAAGAATGGTCATTCTACCTAGGAGTTGGGTTTGGGAATTGATCGGAAAGAACTGTGATGGAACTTTCTAGAGTAATGTCAATGCTCTATAGCTTGATAGGGCTTGGGTTGCTCAAAAATATACACTTGGTAAAACTCAACCAATATACACTTCAGATTTGTTAATTTTATGTTATAAACTTAACCTAAAAGGGGAAAAAAGTTTAAAATGTTAAACTCTAGGTAACGTATTGCTAACCTTACAAATAAAACTGCCAGTTATTTTACCAGCAAGAAATGGGTTTATTTAGGAATAGATAAGAATTGCAACCCATGACCCTCTTTTATAGAGGAAAGGGGGGAGCTGGTAAGGGCTGTTATAAATTAAAAGCCCTTTGGAGTAAACTGGGAATTCAAAGTATAAGGACTTCTCATTGGCTGATCTGTGGCTGTCGCTCATTGGCTGGGCGGTTGCCAAGAGGTGGAGCAGGGAGAAATCTTCCTTCCTCCTGCTCTCTCCACCCTGCCCCCCACCCGTCCCATTTCATTCTAAATGAGGTTTCCATTTATTCATTTTCGCAGTGTATATCCTGAAATATTTAACAGCAAGTGTACTGATGTCTGCAATTTACATTGAAATCCATCAAAAACTAAGATGGACCGACGGATGGATAAATGAATAAATATGTGATAAAGTAAGTAAACAGCAAAATGTTAATAGTAGAATTTAGCTGCATATATAGGAGTCTACTGCAAATATTTCAACTTGGATGTCGGTTGGAAATTTTTCCTAATGAGATGTTAGAAAAAGGATAGCTATGGGTTTTTGTCTTAGCAACAGTGGAGTAGCTGGTATCAACTACACCCATATAATATATATATTATTATATATGTTATATTATATATTATATATAAAATATAATAAGACACCAGCCAACAATTAATATAGGGCTAGATTTTTTTTCCTTTATTGAGGTATACTTAACAAGTAACATTGTAAGATTATTTATGTATTCATTTATATTTTAGAGAGAGAGCATGCATGAGCAAGGGGAAGGGACAGAGGGAGAAGGAGAGAGAGAATCTTAAACAGGCTCCATGCTCAGCACAGAGCCCAATGCAGTGCTCGGTTTCACGACCCTTAGATCATGACCTGAGCTGAAATCAAGAGTCGGAGGCTTGAGCGACTGAGCCACGCAGGCACCCTTAAAATTGTAAGATATTTAAAGTGCACAGTGCACATCGTGAAAAGATCCTCAAGTTAATGAATACATCCATCACTTCACGTATTTAACTTTTTTTTTTTTTTTTTTTTGGTGAGAACGTTTAAGATCTAGCCTCTTAGCAAATTTCCATTATACAGTACAGTGTTATCAACTATAGTCACCATGTTCATATATTAGTTCCTCAATCTTATCCATCTTAGAACTGAAAGTTTGTCCTTTTACCCTCTTCCTAGTTCCTCCCCCATCCACCCCCCACAACCACTTTGGGCTCTGAGCCTTGGAAAAAGGAAAGCATAGGAACTGAGCCCACATCCTTCCCGGTTTTCACCTTGGTAACGTTTCTTAAACCCATGGAGAAAGTTGAAGCCCAAAAGAGATCAGCATCTCCCTGGAGAGGGAAAGCGAAGACCAAAGTTTAGGAACTGTGATTTGGATTTAAGAGGCCCAGTGTCAGACAAGGGAGGACTCGAGAGAAGCCACGTTGGAAATATGCATGGAAAATTGCCCTCGAGTCCACAAGCATCCTCTGCACTGCTTCTGTAAGACACTGGGCTCCCAGAGGCCTGGTGGAGAGCAGTCGCTGGGAAGCCTGAGAAGTGGGGGGAGATTCTGGAGGACACACATGAGGCCACATGATGCAATTTGGGCCCAACCAAAATGAACAGACTTTTCTGAACACCCTAGCCATTGAGACCCCAGAAAGTCCACAACCGATGAGTAAGGACCACACTATTCGAATAAGGGCCATGCCCAAGCAATAAAGACACAACTAAAACAGACACAGCTTAATAAAAATGAAAACCAATCTTTGGCCAGATTTGAGGATCCGCTGGTACCTGAATTGTCTGCCATAATGAAAGTCATTAGAGGACCATAACACAGCTTCTACAATTTGTCTTTATCACCCACATCGCCCAGAGAAATAATTAAGCAAAGTGCACAAAAGAGAAAAAATAGGTGAGTGATAATAAAGAGAGTAACAATAAATCCAGAAATGATCCACATGGTGGAGTTCGCACTCAAGAGCCTCAAAATTGTTACAATTCATATGTTTTTTTTTAAATAGAAGAGGGGCTCCTGGGTGGCTCAGTGGGTTAAAGCCTCTGCCTTCGGCTCGGGTCATGATCCCAGGATTCTGGGATGGAGCCCCGCATCAGACTCTCTGCTCAGCGGGGAGCCTGCTTCCTCCTCTCTCTCTCTGCCTGCCTCTCTGCCTACTTGTAATCTCTGTCTGTCAAATAAAATGAATAAAATCTTTAAAAAAAAAAATGTGGGACAGAGTATCTCAAAACAAAGTCCACCAAAAGTCAAGTGGAATCAAGTACAATATTTGAAATTTATTGGATAAGATGAGCCCCAGAGTTAGCATAGCAGAAAACAGTACATACTAAACGTGAAAACAGGCAAGGAGGTGGGGCACAGCTAAGCATCTGACTCTGGAATTTGGCTCAGGTCATGATCTCAGGATCCCATTGGGCTCTGTGCTCAGCAGGGAGTCTACGACTTCTCTCCCTCTGCCCCTCCCCTGCTTAGACACACATGTGCATACACTTGTGCTCTCTAAAATAACGAAATAATTTTTAAAAAAACATACACACAAGGAAGTAGAAAATGCCCAAACTGAATAACAGAGAAGAATAAGAATGGAAAAAACAAAAAAATCAACTTTGTTGAAAGATAACCCACAAATTCAACAAACTCAGCCATTCCCCCAAATGGTTAAATATAAAGATCAATATAGTTGGTTCATCATGGTCTGCTGCAAATAAAAAGTAGAAAGACATGGGCACCTGGGTGGCTCAGTGGGTTAAGCCTCTTCCTTTGGCTTGGGTCATGGTCTTGGGGTCCTGGGATCGAGTCCCGCATCAGGCTCCCTGCTCAGTGGGAAGCCTGCTTCCCTCTCTGCCTCTCTGCCTTCTTGTGATCTCTCTCTGTCAAATAAACAAATAAAATCTTAAAAAAAAAAAGTTGAAAGACACTTTATATTATCAACTAGAAACTAAGGAAAGTACAAGAGAAATGAATAATGTCTTTTTTTTTAGATTTTTAAAATTTTATTTATTTGACAGTGAGCTGATGAGAAGCACAAGTAGGCAGAGCGAGAGGGAGAAGCAAAGAGCCCGACACAGGGCTCGATCCCAGGACTCTGGGATCATGAACTGAGCTGAAGGCTGAGACTCAACCGACTGAGCCACCCAGGCACCCTTGCTATTGCTGTTTTTAAATAAAGCACCTGGAATTCAAGGCAATCTCTGTCAAAACAGTAGCTAAATACAAGCCAGAGAGCAGACACTTCAGTAAGCACACACAACAAGGAATACAGCCTTTGCCAAAAATAATTTGGAAAAGTCACTAAACAAATCAACTACTACAACCTTCAACAATTAAAAAAAAAAAAAAAAACACACAAAACAGCAAACCCTGTCAAGGGGGAGAATCTGGTTTCCATTTGAAAAACTCTATCTGACTTTTTGGTAGAGGTTAATTGTACCAAATCGACTAAAAAAACAAAACATGGTTTATCTATACAGTGGAATATTATTTGGCAACAAAAGGGAATGAAGTATTGATACAGACTGTGACATCTATGGACCTTGAAAATATTACGAAAAAACTGCAGGGACGTAAGCTCACATCCCTGCATGAAGTACTATATAGCTGTGGGAAAAGAATTAAGGAAGATCTCAAAAGACTGATACGGAGTGATTTCCAGGATAAACTAGTGAGTTAAAAAAAAGCAACACAAACTGCAAAATAATTATAGTGTGCCATCCTTTATGTAAGGAGATATAAGAAAACAGACATCCCATCTGGGTGGCTCAGTGGGTTAAACCCTCTGCCTTAAGCTCAGGTCATGATCCCAGGGTCCTGGGATCGAGTCCTGCATCGGGCTCTCTGCTCAGTGGGAAGCCTACTTCTGCCTCTGACACTCCCTCTGCTTGTGCTTGCTCTCTCTCTGACAAATAAACAAATAAAATCTTTTTTTTTAATTTTGTATTTATTTATTTGACAGAGGGAGAGAGCATGAGCCAGGGGGAGGGCAGAGAGAGAGGAAGAAGCAGACTCCTTGGTGAGTAGGGAGCCTGTCTCGGGGCTCGATCCAGGAACCCTGTGATCATGTCCTGAGCCGAAGGCAAATGCTTAACCATCTGAGCCACGAAGTGCCCCCATATAGCCTTTTATATAGCTCTGACACTTAGAAGTATGGCAATATTTTAATATGCAAAAAAATTTTTTAAATAATGAAAAACAATGGAGGTGTGTATGCATGTGTGAACCAGAAATGGAGTACAAAAGTCACAGCCTAACTGTATTACAAATAAATAACATAAACAAGGGAGAAGGGCTCGAAGGAGACGTCTAACCTAAATTATTTTTGCAAAACAATATTCTGACTATAAAGCCAAGGCAAAAAGAAAGGTATACATATCTTGTAATCCTCTTAATAAATCTTTTCTTACAGATATATAGATTAGTCATTCTGAAACACACATGCACACACATATATATACACACATGCAAGCATGTACATATATATTTATAGCAAGTGCATATATTAAAACTATTGAGAGCTGGGTGTTTCGGTGTCAGAGAGAGAAGCCACAGATAAGGAAAAGGGAAATGACACTGCATTGCAATGCACACCTAACACCCAGATCTTGATTTCAAACACCACTTCAACAATGGGAATTAGGGCTCCTTGGAGAAATGGTTGATTCCAGGACCCGCATGGGAACAACACAAGGCATCTTGTGCCAGAAACTAAGGAAGTGCTCGAAAGAGGATGGTTGCATGTGGAAAACCTCACGCGCCAACCTGAAGGAGCTCATAATGGCCAAAGCTGGAACAATTTTGGAAACAATTTAAGAAAAGATATTCTATGGATTAAATGCACGGAATTAAAAAATACCCAGGAGAGGGGCGCCTGGGTGGCTCAGTAGGTTCAGCATCAGACTCTTGATTTTGGCTCAGGTCACGATCTCAGGGGTGGTGGGATCCAGTCCTGCAACAGGCTCCGAGCTCAGCATGGCAACTGCTTGAGACTCTCCAACTCTCTCTCTACCCCTCCCCATGCTTGCACTCTCTCTCTAAAATAAATAAATAATCTTTTTTAAAAAGAAAGAAATTATATTCAATGGATTAAATCCATACAATTTAAAAATACCTGAGTCTGCATTGATGCAAATAACTGAACATGTAATATATAAATAAATGGGAAGGAAGAGGCAGCTCGTTCTTACAGAAGGACTATGATGACAAATGTAGAAGGAAAAAGGAAATAGAAAAATCACCAGGAGGCAAACACCAGGGTAATCATTGTTGCAGGCAAGATGGATGCTAAGATTAGAAGGGACAAGTCTGAGAAGGAAACAGGGTATTTGCATAGTTTCAAAGCATTTACCCCCAAATATTTGTTAAAAATAAAATAAAAACGTTTACAAAGCAGGAAACAGCATTACAGTGCAGAAAGAGCAGAAACCGTGTTAACTAAGTGGTCTAAGTGAGTATCACCGGCCCTAAGACGCGCTGACAGCAGGAACCCCCACAGAGTGCGGGACTGGAAAGGTCACAGCATCATTTCGTTGGGGTGGGGGCGACTCTGTGAAGGAAAAAGAGAGGAGAGGGGACCACCACCAGGTGAAAAGTGAGTTCTACAAAAAGGAACTATAGGGTTTAGGGACGCACGCTTGAGTGATAAAACTATAAAGGAAAGCAGTTGGGGGCGCCTGGGCGGCTCGGTCTGCTGAGCGCTGAGCGAGCTACTCTTGATCTCAGCTCAGGGGATGATCTGAGTCCCGAGTTCAAGTCCCCCGTGTGGGGTTACACGATGGATGGAGCCTACTCTATCTTTAAAAAAAGAAAGAAAGAAAGAAAAGAAAGAAAAGAAAAGAGAAAAGAGAAAAGAAAAGAAAGCAGAGAAGTGATTATCATAGAGGTCATTATCATAGAGGTGGGGAGGAGGGCGGCTGTGGACCCTGGAGGCTTTGGGCGGCGGGGGGGGGAGGGGGGAGTGGTGGGCAGGTCCTGTTTCTCGACCCGGGGGCGGGGGCCAGGGTGTTCTCTCGGTGATGACCGCGGTTTTCTGAACCGGTGCTGTTCTCCACAGTCCCCAAGCTCTAGCAGGACACTTGTGACTACCTGGGAAGAAGGAAATGCGGAAATACATCAAAATGCAATGCAAGAAATCACTGATTCCCAGTTGTATTACACTCTTCTATAACATTCACATTTTCAAAAATGAGTTTTTAGTTTTATACTTGGGGCTGGGAGCAGGGCGGGGGGGGGGGCGGGTAGGGGCTTATGATCATTCTATTTTTATGCTAAGTTCCAAAGTCACTTGGGTTGGGTTTTTGTTTCCCCTTTTATTCCTCGGTGGGGACGAGCGTCCTCCCAACCCTCACTTCCTGGCGCTGACCGCTTCCTCCTGGCCGCCGGCGTCCAGGGGGCCGGGTCCCCGCCGGGTCTCCAGTGCTGGTGGCCCCCGGAGACAGCAGCCTCGGAGGCTCCGGGGCCCCCGGGGGCCGCCGCGCCAGGCCTGGAGCCCGACTGTCCCCCGTGGGGGCCGAGCGGCCGGACCGGCAGGTGGCGGCGGGGGGGCCCCCCGCCCTCACGGGGTGCAGCCCTGCGCCCCCGCCTTGGCTCTGTCCGCCCTGCGACTCCCTCGCAAAGCGCAGGAGCGACGGAGGGACGCGACGGAGGGGGGAGGGGGAGGTGTAGGCTGGAAGAGTCTTAAAAGATCAAAAGTCACTCCTGTCCAGTGACCTCGTGGCGCAATGGTAGCGCGTCTGACTCCAGATCAGAAGGTTGCGTGTTCAAGTCACGTCGGGGTCACGACCACTCGTTTTCTCTCCCACGCAAGGAAATGGAAGGGTTAGGTGTTTTGTAATTTCATTCCTGCAAAGACGCTAAGGGAGTTTCTGCTGCTAACTCCCTTGCAGCAAAGAAGCCAGAGATCTGAGCTTCAGGGGTCCGGCGGTGACCTTTTCCCTTGCAGCAAAGAAGCCAGAGATCTGAGCTTCAGGGGTCCGGCGGTGACCTTTTCCCAGTCCGCTGCGCTGATGTGGGCAGCACCTGGGGAAATGGACTCCCCCGACAAGAGACCCTGCCCACCTCCCCCTACCTCTCTCCCTCCGCAACCACCCCTGGCCCCTCCCCTGTCACAAAACTCAGCACCAGAAGAGCAATTTTCTTAAAAAGACCAACCACACAATAGAAAACAGGTACAGAAAATAAAACGTAAATTGTTTTGAAACCTATAGTTTTAAAAGAATGTTTTTCACTCGCCCATTTTAGAAAAGTTTCTGGTGTATTTTTGAGTCTTGCTTTTCCGTTCTTTTTTTAACCCTTACATATGGTGGTAAATGATAAGGGAGCAGGAGGCTGGCTGAAGACAAAGCAAAAGCTGGCACCTTGCACCCCCTCTCCACCTGCTCCCCTCCGTAATGTGTGTGACATTCCTCAGGCATCCCGACTGTCATAAACGAGAAACAAATAGTTAACTTGCAGAGATCACATCCTGCAAGACAGAATCTCCCTTGGTTTACAAATGTCCTAGAGATCTACAGACAAAGAAGTTACCTTATCAATAGCACAATTTCCAGAGGCAAATAACTCAGTTCCTCAAGCCCTAAATAAAGTTAAATTTCTTCTAAACCCAAATCTCACTAACAAAGACGCTTGATAGCAGAAATGTGAATGGCTTGCCAAAAGACAACATTGATTAAGCCGCAAGGCCTCGGGTATCCCGGCACCTTGTAGGCCCTCTTTAGCATATGAAAACTCCGTTGAAACCTCCCTTCCCCTCACCTTCCCCCAACCACAAGGTACATAACCCGCCGTCTCTCACAACCCGGGGCCCCAGCTCTTCCTGCCCACGGGTCCTGTCCCCGTGCTTTAATAAACCACCATTTTGCACCAAAGATGTCTCAAGAATTCTTTCTTGGTCATCGTCTCTGGACCTCAGCCCACCGAACCTCACCTAGGTTCTAGAACTTCATCAGTAATTACCACCAAGTGGATGGATAATTGGGCTTCTCTGTATTCTGCATCTATAATCTCTCCAGTTGTTTCTTGTGTTTTCCTATTTTCCCTGCATTTGGGGATATCTTTGCTCATCAACTGGGATTCCATTTTCTACAACTTCAGTCCTGCTCTTTAAATAGAGGGCATTGTAGAGTGCCTGGGTGGCTCAGTGGATTAAGCATCTGCCTTTGGCTAAGGTCATGATACCAGGGTCCTGGAATCGAGCCCTGCATCAGGCTCTCTGCTGAGCAGGGAGTCAGCTTCTCCCTCTACTGCTCGCCCTGCCTGTGCCCTCGTGCTCATTCTCTCTCTCAAATAAGTAAATAAAATTATTTAAGTAGAGGGCGTCATTATCCCACCACTGTCATTTTGAGTTCCTGTTGTATTCTCCTCTCTTTTAAATTCAGCTACTTGCTCCATAAAGCTTTCCACATTTCAAAGAGACCATATCTTGCAGGATGCCTCCTATTATTTTACGGGGGGGGGGGGGGGGTCTGAACCCTTTGATCATTTTCAGTGGCATGTTTTTGTTCTGCCCGAATGATTCTCTTTTCCTGGCTCTGCAGAATTTAAAACAAAACAAAATCGAAAGCAAAGGAAACTTGATTTTACGTCTTCCTCATCTGAAATTAGACTCAGTGAGTCAGCTTGGTCCTGCTCTCGAGCCACTGGTGGACAAATTCTCAGACTGATTAGCTGGAGGACAGGATGGGGGCATAGCTCTCAACCCCATTTCCAGAGTTTAGAAGCAGTGACATTTTTCTCCCCCTTTCCCATGTGGTTCTCTTGTTGTTGTGAACAACCATGATACCGGTACTAAAGGCTAGCGATCCCACATTTCAGTGTGAGTTTCAATTTGAACTTTTGAAATGGATCTTACCTCCACGGCTAGGACAGAAAACCCTTTCTATGGACTTAAAACTCCTATAATTAACATTTTGATGTGATCCCAAACAAACACTTGGAGATCCCTTCCATTCTTCCACCTTTCAAGAGTCCGACATTCAAAGAATCTATTGCGTATGTATTACAGCCTCAGAATTTGTTCTGGGCAAACTTTTATTAGTTTTATTTTTTCTTTTCATTTATTTATAAACCAGATTTTAAAAGGTCTACTTGTGGGGTGCCTGTGTGGCTCAATTGGTTAAGGGTCTGCCTTTGGCTCTGGTTGTGATCTCAGGGTCATGTGATCGAGCCCAACATTGAGCTCCCTGCTCATTGAAGAGCCTGGTTCTCCCTCTCCCTCTGTTGCTCCCTTGCTTGTGCTCAGTCTCTCCTGTCAAATAAATTAAGAAAACCTTTAAAAAACAATAAAGAGAAAAGGAAAGGAAACATTAAAGATGGCAGAGCCTTGCACACCGCATTTGATATATTTTGTCGCCCCCCTCCAACCCCGTTTTCCCTCCCAGTGAGGGTGCTTTCCTTAGCTCCAACCAGCTGGGGCCTCGGGAACTGCTTCCCTAGCTGGAGAGATGTTCTCTGGACAGAACCTGAGCCAACTGCTTTTTATCTCCAAAGATTTGATTGGAAACAAATGGAGCCCATTGTTTGCTTTGGAGGGTGTTCTAAGCCAGCACAAGTGTGAGATGAAATTGCAAATAACTTTGCTTTTTTTGTTGTTTTTTAAGATTTCTATTTATTTATTTGACAGAGAAAGATCACAAGTAGGCAGAGAGATAGGCAGGCAGGCTCCATGCTGAGCAGAGAGCTCAATGCGGGGCTCGATCCCAGGACCCTAGGATCATGACCTGTGCCGAAGGCAGAAGCTTAACCCACTGAGCCACCCAGGCATCTGTGTCTTTGCTTCTTATCGTTCCTTAAAATACCTATTGTTTGCAAGTTCTCCTTCCCATAGAGGAGGGAGCTAAAGGGGGTGGGGGAGGGGAGAGAGGGAGGGACGGTTCCCATGACCTGTGGGGTCACTGTGATTACAGTGATTACGGCATCCATCCTGTGTAATAGTCTAGTCTCTGAACACGAATTCACGCCAGGGTCCCACCCTGGGGTCTCACCGCTGCCCTCCCTTGTGCTCCCCTCATGCTCTCTCCCTGCAGAGGACTCACGCCAGCACCTGACGCTGGGTTGATGGACACTTCTGAAATATCGCCTTCCCCATTAAACTGGGACACCCTCTTCCCTCTCCTGTCCCCAGCAAGCACCACGCCCCTAGTCAATTACACCCACCAACGCGGTTACTAAAGGAAGTTTTCCCTCCCCAAACCTGGTCTTGGGGGCAAAAAGGCAACACTCTATCTCAGTTCAAGACAGCCTTCATAGAGCTTGGAACAAGGTGGAGTCATTTTGGGAAGGAAGACTGGGTTTTGATCAATGTATGACCCAGTACATAGCCGGAGTTCTGGGTGAACCAACTGGACCTCAAATGCTTGAGCACCTCCAGGGGCCACTTTGAAGGCCAAGAGCAGCATGCTCATGGTCCCCAGCAGAGATGTCATCGTAGGAGAAAGAAAAAGTCCCTCTCCTCACCTGGGGACTCACGGTCAGAAACTCAGCCCACACCTGCCTTTCTCGATTTCTCAGTCAGGGCCAGTTTGAGCACTAAGTGGGCAAAGCTGAGCCAGGATCTTGCCCACAGTTCCCAGACACGCCAACCAGGAACCCCCAAAGCTTCATCTGAGGGAACACTGCCTTTCTTAGGGTCACAATTCAGAAGGCTTTGGCTACTGCTGCTCATAAAGGACACATTAATTTCCCCATTTTACAGAAAAGAAAATGAAAATAGTTTCCTGCTTTCGGGTGCTCTGTTGTCAGAGGTGTTAGTCAATTCCTTCCTTGACCCCAAATTCTAGGAGACCCTGACACACCTCGCATTTTAGATGCCTACGGACCAAGAGACCATTCTCAAATTCTCAGATTGAACTGTTCCTGGTTTGGCGCATGAACGCTGGTTCTCTAATGTCTTTTTTTTTTTTTTTTTTTTTTAGATTTTTATGTATTTATTTGACACAGAGAGATCACAAGTAGGCAGAGAGGCAGGCAGAGAGAGAGGGAGAAGCAGGCTCCCCACTGAGCAGAGAGCCTGATGAGGGGCTAGATCCTAGGTCCGGGAGATCATGACCCGAGCCGAAAGCAGAGGCTTTAACCCACTGAGCCACCCAGGCGCCCTCTCTAACGTCTTTAGAGATGCTTAGGAGTTCCCCCTACGCTACCCCTCCCCCCCACCACCATGTGTCACTCCGGCCCTCTGAGATCAGCGGACCCCAGTCATCCTGGCTGCCCCCGATGAAGGAATCAGACAATGTCAGTGTCTCAGTCCTAACCCCCAGCTCCGCCCCCAAGGATTCAGATTTCTGCCCACGTCGCTGTGGGATTTCTTTTAAGACTCATCAGAGTCTCAGGATTTAGGGACTCCCATGGTGCAAGCCCAGGTCTAGGAAAGCCCAGTCTCAGGATTTAGGGACTCCCATGGTGCAAACCCAGGTCACAGGAAGTCAGCCGGTGGACCCAGGTCATAGTGCCACTGTGGTGTTCCCACAGTTCCCAAAGGGCAGCAAGTTCATAAAACACGGGGTGAAGAAGGGGTTTGGGGGGGCATTAAGTTGGCACCCCCTGATACCTTAGTGAAGTAACAGGTGAAATCCTGCCCCATCGGCAGGAACACCCTGCATTTCATCATTTGTATATGTGAAGTCTTTGTAAACAGTTAAGCATCTGCCTTGGGCTCAGGTCATGATCTCAGGGACCTGGGAGAAGCCTGAGTTTGACTCCCTGCTCCCTGGGGAGTCTGCTTCTCCCTCTCCCTCTGCCCCTCCCCCCTGCTCATGCTCTCTCTCTCAATCTCTCAAAAATAAATAAATAAAATCTTTAAAAAAAAAAAAAAAAAGGCTTACAGAAACCACACGGGTGAACTGATGACCGTGTACCACAGTAAGAAGCCGAATTAAGCCAGCCCTTTGAAGCTGAAGGGCACCAAAGAGGAGGGGGAAAAGGCCCTAACAATTATATTGATAGAGACTATGTTCATGAAGATTTTATACGCATTTGCTTATTTAATTCTCAAAGTGAGGCTACTTGGAGATTAGCTGCCCATTTCCAAATGAGGTAGACACAGTTCATAGAGGTTTAGTAATAGAACTACATGGCTAAATTATGAGATGGCTAGAATTAGGATCTCTCTGCCTTTTTCTGGAGCTCAAATTCCTAAACACATGCGTCTTCACGGTGTACAACTGACCCAGGTTATGCTGGGTTTTCACTTCTCTGGTCCATCATCTGAGATCCCGCCCTCTTTCCATAACTCCTTCCAGCTTATTCCCACAATCACGGGTTCTCCGACCATGTGGGAACTCCCAGGGTATTGAATCCACTGCTCACGAAGGAGCCCCCCACTTCTCCTCATTTTTTTTTTTAAGGTTTCATTTACTTATAAATGACAGAGAGAGAGAGAGAGAGAACAAGCAGGGGGAGAAGCAGAGGGAGAGGGGGAAACAGGCTCTCCTCGAACAGGGAGCCTGAGGCGGGGCTCGATCTGAGGACACTGGGATCAAGACCTGAGCCTAAGCGGAGAGCGGATGCTTAACAGACCGAGCCCCCCAGGCACCCCACCCTGATCTCCTTTTGAGATCATTCTATTTCCTGGGGTCCTCGGACATCTCAAATTCCTGTCTCCAGGCTACCCTAAACACTTCTTGCCAGTGTCTTCTGCAAGATCTCCTTCAACATGACCAGTCGAAGCCTTCAAATATTGCACCAGCCCTGTGCTCCAGTGCTACAAACTCACATCCAAACTCACATCCCTATTTCATTCCTGCAGTATTATCTCGACTTGCATGCGCTACAGGAAGTTAAAAGGAAATGTATCTCAAACCGAAACCCTCAAACTTTCTCAGCAAATAAAAGTGACTTTTCCTCTTGGTTCCAATCTCACATAATAGCTGCACAAGATGTCCAGTAAATTAATCCTTGAGCGACCTCTCCAGCTACCCAGATAGAAGGCTGCCCTGGTGTTCTCTCTACACACTATACCCATAAGCTTCCCCCCTGGTGTAAATGTAAAGTCCTCAAACAATGCCACGGTTGATATTGAAATCTAAAAGATAATGTTTCCAGATGGATCAGTGGGTTAAGCCTCTGTCTTCGGCTCAGGTCGTGATCTCAGGGTCCTGGGTTTGAGCCCCGCATCAGGCTCTCTGCTCAGCAGGGAGCCTGCTTCCTCCTCTCTCTCTGCCTGCCTCTCTGCCTACTTGTGATCTCTGTGTCAAATAAATAAAATATTTTCCAAAAAAAAAATTAAAATTAAAAAATAAGAGGTAATGTTTCAATCTCCAAACACCAGTTGACAAGTGTTGCCAACTTCTTCTTCCCATTAGGAAGCGGACTTAATAATGTAATTTCTACCCACCACCTGTCGCCATGGGGCCAGAGAGAAAGCCGAAATGAACTGACCAAGCATCTAAGACGGCCACCGGGTCATGAGCCATCGTCAAACATGTCCATCATCTCAGGTGAGAACGAGATCAGATAAGAAGCCAGTTTTGAACGTTATGAATTGATGAGTGTGCTTCCATTAAAGCCAGGAGGGCCCATTCATAATCCACTCTCTTTTGGTATATGCTGAACTCAAAATTATGTGGGAAGTAAATTATAGGACACATGGGGACACTCCAGACAATAAAAGCTCCTGCATTCGCTATTTAAGAGAAAGGTGCCTGGAGACGCTGCGGACAAAGCCCCCGGCTGGGCCGCGGGGGCTGGGGACACGCAACGCTTTCCTCCCCGCCACCGGGGGGGGGAGGGGGCGAGGGGGGGCGGGGGTTCAAGCCCCGTCCCAGACAAAACTTGCAGACGCTACGTGGATCAGAAAAGGCAAGTTCGCGCGCCCTCTTGTGGTCATTAGGCGCAGTGCACGGAGTTTTGCAGCGTTGGCGTGTGCCCCCTGCTGGCCGTCTGCTGAATCACTGGAACCGAATTTTGCATTTCCCCTGAATTACATTTGCAGGTGTGCTTTGCTCGCACTATTCTCTTATAATCCCTTTTCTTTTTGTAAAGCAGGCAGCAGTGTTTCCACTTTCAATTCAGATTTTACTCCTTTGTGTCTTCCCTCTTTTTTCTTTGGTCTGTCAAGGTAGAATTTGTCCATTTTGTTGATCTTCTCAAACGTTTGATTTTGTGGATTTTATCTACTGTTTTCCTACTCTCTATATCACTGATCTCCCCTTTAATCTTTATTATTTCCTTTTTTCTTCTAACTTTGGGTTTGTTATTTTTCTAATTCCTTAACATGTAAATTAACACGTTGACTTGAGGGCCCCTGGGTGGCTCAGTCCGTTAAGCAAAGGCCTTCGGTTTGGGTCATGATCCCAGGGTCCTGGGATGGAGTCCTGCATCCGGCTTCCTGCTCAGTGGAGAATCTGCTTCTCCCTCTCCTGCTCTCTAAAATGTTAATTTCTTTTTTAAAAAGATGTGCGATGCCTGGGTGGCTCAGTGGGTTAAGCCTCTGCCGTCGGCTCAGGTCATGATCCCAGGGTCCTGGGATCGAGCCCTGCATCGGGCTCTCTGCTCAGCAGGGAGCGTGCTTCCCCCTTTCTCTCCCTGCCTGCCTCTCTGCCTACTTGTGATCTCTCTGTCAAATAAATAAATAAAATCTTTTTTAAAAAATTAAAAAGATGTTGATTCGAGAGCTTTCTTGAATATATAGAATCCATAATCAAATAAAAAGATGTTCAACAGCATTAGCCATTTGAGAAAAATTTAAAAGACAATGAGGTATCACTGCACATCTGTCAGAATGGCTAAAATTACGAAGTTACCACCCACAAAGCTGGCAAGGAGGCGAAGAAACTGGATCACTCACACGTTGCTTGCGGGAATGTAATATGGCGCAGCCACCATGGGAAACAGCTTGGCAATTTCTTGAAAATGAAACATGCAACTATCATTTAATGCAGTAGTTACACTTCTGGGAAGTTGTTCAGAGAAAATAAGACATTAATGTTCACCCCAAAAAAAGGAAACACGTATACTCAGTTTTTTATATCGGTTTTTTTTTTAAAGATTTTATTTATTTATTTGACAGAGATCACAAGCAGGCAGAGAGGCAGGCAGAGAGAGAGGAGGAAGCAGGCTCCCCGCTGAGCAGAGAGCCCGATGCGGGGCTCAGTCCCAGGACTCTGGGATCACGACCTGAGCCGAAGGCAGAGGCTTAGCCCTCTGAGCCACCCAGGTGCCCCTTTTATATCGGTTTTATTTGTAATTCCCAAGAACTGGGAACAATGTAAACGTCCATTTGTAGGTGATTAGACATCCATACGGATGTTTATGTAGAATTTATGAAATGATAGAGACATAGCAATGGGAGAACAAATTAGGGATGGGCAGCAGTAAATGGGGGAGTGGCGGCAGGAGGGAAGTGGGTATGGCAATGAAAGGACACCTGTGGGTTCCTTGTAGCATGTTAATGTTCTACATCCTGATTGTATCAATGTCGGTCTCCCCACTGCCATATTGAATTATAGTTTTAGAGGATGTTACCATTGGGAGAACTGGGTAAAAGATGCACAGGATGGGGATGCCTGGGTGGCTCAGTGGATTAAGCCTCTGCCTCCAGCTCAGGTCATGATCTCAGGGTCCTGGGATCGAGCCCCGCATCGGGCTCTCTGCTCAGTGGGGAGCCTGCTTCCTCCTTTCTCTCTGCCTGCCTCTTTGCCTACTTGTGATCTCTCTCTCTGTGTCAAATAAATAAGTAAAATCTTTAAAGGAAAAAAAAAGATGCACAGGATTTTTTTTTTTTTTTACAACTGGGTGTGACATAAAAGAACACAAATAGAAACAACACAAATGTCTAGCAGTAAGGTAATTGCTTATTTAGGTAGTTATGCTTATTTACCTCCTCAGTAAGGTGTCTTTGCTTGTGCATTCACCTGAAAAATTCTAAAGGAAAATACATAAAAATAATTAGAATGGCATGACTATTGGTGATTTCTACGTTTTATTTCAATTTTTTTGGAAGTAAGCTCTATGTGGCACTCGAACTCACAACCCACAGATCAAGAGTCACTTGCTGGGCCCTGGGTGGCTCAGTGGGTTAAGCTGCTGCCTTTGGCTCAGGTCATAATCTCAGGGTCCTGGGATCGAGTCCCGCATCGGGCTTTCTGCTCGACAGGGAGCCTGCTTCTCTCTCTCTCTCTCTCTCTCTCTCTCTGCCTGCCTCTCTGTCTACTTGTGATCTCTCTCTCTGTCAAATAAATAATAAATAAAATCTTTAAAAAAAAAAAAAAAAGAGTCACTTGCTCTATGGATTGAGCCAGCCAGGAGCCCCTTGATTTCACTTTTAAAATTATCACCAAATTTAGGGGCACCTGGGTGGCTCAGTTGGTTACGTGTCTGCCTTCAGCTCAAGTCATGACCCTAGGGTCCTGGGATGGAGCCCCACGTCGGGCTCCCAGGGAGCCTGCTTCTCCCTCTCCCCATGCTGCTGCCCCTGCCTGTGCTCTCTCTGTCTCTCTCTCTCTCTCTCTCAAATACATAATTTTTTAAAATTTAAATTATCACCACATTTAATTAGTTTTACTAATGCAAACAGCCTTTACTCGTTGTGATTTTGCAAAATAAATAAATAAAGAAGAAGAAGAAGAAAATGCTGAAAAGACAAACCAGGAATTAAGAACCCTTGCCGGGGGGAGCTGGATATCTCCCACGCTGTTGGTGAGAATGCAAAATAATACAACCTCTTCGAGAAACGGTTTGACAGTGTCTTAAAGAGTTGAACATACACTCAGTCTATGATCTGGCATTCCAGACCTAGGTATTAACCAAGAGAAATGAAAGTGTATGCCCACACAGTGACTTTTCCGGGCATGTCCATAGCAATTGTATTTCAAACACACAACACCTGGGAGCAACTCAGATGTGCGTCGGGAAATGAACGCGTGAACAAACGGTAGCATCCAATGCCATCAAGACCAAATCACTGACATCGGAACAAACAGATACATCTCAAAATGTTATGTTGCATGAAAGAGGAGGAACAGAAAATAGTACATACTGTACAGTTATAGCTACTTTTTTACACTTGATCTTAACAAAAAGGGCAAGAAGCGATATAGAGCTACTTTTAAAATTCTTAGTAAATGCAAATTACTCAAGAGTGATGGAAGATGAGTGGTCGCTTGGGAAAGAGGGGAGACACGGGGACAGAAACGGATTACAAAGATGCTTATATAAAGAATAAGTCAAATAATTGTTCTCAAACAAAAAAAACAAGATGAAGAAAGAGAAAAATTTATAGTTTTTTAATTTAATATTTAATAATATCAGACCCCTGGGTGCCCTCCCCTAAGTAGTGGGGGAACTTGCTGAGCCCCCCCTCTGGGGGGGTCTGAACTTCCCACAGGCACTTCCTTTCCCACATTTGTGGGTACTTGGAGGGATTTTCTGTAAACGGAGTGTTGCTATTTGAGCTGACTTTAGAACTCAGTGTTTGTAAAACAGCATAATGCAGTCTTTCCTAGAAAAACAAATTTCAATACCATGACTGCTGGGGTCACTGCACAGACAGGGGCTGTGAGCACTAAGGATATCTTAATTCTTTCCCTTTCCTGTTTCAGGCTGAGTCTGTTAGGCCCTGGATCTTGATTATCCAGGAACACATACCCCCCCTCCCCATGGCTGTACCCAACTGGAGAGGGATGATGGGTCCAACACCCCAGCACGGATGCTGGCCTTGCCACTGCTGCTGTGTGGCCATGGGAAAGTTCTCAACCTCTCTGGGCCTCCTGTGTAAAATGGGGGTCATTCCACCCACATTGCAGCATCGATGTCAGAATAGGAAAAAAAAAAAAAAAAAACATGAGTGAGGATTTGGCAGAGGCACAAATGCTACCACCTAATCGAGCCCAGTTAAAGTCTCCACGCTGCGCCCAGGTTGATGCTGATAACCCAGTATATTAAAACACAGTTTTGTTTCTCAGTTTCCATTGACAGGGGCAGAGAAACTGAACCTATAAAAAAGGGATCTCTTCTGCAGTGGAGGGCAGGAGGCCAAGCCTTGGAGTCCTAGGAGAGGAGCAGGGTTGGAGAAGCCTCACGGTTCACCCACTTTTAGGGTTGGAATGTTTCCACTTTCCATCATTACAGTTGGGAATTTTCCGGAGCCCCCTGGGTTTTTAAAAATTTGCTAAGTATTTTGGCAACTCCTCTGACCCTTCTTTTGTTTATTTTTTTAAAAAGACTTTATTTATTTGGGCGCCTGGGGGGCTCAGTGGGTTGAGCCTCTGCCCTCGGCTGGCGTCATGATCTCAGGGTCCTCGGATGGAGCCCCGCATAGGGCTCTCTACACAGCGGGGAGCGTGCTTCCCGCCCCCCCCCCACCGCCCTCTGCCTGCCTCTCTGCCTGCTTGTGATCTCTCTCTGTCAAATAAAGAAAAATCTTTATTTAAAAATAAAGACTTTATTTATTTGAAGAGAGAAAAAGAGAGTTAGAGAGCATGAGAGGGGGAGGGGCAGAGAGTGAAGCATCCTCCCCACTGAGCAGGGATCCTGATGCGGGACTTGAGTCCAGGGCTCTAGGATTATGACCTGAGCCGAAGGCAGCTGCTTAACCAACTGAACCACCAAGGTGCCCTCTGACCCTTCTTTTAATCAGTGCAAGTAATTTACCTTCCCTTCCAACTGAAGACATGATAACCAGGTGTGAAGATTTCAAGCCCACCCCGTTTGTATAGTGGAAGTAACCAAAAACAGAACAGGGCTATGGTCGGAGGTAGTACTGCAGGGTTCAAGGCTGGGCTCTGCCCCTAACCTACTGGAGGCCTTGGTTAAGTCACCTTATCTCTCTGAGTGTCCCTTTCCTCATCTGTAAATGGGACAATGCCCTCAGCCTACAGCATGGAAAAAAAATGCGTGGACTGAATCAATCTCCTTACTGTGCAGACCTCACACCTCCGCAGAGGGGAGACGGTTGGTGTCCCTGTAGCCTCACCTCCCTGGTCTCTCGCTTCCCCTCTGGGAGGTGGCCTTGGGCCCTGGGGCTCCTGGGAGATGGGCTAAGGCTGCGTCCCATTCCTACCGGACCTCAATGCAACCACATCCTAGGAAGTCTCTGCTGACGTGCGCGCACATAATCCCTGAAGACAAACACTACAGAGCAGAGGGGCTTTAGACTTCCTATTGGGGAAACACTGCTGTCCTATGAGACAGTTTAGATTCAGGGGAACAAGCCCTAATAGGCAAACATCAGTGACCCGAGGCGCTCCCCGTGAGCTGCTCCAGCTAAGCCGTACCTTCCAGAACAGAAGTGGCTTGCGGGCAAGCCCCCACCACAAGCCAACCCTAAAACGCAGGACCCGGCTCCAAAATCCACCAATGAACTCCCTGAGCGGCCTGGCAATCTCACCCAATCAGGGTGAGACCCTTCTGACCAATCAGAACGAGGCCCTTCCAGCCAATCAGGATGAGGCATTTTTCCCCCCTTTCCCTTATTAGCATATTGGACCCCTCGCGGGAACCTGAACGGGAACTTTCTCCATATAAGCAGACCCCTAGGTTCGCGCAAGGGCCAGTTTTGAGCCTCTCCCCGGTAATGTCTTTCTTGTGCCTTTGATTTTTGGGGGTCAGCCTCGTTTCTGTCGTTGGTCACAGGAATGTGAGTCCGGTAAGGCTACCCTAAAACTTCCCTGTTCATAGTCTTTGTGTGAGGGTGGGAAGGTTTGGGTTATAATTTCTCTGTCTTGTGCTGATGAACCAAATGGCTCATTAAAATGTCATGCAAGGGGCACCTGGGTGGCTCAGTGGCTTAAGCCTCTGCCTTCAGCTCAGGTCATGATCCCAGGGTCCTGGGATGGAGCCCCCCATCGGGCTCTCTGCTCAGCAGGGAGTTGCTTCCTCCTCTCTCTCTCTCTCTCTGCCTGCCTCTCTGCCTACTTGTGATGTCTGTCAAATAAATAAATAAAATCTTAAAAAAAATAAATTAAATGCCATGGACGCTTTGCTCTCCATTATTTAAATAATCCCTTAAAAAAAAAGATTTTATTTACTTGAGAGATAAAGAGAGATAGCAAGAGAGAAAATGAGGTGGGAGGCAGAGGGAGGGAGCCGGATTCGAGGCTCCATCCCAGAACCCTGGGATCATGACCTGAGCTGAAGGCAGACGCTTCACCGATGAAGCCACCCAGGCTCCCCTATTTAAGTAATCTTTAATGCTTTTTAAAATCCTTGACCAATTTTTTAGATCAAGTGTTTGCCCAAACAGTGTTTTATTCATGTGTTCCTAGGTTCCTATTTTTGTTTTCGTTTTTTAACTTTATCTTTGGATATAAGGATTGAAATTCTTTCCTAGGAAAAGAGAATGAGAAAAAAAAAAAAAAACACCTAAGTATCTAGGAATGCATTAGCAAGATATTATGCAGTGTAAAGTTTTCAAGAATAAAGATAGTACAAGGAATACTAATATAAGCTTTACCCAGATCCATTCATTTGTAATATTTTTGTCCCTTTTTTTTTAAATGTAGGCTTCACACCAAGCAGAGCCCAATGCGGGGCTTGAACTCACGACATGCGGGGCTTGAACTCACGACCTGAGACCAAGACCTGAGCCCAGATCAAGAGTTGGACACAACTGACTGAGCCACTCAGGTGCCCCTCTTTTTTTCCATTTTCTTTGTTATTTGTATCTGTTTAATTTCTCCTTCAGGATGTAGATACAGACACACTCACAATATTGTCCCTTGAATTATTTGAGGTTACGTTATATATGTTCTGGACTTTAACTCCTAAATACTTAGTAGAGATTTTCCTAACTGTTGAGATACTCTCTCACATTAAGTTCTGCAACTTTAGTCTCCATACACTAGTTTCATCTGTTCTACTGCCTCTTGTGTAATTTGTCAAATGACTTGAAAGTCCTTTTTGCCTCTCAGTTATAGGATCTAGTCTGTAGTCAGTTATGCCAGTAATTACAAAGTGACCTTTATCTTCCTTTTTTTTTTAAGATTTTATTTATTTATTTGACAGAGATCACAAGTAGGCAGAGAGGCAGGCAGAGAGAGGGGGAAGCAGGCTCCCCGCTGAGCAGAGAGCCCGACTCGGGGCTCAATCCCAGGACCCTGAGATCATGACCTGAGCAGTAGGCAGAGGCTTTAACCCACTGAGCCACCCAGGCACCCCACCTTTACCTTCCTTTAATCTGGAACGTTTTTGTGCCTTTCTCTGTGGTTTATGATACTGGCATTTTGCTAGAATTCCCCACATTCCTCATTATATAAAAGAACATTCCGCAGTAATCTATCATTTTCTCACCCATAGATTCAAGTTATTCTCTCTCAGCTGAAATACCAGATAATCATATCCTGTTCAGGGTTTCATATTTGGAGGCACAGATGAGCCGTCCATCCCCCACTGGATGTCGATTTTGATCAACCCATTGAGATTTGATCGATTTCTAGGATACCTAATCACTGTTTGCCTCCCTGTAACTGTGGGGAAACGCACAAACAGAACAGCCATCTGAGAACCAGGAAACAGGTTCTTCCTTAGTAGGCACCAAATCTGGTACCTTGATCTTGGAATTCCAGCCTCCAGAACTGTGAAAAGTAAATATGTTCCTTACCAGACCCCCCAGCACTGGAGTTGGAAAACCAGCATTTTGCCACCATCATAGTAAACATATTGCCTGACCTCTCTTCACTGCAATGGTGGCTTCCAGACCAGCCACTACCAATGCTGTCAAGTCTAGCGGGTCAGATGGTCCCAGTGGCTGCCACTGAGCCTTTTCCCCACCCCGTGCTCTACTCAGAGCCGACAGCCTTCTGTCCCATGTAGTAGATGGGTTGGAACAGCTTGCCCAGTGGGGAAAGTCTGCTTTCAGATGCCTGAAAGTCCTGTAGGTATTGTGTTTCCCTCTTAAGAGATGAGAGTGTGAGATAAAATAATCTGTCCTTTCTTTTTTTCTTTTTTTTTAAGATTTTATTTATTTATTTGACAGATAAAGATCACAACTAGTCAGAGAGACAGGCGGGGGGTGGGGGGGAGCAGGCTCCCCACTGAGCAGAGAGCCCGATGCGGGGCTCGATCCCAGGACCCTGAGATCATGACCTGAGCCGAAGGCAGAGGCTTAACCCACTGAACCACCCAGGTGCCCCTGAGTTTGTGCACATTAATAATATCTAGAAAACACCTAAATTCGTGTTTCACTGAATGGCAGACTGTAGCCACGCAAGGTGCCACATCAAAAACCATCACGCTGCCCAACTTCTTTTTGCTCAAATTTGCCTATTGTAGTAGTAGTAAGTCCCTCTGACACTCCTCCCATCAAGTGATGGAGTCTGCTTTTGCCTCTGCTTGGTGCTGCACAGACTTATGACTTCTTTGATCACGTGTGACGCTGTGATGCTATGTGACTTCCAAAGCTATGTCGTCATCAGCCATGAAGCTTCTTTCTTATTCACTAGAATATCTGCTCTTGAGCCCAGAGGTGCCATGTAAGAAGTCCAGCCAGCCTGAATCCTTCACGTGGAAAAGGTCACTCTGAACAGATCCAAGCTGAGCTCATCCTTAAGCCATCTGAGCTCACCCATTAAGACATGTGAGTGAGGAGGCCATCTTGGAAATGGACCCTCCCTGCCATTAAATCATCTCAGCTGGGCCCCCTGGGCACTGTGGAGCTGGGAAGAGCCATGCCCACCGTTCCCCTTCCAAATTCCTGGCCCGCAAAATCCATGAGCATAATAACAGTAGTTTTT
Source organism: Enhydra lutris kenyoni (assembly GCF_002288905.1). Taxonomy (NCBI): domain Eukaryota; kingdom Metazoa; phylum Chordata; class Mammalia; order Carnivora; family Mustelidae; genus Enhydra; species Enhydra lutris. Next base: position 103,479 of record NW_019154193.1, read on the forward strand.
TAAGACCATTAAGTCTTGGGTAGTTTGCCAACACGGCAGTAAATAACAGGAACACCTGGAATGTATTCCCATCCTTTTATTTTCAAGCGTTTTATGTAGGTTTGCTGTGTTTCTGTAAACAGCATGCTGTTGGATGTTACCCCTTTTCCAAGTCCGAATCCAATTCCTAGGAGGGACTCAGAACCTTTCATAGTGGATGTATATGCACGGTAAGGCTCAAAAATACACTTTGGGGTGTTCTGCCTTTGGACCCACATCTTCCCTGCCCCTCCTTCCTCTAGAACTCTGGCACCAGCTTTTCTTTTCTTTTCTATTTTTTCTAAGATTTTATATTTTTATTTGACAGACACAGCAAGAGAAGTAACACAAGCAGGGGGAGTGGGAGAGGGAGAAACAGGCTTCCCGGAAGCCAGATGTGGGGCTCGATCCCAGCATCCTGAGATCATGACCTGAGCCGAAGGCAGACGCTTAAGCAGACGCTTAACGACTGAGCCACCCAGGCGCCCCATGGCACCAGGTTTTCTCTGGTTAATTAGGGTGGAGCTTTAACCGCCGCCCATCCGCATCCTCCTCGCCCAGATGCTAGTAGCTGCCCGACCTCCCAGTCATCTTCCAGACCCGCTTCTGGCCAGGGAAACTTTAAAGTTCCCTTAGAACCTTGCGGGCTAACGAGCAAGTCACAGTGATGGGTGGAGGAGGTTACCATGGAGACAGGTCCAAGGAATGAGGCTCGGGCGGGAGGGAGGGCCGGGACGCGCCTTCCGATTGGCTCAGCGGGCGCGCAGCGTTCCCCTTGCGCACATGCGCAGTGGGGCTGAGGCGAGGTCGCGGTGGAGCTGAGGCGCGGTTCGTGCAGGGCCAGGCTCCTCAGGACCCGGCTGGAAGGTGCAGCTCCTGGCCGAGACACGTCGTGCTTTCCCGGTTAGGGAAGTGGCGGAGCCAGAGACCCCTCTGCAGCGCGGGGCTGAGCTCGCCACGCAGGCGCCCGCGCCCCCGCCGCCATTGTTGCCCCGGGCCTCTCCGGCCGCTCGGGCTGCGCGTCCGCCCGGCCCCCGCGACAGGTAATGATGTCGAGGGCGCCGCCGGGGGCGAGTGTCCGCGCGGTCAGGCCGGAGCCCCAGTCGGTTCCCGCGCGGCGTCCGCGCTCGAGGCCTCGGAAAAGGCGAGCACGGGGTGTTGGCTGCGGTGGCGGGCCGGGTCCCCGCTCCGCCGCTGCCTGCGACCGTCCGGCTGGAGGGGAGTTGGGGAGACCCGACCGGGCAGGGGAGGCGGCGGGCGGGGCTGGCGCATATCCTCTGCAGAGCCTGTAAACAGTTGGCTTCGGTTACACGACTGAGCCTGAGGAGGGCTCAGAGCTGGAGCCCGAGGACAGGTGGTGTCAGGTCGCCGGGTCAGGCCTGTTCTGAGGTTTTCTTCGGGAATCCTGGTTTCAAATTTACTCGTGAGGAATTGTCTCCTGTAGAAGCGTTTCAAAGGGCTTCAAGGCACATCAACCTCCTACTTTTCCCCAGTCCAACGGGCTTGTCTCTCCAGCCCTCTGATAGTGAGAAGCTAGAATGTGCTGGCATTAACATCTAAAGCAAGTACATGTCCGCCCTTTTTTCCTTGACAGTTTCCTTGGGAACCTGGGAAGGATTCTCCTCCCAGGTTGTTCCAAGTACCTACAGGTATGCCCTGTTGTTGAGAGCCAGTGCGGTCTTTTACAGCTTCTGTGACATCGCAAAAATACTGAAGCTCCCCCCTGCCCCACGACCCCCGGAAAAGTTTAATTTCTGTTTCAACAAGTTATAAGTTTGATCTGTTGTTTTGCTCATGCTTCGGGGCTTTGCTTCTGTGACCCTTTTTGATAGCCGTCCCGACCCCTGTCCCCAGCAGATTGCATTTATCTCACAAGTCTGAGGAGGTAGGGAAGGAAGACCCAGGTAAAGTCTATGTGTGTTTACCTGTGAACACTTGAGCAGGCTGTTTCTGTTCGTGGATGTGGGTAGCAGAGAGCACCAGAATTCTTGACTTCATGGTCTGTTCTTGTGTTTCAGGGTCTCTTAACCATCCCTGCAAGTTCTGGGCTCAGAATTTGTAACTAAGGCTGCTAACTCTACCTTGACCCTGTTCTGCCCTTGGCTGCAGCAGCCCTTGATATAATGTCTTTGTGGTTCTAGCATGAGACTTCAAGCATTTGGCTCACTACTGGAGATATAAAGAATATTGCCAGATTGACTCTCCCACCTGTAGCGATGTTGGCCTCGTGCAAGAGGATGACCAGTTCTTCACGTGCCCAAGTCCTTCTCATGTGGAAGCCAGACAAGGCTCAAAGTGGACCCCACAACATTGCGAAGGAAACCCTTGCTTCAAGAATCTTGCGTGACACTGAGACCTGTCGACAGAATTTTAGGAATTTTCCATATCCAGACCTAGCTGGTCCTCGAAAGGCATTGAATCAGCTCCGAGAGCTCTGCCTTAAATGGCTGAGACCTGAGATTCACTCAAAGGAACAAATTTTGGAGCTGCTGGTGCTGGAGCAGTTCCTGACCATCCTTCCTGGGGAGGTTAGGACTTGGGTGAAGTCACAATACCCAGAGAGCAGTGAGGAAGTGGTGACGCTGGTAGAGGATTTGACTCAGATTCTAGAAGAGGAAGGTGAGAATCACAAGGCAGAAAGGGGAAGAATCCTGGGTGGTTAGGGTTAGAGAAGTTAACCAGCATATCACAGAGCAGCCCTTTAAAGAAACTGGGGAGAGCAAAGGGCAGTGAGTCGAGAACAGGCTTTAACATGGAACCCCATCCTGCATGGTGTGCCCCTTCCAGACTGCTTGGGACCAAACAGATGTTACCTAGTGTCCTAAAACAATGATGAAACGCAACTCAGTTACCCCAGTGTGAGCCGTCGGGAATTTTACCTGCAGAGGTTTGAACCATTCTGTCAGTAAGCCATTTGCTTTGTGAATTGGATTTTACAATAACATGCTTCAAAAAAAGTAGGAGAGGGTCCAGAGCATATTTCCTTATTAAGGGACAGCACACACGATTTACATCGCATGAAGATGTAGTAGAAAATTGGGAATTTGGTGCATATCCTTAGCAGTCCCAGAACAGACTTGTTTTTGAAACCTGCATTGATGTCTTAGGACAAGTATCACGGGTCCTTCCCTCTGATTCTTTATAGTAGGGGTGCTGTTTTTTGTTTGTTTCTCATTTCTCACTTTAGGGAAGTATAGGCATCTATTTGGTTAAGTTTCCTAGACTGTTCAAACAGGACTAATCTCCATCATGGTCTCCCTTCCCCAGCTGTTCCTCAGAACACTGCCCTTCCCCAAGAGACCCCAGAGGAAGACTCCAAAGGAAGACCTGCTTTCCAGGCAGGGTGGTTAAATGACTTGGTGACCAAAGTAAGTGTTAGTTTTTTCTGTGATTTTTTTTTTTTAAAGATTTTATTTATTTATTTGGCAGAGATCACAAGTAGGCAGAGAGGCAGAGGGGGGTGGGAAACAGGCTTCCCGCTGAGCAGAGAGCCCGATGCGGGGCTCGATCCCAGGACCCTGAGATCATGACCTGAACCGAAGGCAGAGGCTTAACCCACTGAGCCACCCAGGTGACCCTTTTCTGTGATTTTTAAATGGCTTCTTGGAGGTGTTTGTGTGAGGACGTTTTATGTCCTGGCCCTGTAACTTCTGTCCCCACTGAAAGCCCAATCTAGGACTTAAGCATCTGTTCCTCTCTTTAAATCCAGTTTGGCCTGTTAAGATAAGTGACTCTCTTTATAAGAAATAAGCCCCTGTTGCCTTCCCCTGATACTCCTTTCCTCACTGTTTTGATTTTAAGGCAGCAACATTGCCTAAAGGTTAATCAGAACCTATGATTTGGGGCAAGATACTTGACCACACTTAGCCTGAGTGATTAAACTCTAATAAATAGAACTTACCTCTTAGATTGTGAGGATTAAACATTACAAGACTTGTAGTTAGCCTGGATTACAGTAAACCATCAGTAAGCAATAGTTGCTAAAATTATTTTTCTCATTAACAAGTAATTAAAGGCCAGTATTTTGGGGACGCCTGGGTGGCTCAGTTGGTTGGACGACTGCCTTTGGCTCAGGTCATGGTCCCGGAGTCCTGGGATCGAGTCCCGCATCGGGCTCCCAGCTCCACAGGGAGTCTGCTTCTCCCTCTGACCTTCTCCTCGCTCATGCTCTCTCTCACTACCTCTCTCTCAAATAAATAAATAAAATCTTTAAAAAAAAAAAAAAAAGCCAGTATTTTCTGGTGTTATGTTGATCGTGAGTCTGTGTTCTGTCAGGCCACCTTAAGAGAAAATTTTGCTGTAAAAATATACATCTGAAATTGGTAGAGTAAAATTATTGTTCATAGATAGTACGATTGTTTACCTGAAAACCCTGGGAAAGTGAAGGGAAGAACTGGGAAATAATAGGAAAAAATTTGAGTAAGGTGATTACTACAGAAAATGGCATATGAAAATTAATCACTTTTAGGGGTGGCTGGCTCACTTGGTAGAGCTTGTGGCTCTCGATCTCAGGGTCATGAGTCAGAACCTCATGTGGGACATAGAGCTTACTTTAAAAAATAGAAAATTAGGGGCGCCTGGGTGGCTCAGTGGGTTAAAGCCTCTGCCTTCGGCTCAGGTCATGATCCCGGGGCCCTGGGATCGAGCCCCGCATCAGGCTCCCTGCTGAGCAGAGAGCCCGCTGCCCTTCCTCTCTCTCTGCCTGCCTCTCTGCCTACCTGTGATCTCTGTCAAATAAATAAATAAAATATAAAAAAAAAAAAAGAAATAGTCTCTAAAAAAAAAATAGAAAATTAGTAACTTTCTTACATACACACTAAAACCAGACAGATGATGAAATGAAATAAAAGGTTCCCTGCACAGTTTTCCCCACCCCCAAAATTTAAAATACCTAGGACTTAGCATAGTATAAATTTTGTAGTTCATCCATGTCCTATTTCATACTATAAGACATGAAAGCAGCTTTGAGTTTTGTAAAATTGCCTGTTCCCCCTAAATTATAAGTAGTGTAATTGTGAATACAGTTTTTTGTTTTGTTTTGTTTTAATTTTATTTATTTATTTGACAGAGATCACAAGTAGGCAGAGAGACAGGCAGAGAGAGGGGGGAAGCAGACTTCCCGCTGAGCAGAGAGCCCGATGCAGGGCTCGATCCCAGGACCCTGGGATCATGACCTGAGCCAAAGGCAGAGGCTTTAACCCACTGAGCCACCCAGGTGCCCCGTGAATACAGTTTTTATAAGGAACTTAGAAAGTTTATTTGAAAAACATGGAAAAGGAATCAGTTTTTTTTTAACAAAAGGAAGAAAAAGAGCAAAGAGGGATACTTACCTTACCAGATTGTGAGATATATTAAAAGTGTAACAGTTCAACAGTATGGGTTTCAGTCCCAATTTTATTTTACTTTATTTTATTTTTATTTTTTTAAAGATTTTTATTTATTTATTTGACAGAGATCACAAGCAGGCAGAGAGGCAGGCAGAAAGAGAGAGATAGGGAAGCAGGCTTCCTGCTGAGCAGAGGGCCCGATGCGGGGCTCGATCCCGGCGCCCTGGGATCATGACATGAGCCAAAGGTAGAGGCTTAACCCACTGAGCCACCCAGGCGCCCCCCACCCCAATTTTATTTTAAAAAGGAAAGAGGGGCTCTGCATTTCATCCTAAAGCACACAAATATATCTTAAAATTTCAAATTATGACACTCTGAATTCTCTTTTTTTTTTAAGATTTTATTTAGTTTTTGACAGAGAGAGAGTACAAGTAGGCAGCGGTAAGAGAAAGGAATGGGAGAAGCAGTCAGTCTCTCCACTGAGCAGGGAGCCCAGTGTGGCCCTCGATCCCAGGACCCTGGAATCATGACCTGAGCTGAAGGCAGACATTTAACGACTGAGTCACCCAGGCGCCCCAACACTCTGATTTCTTAAGGCAGAGCTTGAAAAGCATAGCCATTCAACTGTCATCTATGTAAACCCTCTTTTAAGACGGAGCCATCCATACATACACTTGTGCCAGCTGAAAATGTAATTATAAATTCTGTGTTTTCAGACTTCCCTGTAGGACCATTCACATATGCTCATCCATAACTTAACTAGATAACCTGTAGGCTCTTACTACAGGTCAACATTCTCTGATTCCCCCATCACACATGTCCCTGGGGTTACCACTATCCTCCTCCTGCCAGTTCTTGAGCCAAGTTGTATTTGATGTTTCAGGAATCAATGACATTCAAAGATGTGGCTGTGGATATCACCCAGGAGGACTGGGAGATAATGCGTCCCGTACAAAAGGAATTGTACAAGACTGTGACATTACAGAACTACTGGAACATGGTTTCTCTGGGTAAGCATCCGCCACGCCCACTGCTGCCAGCATATCCACCATCTTTCTTTCCTCAGCACAGTGCTGAGAATGGGGCTTAGGGATGAGTTTGCTCATTCCATTCGGGCATAGATACCGCTGTGTTCTCCCTTTTGCCAAATAAAAAGTTTCTAAGTGAAGGAGCATTGAGAACTATGACACGCAGCTTCCCAGGGCTTCCACACAACACTGCCTCTTGCCTGCTCCCTGCTTTTCCTGTGATCTCCTCCTACTATGAGCTCTGTGCACATACCCTCCTGAGCAGCAGGACATTTTATCGTAGCACTGAAAAGCACAGTGACCTAATTCTCCCACTAGATCATGTACATGAAACCATTGTTTTCCTGTGGACGTCTGTCCTCACAGATAAGTAGAAGTTAGGCAGTAAAATTCAAACAACTGTTTATCTCCAGGATAAAACTCCTTATATTCCTCCGAAACAGGACTTACGGTGTACCGACCAACTGTGATTCCCTTACTGGAAGAACCATGGATGGTGATAAAAGAAATCTTAGAAGGCCCTAGTCCAGGTGAGAGAATAACTGTTTATGAGATTGTTTGCACTGAAGAGTGTAAGTGCAGTGAGATATATATATTTAAATATGGCCAGGTCACGCTCCGCAGACATCCTAGCCTGTCAGGAACACTAAGCTGTTTGGCATTGCCTCCTCACAGAGGCCACCTTCAGGAACAGAGTTCCAAACATCATTGTTCCACCTTTCCCCGGTGTCTCCTTTTATCCTTCCCTGTGACCCCTGGATCCCATTCCCAGCTTTGGCGCTTTCACTGTGCTGTTGTCTCCTCCCTCTTTTATAAACATGCGTGAATGTCCCTAAAATTTTAAGTTTCAGACCTTCTTCTTTGTAAGTTTCTTTTATTCTGTTACCAACAAATCCCTGTAGTCTCCAACTTCCACTTCCCTAACTCATTTTCTTTTCTAATTTTGAAAAAATATCTTCAAAACACTCAAAAATGTTCTCTTACTGTATAGTTCATTCACCCGGTTCCTACATCTCTCAGCCCAACCACTGGTGCTTGTTTCTAGTTGTTTCTTTCTTTCTTTTTTTTTTTTTTAAAGATTTTATTTATTTATTTGACAGACAGAGATCACAAGTAGTCCAAGAGGCAGGCAGGGAGAGAGGAGGAAGCAGGCTGCCCGCTGAGCGGAGAGCCTGATGTGGGGCTCGATCCCAGGACCCCGAGACCATGACCTGAGCCGAAGGCAGAGGCCTTAACCCACTGAGCCACCCAGGTGCCCCCTAATTGTTTCTGTTCAGGTATTTTGTTTAGTTTTGTTTGCACATAAAGTCAATATAAAAATGTTTTGGGGAGGCGCTTGGGTGGCTCAGTTGGTTAATCGACTGCCTTCAGCTCAGGTCATGATCCTGGAGTCCCGGGATCGAGTCCCACATCAGGCTCCCTACTCACCAGGGATTCTGCTTCTCCCACTGACCTCTTTCCTCTTATGCTTTCTCTCTGTCATTCTGTCTCTCTCAAATATATAAATAAAATCTTTAAAAAAAAAAAAAAAAAAGATGTTTGGAGAGCACCTGTCGGGCTTCCTGCTCAGCAGGGAGTCTGCTTCTCCCTCTGCTCCTCCCCCTTGCTCATGATCTCTCTTACTCTCTCTCAAATAAATAAATGAAATCTTTAACATATATATACAAATTTTTTTTCTTTAAAAAATCCTATATTTGGAATGCTTTCTATCACTTGGGGAAAAAATGTTTTCTCCTCCTTTTTAGCAAACTTTTTATTAATATTTTTAAGTACTCTCTACCCGCACTGTAGGGCTCGAACTCCTAACCCTGAGATCAAGAGTCACACTGTCTACTGACTTGAGCCAGCCAGGTGCCCCTTTTCCTCCATTTCCTAACAGAAATGGTAGCAAACGATACATATAGTTTTCTACTTTGCTTTTGTTTATGTAAAAGCGTATCTTGAGAAGTGTTTCAAATGAGGATATAAAGAGCTTCCTTGTTCTCTTTTTTTAATATCTGCATCACATTTTATTGTGTGTCTCGTAATTTATTGAACCTGTTCCTTATTGATGGGCTTTTTGGTTGTTCCCTTTCCTTTCTTCCTTCCTCCATAAGAACTTCAAACCTATAAAAAAGTTGCAGAATCAGTACATTGAACACCTGAAACCACAAGCTACCATCATTTAGCCACTTTTGCTTTATATCTTTTTAGGAGGGGGGGGGGGCAGAGGCAGAGGGAGAGAGAGAATCTGAAGCAGATTCCCCGGTGAGTGCGGAGCCTGACATGGGGCTTGATCCTGAGATGATGGCCAGAGCTGACATCAGGAGTCAGATGCATAACCGATTGAGCCATCCAGTCGCCCCTTTGCTTATCTCTTTACACACGCACGCACACCCACACACATGCACACACAGACACACTTTGTTTTTTTCTTTCCCCTTCCCTTCTGTTCCCTTCCACTTCCCTTCTGACATTTTCTGAAAGATCCAGGCCAGGTTTTTTTAGAATGACCCACAATCTAGATTTGCTTGATGATTTCCTTATGTTTACATTCAGATGAAATATGTTTACCGAGAAGACACCATCAGTGGGTGCTGTCCGTTGCCATTTGTCTCACTGGTGATACTCATGTTAGTTAAGGTGCTGTTGACCAGATCTCTCCACTTTAAAGGTGCATTTTTTTCTTTATAGTCAGTAAGTAATCCGTGGAGTGATACTTAGAGGCCACATGGCTATTCCACTCCCTGGCACTATTTTATTTAAGGATTTGTAGCATCCTTTCTTCAGTCTTGCTTTATTATATTGCTGAGTGATTCTCTAAATCAGTCATCAGTTCTAAAGGATTAATAGCATTCTCCTGTAAAGAGTAGTTCTTCCTAAATAAATAAAATCTTTAAAAAAAAAAAAAAAAAAGAATAGTTCTTCCTCCTCCCGCCTCATTTTTTATGTGAACATGTCACTATGGACATTTGGGATTTTTCGAAATCCAGTGTGTTATTAGTCCACCAATCCAGGTTTGTTTTGGTTGTTGTTTTCCAGGCTCTGTTGTCCCAGACTTGGGTAATACTACTTGCAAAGCTAATTCTTTTTTTTTTTTTTTTTTTTTTTTTAAAGATTTTATTTATTTATTTGACAGAGATCACAAGTAGGCAGAGAGGCAGGCAGAGAGAGAGGGGGAAGCAGGCTCCCTGCAGAGCAGAGAAGCCCGATGCGGGGCTCGATCCCAGGACCCTCGGATCATGACCTGAGCTGAAGGCAGAGGCTTTAACCCACTGAGCCACCCAGGTGCCCCTGCAAAGCTAATTCTTGGGGCAGGTGGGTGGCTTAGTCGGTTGGGCATCTGCCTTCGGCTCAGGTTGTGGTCTTGGGGTTCTGGGATTGAGCCCCGAGTAGGGCTCCCTGCTTGGTGGGGAGTTTGCTTCTCCCTCTTACTCTGCCCGCCGCCCCCCCATTTGTGTTTTGGCGAATAAATAAATAAAATCTTTAAAAACATTTTTTTCTTATATAAAAATAACAAAAAATTACAACTACATCTCTAGTACTAAATAACAATGAGTTATATAGACAGTATATTGAAAATTAGAAAATAATTTTTGGGGGCACCTGGGTGGCTCAGTGGGTTAAGCCTCTGCCTTCGGCTCAGGTCATGATCTCAGGGTCCTGGGATCGAGCCCCACATCGGGCTCCCTGCTCAGTGGGGAGCCTGCTTCCCCTTCTCTCTCTGCCTGCTGCTCTACCTACTTGTGATCTCTCCCTGTGTGTCAAATAAATAAATAAGAAAGGGAAAAAAAGAATTTTTTAAAAACCTATAATCTGGGCACCTGGGTGGCTCAGTGGGTTAAGCCTCTGCCTTCGGCTCAGGTCATGATCTCAGGGTCCTAGGATCGAGCCCCACATCGGGCTCCCTGCTCGGCGGGAAGCCTGCTTCTCCCTCTACCTGCAGTTCTCCCTGTTTGTGCTGTCTTTGTCAAGTGAATAAATAAAATCTTAAAAAAAACAAAAACCTATCATCTTCTTAGCTCTTTGATAATATTTGTGTAGTTCCAGTGCATTTCCATGTTAGCTGTGAGACTACTTTTTTCATTTAACATTAGTCCCAAGCATTTTTTTTTTTTT
>NW_019154193.1:118949-123115 GCF_002288905.1 Enhydra lutris kenyoni
ATTTGACAGAGAAAGATCACAAGTAGGCAGAGAGGCAGGCAGAGAGAGTGAGAGGGAAGCAGGCTCCCTGCTGAGCAGAGAGCCCGATGCGGGACTCGATCCCAGGACACTGAAATCGTGACCTGAGCCGAAGGCAGTGGCTTAACCCACCAGAGCCACCCAGGTGCCCCAATCATGTGCCCTCCTTAATGGCCATCAGCCAATTACCCCATCCCCGTAACCCTCAGTTTGTTTCCTATAGCTAAGAGTCTTTTATGGTTTGTCTCCCTCTCTGATTTTGCCTTACTTTATTTTTCCCTCCCTTCCCCTATGATTCTGTTTTGTTTCTTAAATTCCACATATGAGTGAAACCATCTAATTGTCTTTCTCTGATTGACTGATTTTGCTTAGCATAATACCCTCTAGTTCCTTGCACTTCATTGCAAGTGGTAAGATTTCTTTTTTCTGATGGCTGAGTAATACTCCATTGTGTGTGTTTGCGTGTATATGTATATAAATGTATATCTTCTTTATAAATATAAATATCTTCTTTATCCATTCATCTGTCAATGGACATCTGGGTTTTTTCCATCTTAGTTTGGCTATTGTGGACATTGCTGCTATAAACATTGGGGTGGTGTCTCCTTTCAGATCACTACGTTTGTATCCTTTGGGAAAATACCCAGTAGTGCATTTTACTGGGTGGTAGGGTAGCTCTGTTTTTAACTTTCTGAGGAACTTCCATACTGTTTCCCAGAGTGGCTACACCAGTTTGCATTCCCACCAACAGTGTAGGAGGGTTCCCCTTTCTCCGCATCCTTGCCAACACCTGTCTTTTTTCCTGACTGGTTAATTTTAACCCTTCTGACTGGTGTGAGGTGGTATCTCACTGTGGTTTTGATCTGTATTTTCCTGATGCCGAGTGATGTTGAGCATTTTTTCATGTGTCTTTTGGGCATTTATATGTCTTTGGAGAAATGTCTTTTCATGTCTTCTGCTCACTTCTTGATTGGTTTATTTGTTTTGTGGGAGTTGAGTTTGATAGGTTTTCTATAATCTTGAAGACTAGCCCTTTATCTGATGAGACATTTGCAAATATCTTTTCCTATTCTGCAGGTTGTCTTGATTTTTGTCGACTGTTTCCTTTGCTGTGCAAAAGCTTTTTATCTTGATGAAGTCCCAATAGTTCATTTTTGTTTGTGTTTCCCTTGCCTTTGGAGACATGTCTAGCAAGAAGTTGCTGCGGCCGAGATCACAGAGGATTTTGATGGATTCCTGTCGCATGCTTAGGTCTTTTATCCATTTTGACTTGGTACAAGTGTGGTACAAGAAAATGGTCTAGTTTCATTCTGGATGTGGCTGTCCAACAATTTTCCCAGCACCATTTGTTGAAAAGACTGTTTTTTTCCCATTGGATATTCTTTCCTGCTTTGTTGAAGATTAGTTGACCGTAGAGTCAGCCATGGTTGAGGGTCCGTATCTGGGTTCTCTGTTCTGTTCCACTGACCTGTGTGTCTGTTTTTTGTGCCATTACCATACTGTCTTGGTGATAATGGCTTTATTATAGAGCTTGAATCCAGAATCATGATGCCACCAGCTTTGGTTTTCTTTTTCAACATGCTTTGACTATTTGGGATCTTTTCTGGTTCCATAGCCCCCAAAGTTCCTGATTTAGCTTGTCTGGATGAGGACCAATAATTTAACACATTCTCAGGTGATAGTGATGTTTATGCCACTCGTCTGGGGACAAAACTTTAAGAACTATTATTATGAGAGATTTACTAGAGATATTTAAGCATGGAGAGCACTCCTTGAAATTGCTTTTGGAGTATTATGTGGATTGTGCAGAGTAGGTTGGAAGGAGTCAATGAGAGTTAGTGTCTGCTTGATACAAATCAACCCATGAAGTCATCCCACGTTATCCCACAGTCTTGTTTTCACATCTCTTAGTCCAGTCACCGGACTTAACCTGTTTTATTAATCTATGTGCATGTTGAGTAGTGAGGAGCCTATCCTTTTTCAGCAGTTAAGTCTTCTGGTTTTCTGCCCCTATATTCTCTTTTCCAAGCTTTTTTCTTTTACTTTTTTTTTTTTTTTTTTTTTGGGTAAAGATTTTTTTTTTTTCAGAGAGAGAGAGGGAGAGACATAGCTTGATTCGAGAGGGAAGGGTAGAGGGAGAGGGAAAAGCAGACTCCATGCCGAGCAGGGAGCCCAATGTGGGGCCTGATCCCAGAACCCTGGGATTGTGACCCAAGCTGAAAGCCAGACACTTAACCGACTGAGCCACCCAGGAGCCCCTCTTTTCCCAAGCTTTAAGGACCATGTCAAAGGTTGTCAGAATCATAGTCTTTTAAGGCATTTTATTCATGTTCAGTATTTTGTTTCTGTTTTGGCAGTTTCCTTCTCCAAATAGAGGAAAACTTTTTATGTTCTATATTCTTTTTATCCCAGAATGGAAAACAGAAGCCCAAGAGTGTACTCCAGTTACAAATACTTCTACACTCGTAAAGACTGGAACTCAAACTGTCAAATTGGAAGAACCATATGATTACGATGAGAAATTTGAGAGGCACGCATCAGATACCTATAGGAAAATTCCCACGAATGGAAGAAATTTTACTTTGAAGTCAGTTATCTCAAAAGAAGATGACCCTATGGAAGAGTGTCTCAGTAAATATGATATCTATCGAAATACTTTTGAAAAGCATTCAAACCTAATTATTCAGTTTGGTACCCAGTCAGATAATAAAACTATGTATGATGAAGGCAGGGCAACCTTCAATCATGTTTCATATGGTATTGTACACAGAAAGATATATCCTGGAGAGAAGCCTTATAAATGTAACGTGTGTGGGAAAAAGTTTAGGAAAAACCCATCCTTTGTGAAACACCAAAGCACCCATACCAAAGAAAAATCTCATGAATGTGAAGAATGTGGGAAAGAGTTTAGGCACATCTCGTCCCTTATTGCACATCAGAGAATGCATACTGGAGAAAAACCATACGAATGCCACCAGTGTGGTAAAGCCTTCAGCCAGCGTGCCCACCTTACTATACACCAGAGAATTCACACTGGGGAGAAACCCTATAAGTGTGATGACTGTGGCAAAGACTTCAGTCAGCGCGCACACCTCACTATACATCAAAGGACACATACTGGAGAGAAACCGTATCGATGCTTGGAATGTGGTAAAACTTTCAGCCACAGTTCATCACTGATTAATCACCAGAGAGTTCACACTGGTGAGAAACCTTATATATGCAACGAATGTGGGAAGACTTTCAGTCAGAGTACACACCTTCTTCAACATCAAAAAATACATACTGGAAAGAAACCATATAAATGCAATGAGTGTTGGAAAGTGTTTAGTCAGAGTACTTACCTTATTCGACATCAGAGAATTCATTCAGGAGAGAAGTGTTACAAATGTAACGAATGTGGGAAAGCCTTTGCTCATTCCTCAACTCTTATTCAACATCAGACCACTCACACGGGAGAGAAATCCTATATATGTAAAATATGTGGAAAAGCCTTCAGCCAGAGCGCAAACCTTACTCAACATCACAGGACTCATACCGGGGAGAAACCGTACAAATGCAGTGTGTGTGGGAAAGCGTTCAGCCAGAGCGTCCACCTTACTCAGCATCAAAGGATCCACAATGGAGAAAAACCCTTCAAATGCAATATATGTGGGAAAGCATACAGACAGGGTGCCAACCTCACTCAGCATCAAAGGATTCACACCGGAGAGAAGCCGTATAAGTGTAATGAATGTGGGAAAGCCTTTATTTACTCCTCCTCACTTAATCAACATCAGAGAACTCATACTGGAGAAAGGCCCTATAAATGCAATGAATGTGATAAGGATTTTAGCCAGAGAACATGCCTTATTCAACACCAGAGAATTCACACAGGAGAGAAGCCCTATGCATGCCGTATATGTGGTAAAGCCAACCTCACTCAGCATCAAAGGATTCACACCGGAGAGAAGCCGTATAAGTGTAATGAATGTGGGAAAGCCTTTATTTACTCCTCCTCACTTAATCAACATCAGAGAACTCATACTGGAGAAAGGCCCTATAAATGCAATGAATGTGATAAGGATTTTAGCCAGAGAACATGCCTTATTCAACACCAGAGAATTCACACAGGAGAGAAGCCCTATGCATGCCGTATATGTGGTAAA